>NW_020664413.1:26516170-26531170 GCF_002925995.2 Terrapene triunguis | reverse complement strand
ACAGCACTGCAACTTTCTCGCTCAGTGGTGTGAAAAAACACCCCCCCTGAGCGCAGCAAGTTACAGCACTGTAAAGCGCCAGTATAAACAGTGCCCCAGCGCTGGGAGCTCCCAGCGCTGTAAACTAATCCCCTCATGGAGGTGGAATACCTGCAGTGCTGGGAGAGCTCTCTCCCAGCACTGGTGCCGCGACCACACTCGCACTTCAAAGCGCTGCTGCGGGAGCGCTCCCGCGGTAGCGCTTTGAAGTTTTGAGTGTAGCCACGGCCTAAGTGTAAGGAATTGTTGGTTGGAAGGGGAGTAAAGTACCTTTTACTTTTTTGCTTAGGCTTGGACAGCCTTCCTCCTTATAGGAACAATAGCAGTATTGTCAACCTGAAGAGATCAAAAATCATGAGTTGGACAAGAGGCAATGCATGGGGGCATTATGCGGGGTCATGTCCTCCCAGGGCCAGATTTAGGGGCAGGCAACCGCCTGGGATGCCGGGCTTGGGGGGCACTAGGCTTGGGGTGCTGTTTTTGTTGTTAGTGACAAAAGGGAAAATAGAATGTTTGAAGTAAAACGTTGCAGGTATTCTGTATGTGGATTCATTTTTCACTAACCTCCTAGAATATTCTGAACCTCTGTAGACTCATGGAACCTTCCAGACTTTGAGAACTACATTTTCCTCAAACCTCCTAGAATGTCAGCCATGCTCTGAGAATATAAAGGATGGGAAGTCGCCAGTCAGTCCTATATGACAGGGATAAATCATGCAAAGTCATGAAATGAGTTACAAATGCAATAAAAAATAAGTTATCCAAAAGTTTAACAAATGGAGGGGCACCAAAGACACTCCTCACCTGGGGCACCATTTGGTCTAGGGCCCTGCGTCCCATCCCCGCCCTCAAGCTGCGGCTCACACAGACTGAGCATGCGCAGTAACATCTGCTGAACCCGCTACCCTCCCTCTGCCCCTCCACTATCGACAGATATCATATAGGTCATCTCTGAGGCGAGGCGTGGGGAGGCATGCGGGGTCAAGTGCCCACCCACCCCCGATCGGCCTTCCGGAGGCAGGGAGGGAGAGGGGCTCAGTCCTTCTCTCCCTGCAGCTCCCCCCAGCACATTCGGCCACTTTCCCTAGCAGCCGGGTGGGAAGCAAGACGGAGCCACTTCTGATCTGACAGAGCGGCCGAACGTGCCAGGGAGGGGAGACAGGGAGAGAAGGAAAGAGTCCTCCCCCACCCCCCGCTGGTAATGTGGGGCAAGGAGAGCACAGCAGCCCAGGTGGGGTGCAGGACAGAGGCAGTCACTAGACAGGGGAGACACATGGGGCCATCACATGTCCTCCCCTTTAGATTGCACCACACACACACACACACACACACACACACACACACACACACAATAGGGAGGCACAAGTCGTCTACCGGTATATAGGACCTTTGATAAAAGAAGTGCTAGATGGCAAATAGTTTGAGAACTAGTGATCTAATTAATGCATCATGATCCCCCTTGCACATAAAACTTATAATACTTTTTCTAATTGATAAGTTACAGATTTACATATTAAAGAATTTACATTAACTCCTGCTTTTTGAATTTAGTTGAACAGGGTTCAGAGGAATATGTCAAGAAAGAGTGCCAGACAAAAATGAGCTGTATATTGTATGCAAAGTCAGAAGAGAAATATGCTCGGAATAAACTCATATGTTATGTAGCACTGCAATAAAGGAATAGATGACATAATCATAAGTATAAAATGTTAGCTAATGGGCAACTAGCCAGTAACCAGCTTCCTTAAGAAGCACAATGTTATGTAATTTCCCATCATTCAATAATTCAAACAAATGTTAAGCATTTGTAATATTCTAAAAATGACCCTCTATAATAAATGTTTCCATCATTCATAAGCAAAAATGTCACCTTGAAAACAAGGAATTGCTTTAGCCTTTTGCAAGACAACGCTTCCCTGAAACTCCTCCCCCCATCCCTCTGAACGTGCCACCTCCTCCTCCCCCTCATTCTTCCCATCCACCTTTCCCTGTGTCTCTGCTGCTCCTAACAATCCCACTCCATGTCCTGTCCAGCGCCTGAACCACAGAGAGGCAGCCAAGTTGCCTGTGGGCCTGGCTTCAGTCTCCTTGACAACAGTAAGGTTTGGCAGCCAACTTTATTAAATGCAGCTTCACTTCCGCATGCAGACAGGCTGTAGAGAAATGGTGGCCATCTTGCTGGCTTCAGCCCCATTGGCAGTAATAGGAGAGGGTAAATTGGCGAGCTGGCAGCCTTTTATCATGCTTTCACTAGACAGGTTTTAAAAAAGCCACCCCAAAAATCACAAAAGTTGGCAATACTGGACTAGGCAAGTTTCATACTTCACCTGATCAATCAAGTGCTTGCAGAAATCTATCCTATCCCCAGGAAAGGGTTCCCCATTCCCCACCCCAGCTGGAAACTTACTATGAGGCTATAAATGCTTCAGAGCTACTGAAATGTGTACACCTTCTTGGGAGCAGCACATTTTGCCTTCCTGATACTGCTAATGTCATGACAAGGTTGCTGAAGGGCTTTTATAATATACCCTAGTCATCTGCATAAATAACTTATTCCCTCCCTTCCCACCAGCCTGGCTCAGGCTTAGAAAATAAGTAAACAACATCACAGCTGCTTAATTTTACTGTGTACTTATTATTACTGGTGAAAACTCCAGTGCAATTCCCCAAAGCTCCTCTCTGCTAAAGAGCTATGAGGTCATTACTGCAGAAGAGCTTTGTAACATTCCCCATTTTGGTTTGTGCTGCTTACAATCTGAACCTAACCAGCAGCTAATGGTCACTGTTGCTCTACAGTAATGCAGCCAGAACAGGCCATTTAGACAGAACAGTTTTAAAGGAGATTCAGTCAAATGTCAAACAAGACAAGAGCCAAAAACAGTGTCCAGAAATCAACATCCTTACTTCACAAACTAAGCTAAAAAGAAAGAATAGGGCAGAACTAGCACCATGATCCTCCAGTGCAATAAACCATATTCTTGTGTGGTGTTTTAAACTGCAAGTGTGGCAGAGACAGGTATCTCTCTATAGTCAATAGCTAAGAGGCTTACAATATTTATATTTTGGCAAGCTATCTATATTCTTCCTAAAAGAATCAACTGAATGAGTGCTGGAGAGTTTGCATGCTTATACTCATTTTTCTCCAAAACTTTTGAGGCCTTCTCTTTGTTTCTATCTCTCCTCCTAGCTCAAATAGGCCCTTCTGCAAGATAACCTTTTGCCTTTCCAGACGCCACAATTACAGCTTTCTGAAAACAACACTCTTTCTTTCACACCCACCAACCAATAGGTCTATCTTCACAATTAAAATAAAATACCCTACCTTTTCAGAAGTGCTGTACAAGCAAGACTCCCCCTTAAAGCTATTTCATTCATTCTTTCTACCCAGGTGTAAAGGAGGTTCTGTTTAATTTACATTGTCTAATTTACATGCAGCTGAGCTGGTAATAAATAATCACCTGGTTATCAAACTGTGATAAACGCTACCTGCGAATCTGCTTCTGGTGAGAACTACATTCAAAACATCATAGTAACTACCAGTGCAGAGGTGGATCAGAAAAGCCTGACCTCTGTTTTACAGCATAGATGTACTTGAAATTCACCATATGGATTAAGTCCAGTTTTCGATTAGTAATGTTTGAGAACCATCTGACACTCCCATGCGCTCTTGAGAAACTCCATTTGACATCCCAGAGGATTTTTATCATCATTTTCTTATGTTTGATTTTATTTTATGAAGAAACCAAGAATATCCAGGTTGCCTTTAACTTTAAGATTGACAAATCCTCACTTCATTAGCAAACAAACTTGTTAATTAAGACTGCTAATTAAAAGTTGTTAACATCAAAGCTGCACCTGCTTTCTAAACTAATTTCTGTTAAAGTATAAATATTTTATCTATAGTGGATGAGAAAATAGAATGTCACCAATGTTTAATCTGTACTGTTCATTACGGCCTAATATTAACCTTTAGAAAACCAGGAATACACCCTGGCATTCAGAATGAATCACTGCTAAGAGCAACACCTAAGCCAATTAAAAATGGAGTGAATGTACTTCAGTGAAGAACAAATCACTATCCATAAAGATGATGATGATTATTATTTATTATGATTATTATAGCATTGTGGGAGAAATACTAAAGCTAATGCTAAGATGACACTTTCATTGTAAGAGCTTGTTAGTAAGTGCTTTTAACATCTTTTTTTTTTTTAATTACCCTTTAGACTGAAATTTCTCATGTTTGTTTTCAGCCTAAAGGTGAAGTTTTGTAAAAGTACTTGGTACAAATTGTGGCCATTTTTGAGTTATCCAAGAAATATGTTCCGGCTGTTCATGTGCTTAAATAATTCAAACATAGCTAATTTTTAAAACTTCAAGAGAATAGATGTTAAAAATGAAGAATTGCCTCTGATATGTTTAAAGGTATAGATTTTTATTGTAAACAAATTCTTTATGATGGTTTTATAAACAGATAACAAATATACAGATTTTTGCTCTGGACAAGTAGGATAAACCAGTCAAAAGGAATACCTTGTAAATGACACGTTTATGTTTTATGCAGTGTTGTTGTAGCCATGATGGTCCTGGATATTAGAGAGACAAGATGAGTGAGGTAATATCTTTCATTGGACCAACTTCTGTTGGTGAGAGAGACAAGCTTTTGAGCTTACACCGAGCTCTTCTTCAGGTCTGGGAAATGCACTAAGTGTCACCATGCATACTGTTTTATGCATATCCACATATACACACTCCCTTTATATAAAAATATGTCAACATTTAAATGAACAAGTATGCAAACATATTATTATGAGCTGACAAATCTAACCAAAACGTCCTCCAAAATAATCAGTGAAATTGAAAAAGCAAATACTACAAAATAGTAGATATTTTACTTAATAGAAAATAGAGTTACTAATGGAAACTTACCAGTGACTTAGAGACTAACAAATTTTTTGGGCATAAGCTTTTGTGGGCTACAACCCACTTCATCAGATGCATGGAGTTGAAAATACAGTAGCAGGTTGAAATACACAGCACGTGAAAAGATGGGAGTTACCTTACCAAGTGGGAGGTCAGTCTAACGAGACAATTCAATTAACAGTAGGATACCAAGGGAGGAAAAATCACTTTTGTAGTTGTCACGAGAGTGGCCTATTTCAAACAGTTGACAAGAAGGTGTGAGTAGCAGTAGGGGGAAATTAGGTTTAGGTTTTGTAAGGACCTAACCACTCCCAGTCTTATTCAGGCCTAATCTGATGGTGTCCAGTTTGCAAATTAATTCCAGTTCTGCAGTTTCACGTTGGAGTCTGTTTTTGAAGATTTTTTGTTGAAGAATTGCCACTTTTAGGTCTGTTATTGAGTGACCAGGGAGACTGAAGTGTTCTCCTACTGGCTTTTTAATGTTATAATTCCTGATGTCAGATTTGTGTCCATTTATTCTTTTGCATAGAGACTGTCCGGTTTGGCCAATGTACATGGCAGAGGGGCATTGCTGGCACATGATGGCGTATATCACATTGGTAGATGTGCAGGTGAACGAGCCTCTGATGGTGTGGCTGATGTGCTTAGGACCTATAATGGTGTACCTTGAATAGATATGTGGACAGAGTTGGCACCAGGGTTTGTTGCAGGGTTTGGTTCCTGGCTTGGTGTTTTTGTTGTGTGGTGTGTAGTTGCTGGTGAGTATTTGCTTCAGATTGGGGGGCTGTCTGTAAGCAAGGACTGGCCTGTCTCCCAAGGACTGTGAGAGTGAGGGATCGTCCTTCAGGATAGGTTGTAGATCCTTGATGATGTGCTGGAGAGGTTTTAGTTGTGGGTTGTATGTGATGGCTAGTGGTGTTCTGTTACTTTCTTTGTTGGGCCTGTCTTGAAGTAGGTGACTTCTGGGTACCCTTCTGGCTCTGTCAATCTGTTTCTTCACTTCACCAGGTGGGTATTGTAGTTTTAAGAATGCTTGATAGAGATCCTGTAGGTGTTTGTCTCTGTCTGAGGGATTTGAGCAAATGCGGTTGTATCTTAGAGCATGGCTGTAGACAATGGATCATGTGATCTGATCTGGATGAAAGCTGGAGTAATGTAGGTATCTATTCAAGGGACACCATCATAGGACCTAATCACATCAGCCACACCGTCAGGGGTTCGTTCAACTGCAGAACTGGAATTCATTTGCAAACTGGACATCATGAAATTAGACCTGAATAAAGACTGGGAGTGGTTGGGTCATTACAAAACCTAATTTCCCCCATACTAATTTCTCCCTACTGCTACTCACACCTTCTTGTCAACTGTTTGAAATGGGCCACTCTCGTGACCACTACAAAAGTGATTTTTCCTCCCTTGGTATCCTACTGTTAATTGAATTCTCTCGTTAGACTGGCCTCCCTCTTGGTAAGGCAACTCCCATCTTTTCATATGCTGTGTATTTATACCTGCTACTGTATTTTCAACTCCATGCATCTGATGAAGTGGGTTGTAGCCCACAAAAGCTTATGCCTAAATAAATTTGTTAGTCTCTAAGGTGCCACAAGGACTCCTCGTTGTTTTTGCTGATACAGACTAACACGGCTACCACTCTGAAACCTGTTACCAGTGACTGCACACTTTGTAGCTCATGTAAGTCAAGCTCATGGCATTCCATACCACAAGCTCCCTGTGTGCCACCCTCCCATCTCCTTCTATTTCAGGGACTCCCTGCAACTCCCCCATCCCCTCTATCATGCCCAGGGCTCTGTGTGTCCCCCTTTCCTTCCTCTGCCTGATGGCAGAGTCCCCCAATCTCCTCCCACCAGGATTTCTGTGTGCCCCTCATTCCCTCCTCTTGCCAGACTAGGGTTCCACATTCTTCCCCACCACACCATTCCAGCAGTTCTGTGTCCCCCGCCCCCAATACCAGGGTCCCCCATCCTCTCACCGATGGAAGGGGCTTTGTATGTGCCCATTCCATACCACAGTGCCCCACCCCAAAGGCTCTGCCCTCCACTCCAGGGTCCCCTATTCACCCCCCCCCCCATGGCAGGGGTTCTGTATGGCCTCCTTTTCCTGGGGGAAAGCCAACAGGTGCTGAGAAGCACACTGTTCAGACAAATACATCCTTTAGAGGAGGATTTATTAAAGGAGATACTCTGTATCCTAAAAAAGAGGAGAGGATAGAAGTTGATAAAGTACAGGTAGGAACTGAAGAGAAACAGTCAAATGAAAAAGAGTCCCATTCAGTTACATCACATGAAGGCAGACAACTAAATATTGACAAATTTTGAAAGTACTTGTATATAAATGCTAAAGTAAATACTAAGATGGGTGAACTTGAGTGCCTGGTACTAAATGAGGATATTGATATAAGCTTGGTGGAATGATGATAATCAATGGGAAATGATAATATCAGGGCACAAAATATATAAGAATGACAGAGTAGGTCCTGCTGGTGGCAGAGTGGCACTATATGTGAAAAAAGCATACAGTCAAATATAGTAAAAACCTTTAAAATTCCATGCTTGAATAATAAGAGTATAGCAGTAGGAATATACTACTGACCAGGATGGTGAAGGTGATGGTGATTGTGAAATGTTCGGGGAGATTAGACAAAAAACTCGATTAATAATGTGGGATTTCCACTATCCCCATATTGACTGGATATATGTCACCTCAGAACAGGATGCAGAGAGAAAATTTCTAGAAACCATTAATGACTGCTTCTTGGAACAACTTGTCCTAGAACCCACAAGGGGAGAGGCTATTATTGATTTAGTCCTAGGTGGCACACAGGATCTTATTCAAGAGGTTAAAATAGCTGAACCCCTCAGTAATAGCAACCATAATGTAATTATGTAATTAAATTTAACATATTTGCAGGGGGGGAATACCAAAGAAACCCACCACACTAGCATTTAACTTCAAAAAGGGAAGCTAGACAAAAATGAGGAAGGTTACTTAAATGGAAATTAAAAGGAACAGTCACAAGAGTGGAATGCCTACAAGCTGCAAGAATTTTTTTTTTAAATACCATAATAGAGGCTCAAACAAAATCTATACCCCAAATAAAAAAAACAGTAAGAAGACCCCCCCAAAAAATGCTACAATGGCTAAACAACAGCGTAAAAGAGGCAGTTAGACAAAATACTTCCTTTAAAAATTGGAAGTCAAATCCTAGAGAGGAAAATAGAAAGGAGAATAAACTCTGGCAAGTCAAGAGTAAAAAGTATGATTAGGCAGGCCAAAAAAGAATTTGAAGAGCAACCAGCAAAAGACAAAAACGAACAGCAAAAACTTTTTAAGTACATCAGAAGCAAAAAGCCTTCCAAAAAATCAGTGAGGCCACTGGACGGCTGAGGTGTTAAAGAAGCATTCAAGGAATACAAGGTTGTTGCGGGAAAGCTAAATGAATTCTTTGCATCCATCTTCACTGCAGCAGCTCTGAGGGAGATTCCCACATCTGAGCCATTCTTTTTAGGTAACAAATTTTTAGGTGAGAAATCTGAGGAACTGTCTCAGATTGAGGTGTCAGTAGGGGAGATTTTGGAACAAATTGATAAAATAAATAGAAATAAATAATCAGGACCAGATGAGTTCTGAAGGAACTCAAATATGAAATTGCAGAACTACTAACTGATATGTAACCTATTGCTTAAATCAGTCTCTCTCAACCAGATGACTGAAGGATAACTAATGTGATGCCAATTTTTTAAAAAGGCTCCAGAAGCAATCCTGGTAATTAGAGGCCAGTAAAACTAACTTCAGTACCAGGCAAATTGGTTGAAACTATAGTAAAGAACAGAATGATCAGACACATAGATGAACACAACACGTTGTGGGAAGCATAGACAACTGGTGCATCCAGGGGGGTCACAAGGTAAAGGGGAGGACACATGATCCTGCCCCACCCCCAGCCTGGGGACCCCATGTTCTCCCCACCCTCTCCCCACTCCACATTACCTGGGCAGGGGGAAATGGCTGTCCTCTGAGAAAAGAAATTAGGCTTGGTGCCGTCAGGGTGAGGGCTTTGACTGGGGGTGTGGGGATGGGGGGGTTTGGGGATGGGGGTGGAGCTGAGGGGTTTGGAGTATGGAAGGGGGCTGGGGCAGGGGGTTAGGGTATGGGTGAGGGCTCCGGCTGGGGGTGCAGGCTCTGGGGTGGGGCTGGGGATGAGGCTTTGGGATGTAGGAGGGTGCTCTGGGCTGGGACCAAGGGGTTTGGAGGGCGGGAGGGGGATCAAGGCTGGGGCAGGGGTTGGGGCACAGGAGGGAGCCAGGGGTGCAGGTCCCATCCGCAGGTACCACCCCCGCAGCTCCCATTGGCTACAGTTCCTGACCAATGGGAGCTGCGGAACTGGCACTTAGGGTGGGGGCAGCGCGCAGAGCCCCCTGGCTGCCCCTATGCCTAGGAGCTGGAGAGGAGACATGCTGCTGCTTCTGGGAGCTGTGCAGAGCCGCGGCAGGCAGGGACCCTGCCTTAGCCCTGCTGCGCTACCGACCGGACTCTTAACGGCCTGGTCAGCGGTGCTGACCGGAGCCACCAAGCTCCCTTTTCGACCAGGTGTTCCAGTTGAAAACTGGACACCTGGCAGCCCTAGCTTCAGCACTCATCTTTAACTTCAGCAATTTCCTGGTTCTGAGTACTTGATTTCTCATCATTCATATTGCATTAGTGCTAGATATCTATATGTATGAAGACGGACACATATGTAAATGAGAACTGTAGTAGATAACTATTACATCACAGACTGAAAGACTAGATTAAAATGCCAGAGATTACATCCTGAAGGACATTACTGCCCACTATATATCATCTTTTAAACACACAAGGACAATAGCTTTTATTATAAATAGTTTTATATTTTTATTAAACCTATTAAAAATGAACAATAATCTTCTCTTCATCCCTTCCTTTCTACTAGCCTCCATTGTTGCCTGCCTGCCTGTTCACTTAAACGGTGGTCCACTAAGCACTTGCTGATGGCCTGCAGAGAGTTGACTGGTCAGCTGGTGCTTTTCCTCTGTTTGCAGTTGCTAAATCACATTCAAAGACAGCTTAACGTACTCTGAGGTTTTTCTACTTTTGATCTCCCATGTAACAATCACTGTAGTTGTTAGAGGGATCTTATTGGAGCGGCAGTGGGAGGGAAGATGGTCTGCATGATCAGAAATAGGAGGGGATGTATCCATAAGACAATTGCTCTAAGATGTGATCCATGTTATGAAAAAAGATTAGGGGCCTTGCCTTCCTTTTATTTAATCTTGTGTCTTGATGTTTTATTAATACCAGTCATAGTGACCCATGGCAGAGTTTACTACACGTTAAAAGTTTTTTTCCATATTTTAATGTTCCCAAATTATTCACAGTTAGGCTGTCTCTATTTGTGATACTGCTTTCCATTTCTTCTTGCCTTGGGATTATTCCTTCTGTCAGACTCACATGGATATATAACTCTAGCACATTAAGCACCAGAAGATGTAAATGCCACAGCACAAAGGCATTCAACATAGGGTAAGCCTACTGTTCCCATTGTAATTAGTAATTAACGTAAGTACAAAGACAAGGTGTAAATATGATCTTCAGAAATAGATACATCAAAAGCAAAGCCAGAGTGCTATATCGGTTTTATTACCCACTGAAGAAATCAGACATTAAGGTTAAAGAAACTAGAATATTGCTCAAGATGTCAAGACCCTGGTGGGCCTTCAGATAATATCATATATCAGAGTTACCATAAGACCAGTTCTACAGCCAGTGTATAGTGATGGCAGGATTTAGACACTGATAATTTTGCCAGATACAAGAAGGCTAGGTGCTGTCCTAGCACAAAGTGCTGCAAGCCAGGATTCAAATGAATGGACAGAAGCTTTTGTAGCATCTGCTCACACTATGCATGGCTATAGCCAGCAATATCAGTATATGCTTTGATAAGCACTAATATTTAGTAGAAAGGTTTTAAAGATAGAGCACCCACAGTCACATCAGGCTCCTTCTTAGCTCTGTATTTACCAAGTAAAATTTGTTTCTTCCCATCAACCATAAAAGAATTGCATCCATTAAAAACTGAAGGAGTGCATTTTACTTTAATACTTTCAAATACTATGGAAGAATTATTAATTGTAGCTGCTTTACTATTTTCAGCCATTGTGTATAAACAAAGGACCAAATTTATCCATTTATTATGTAAGCTGGCATGATTACTCAAGTGGAATTACACCTGCTTATGCCAGGACTGAATTTGGATAAAAAAATAGAGCAAATATGCAAATATACTTGATTTCTGTAAATATTTGCTTTCAAGTGTTATCCTTAGACAGTAGAGAGACTGGGTCAGAGTTTTCTCTTCATTTAGGGTTAAATCACGGAAGTACACACACAATTGTTCAAGGGAATAGTCACGTTCAATTAGACGTCTCATTTGAGTAACGTTATTAATGTGTGTAAGCATTCACACAATTAGACTGACAACAACAGCTGAGATTAGGGATGTCTTGTTTGTAGTGACATATATATTGTAAAGTGACATATTTATTAAATGATGCACAGAAGTCCTATACAGTGCTCTGTGCATCATTTTAATCATAAAACAATATCTGATTTTTTATTCATATAATCTCCTTATTTCTTTTACCCTGATGTTAGATCAGTAAGTATTTTTTTAATGTCCTAAAGACGAAACAATTGATTCAGTGGCCACTTCTATTTCAGTTTCATAATCACAGAAGAGAACTGATAATGCAAGGAGATGACTGTCTGTCATAGTGTCTGGAAATCTTTTTTTTTCTATTTTCTCTGAGCTGTCAGTTACTAATAATGACACTGACACTGCTGTTGAGCAGGGGCACAATTTGAGATATAGGGTGAAATTGCCTACTTTGTGATTTATAAATTCATAGCAACCATAGGTATGACAAATTCCATCAAGCACAGAGCAGTGAAATTCCTCCTCCATCCCTCAAGTGTTATGTGAAATGGTTTCCAGTCTCTGAGGGATTAAATCTCTAAATGATCACCAAGTTCATGTGTCTCAATAAGGGGAAGTGGCACATGAAAGTATGAGTTTTGAGAAAAAAGCAATATGGCAGAGGATATGGTAAGGATACTATATTGTATCAATATACATATACCAATATGGTATCCTCCCCCCACCCCCAGATACAATATGGTATCCTCCAACAGAGACTGGCTGTAGGATATTGCTGTTAGGCACACAATTAAAAAAATATTGATAGTGTCTGCAAATAAAGCAAATCTTTGCAATAGCAAACCTGTCAGGAAAAGCAACTGTTTCCCCCATTGGCAAGAAAAGTAGAAGGATGTACAAACCATTGTGACAACCTGGTTCATGAGAAATGCCATGTACCACTTCTCATTCCAAGGAATCTTTATGCACTTCACAAACTCTATACATAAATACCCCTGCTAGAGTGCACTCACCACTAAGGTAGAAGTTAGCAGCTAACGTAACTTCATCATGCAGGATAACAATAAGGGAGAGGGAAAATTTTGGCCAAGAGCATGAGACAAAAATCCATACTTGAAGTGACATGGGATTTTTGAAGTGTCCTTCAAGGCTAAGAGAAAGATTGTTGTAGTTGGTAGAAGAGAAAGTTATAAACAGGTGAAGAGTTCAAAAATTATTTCTAAATATCTAAGAAATAGCAGTTGAATAGGGAAATTGTCACATTTCCCCCCTACTCTTTAGATTATAGCACTGTAAGATTTTTACTTTAGGTCGGGGTTGAACTAGATGAAATTTACAGTTAATCATCTCACTCTTTTTTGGGTCATGTATTCATGTGTCACCACAAATCTTGTTTGAAGACTAATTGGGGGGAGGGATAGCTCAGTGGTTCGAGCATTGGCCTGCTAAACCCAGGGTTATGAGTTCAATCCTTGAGGGGGGGCCATTTGGGGATTGGTCCTGCTTTGAGCAGGGGGTTAGACTAGATGACCTCCTGAGGTCCCTTCTAACCCCAATAATCTATGATTCTATGACTCCCAATAAGGAACTTCCTAAGGAATAAATAGGTGACTCATTCCTGGTGTAATTCCACTGAAGCCATTTCAGGTCTGAATCTGAGATCACAGCTCAAAATTAACTTGAATGATTTAGAATCAAACACTAAATGTAAACAGCCCAAAATTTGAGTGCAGATTTCAAAAGTTCAGCTTCAGGATAGTTCAAATCCAGAGTTCTGTGTCCTACCATCATAGGGGCTGAAGGTAAGGGCAAACCTTTTCACTCAGTTTTGGTTTATATCACTTTGCCAGCACTCATGAACCAAAGCCAGGAGATTCTGTTGTGATAATTGGACCTACAAAGTGCCCTAATTGTGAACTCAGCTGTAAGAAGTGAGTGTGAGTTTGTAAGATGTCAAAATAATTTATTGATTTTGATGGCACTATTACAATTTCCACCAGCTGTGAATCTGTCCTGCAAAGTTCAGAGCCAGATATATAGTTAAGATCCAGGGCTTTAGTTCCACCACATTTTATGTCCAAAGTCACTTACTTTGTTAGGTTTATTTATATTATATAAGAACAATGTGTGAAAACATTTATAGTGGTATATGTGATTAAAATGTTATCTGTAATAGCAGCCTATCACCAAGAGATTGTAAAGTCACAAGTCAGAAGTACAGGTCTGAAGACAAATGAATATTAACACACAGCTGACATGTAATATAGGAAAATGGAGAAATAGAGCAAGGATGACTTCTGCATGAGTGTAAAATATAAACTCTAAAATGAAGCTTTGTTACTAACACAGGTCTTGAAGAATCAGGTCTTAACTTTTTACAAGTGCACAGAATGCTCTTGGCTTAGTTTTACATGCAACATGGCAGCAAGATCAGGCTCTCTAACTGCTTTGTAGTGTGAAAAGCAATTCTCCCCAAATCATCTAAAGGGCAAAGTAATAACCAAAAATGCTGGGACACTCTCTTCATAAAAGAATTCAGTCCTTAGAAAATAGTCTGCCATAGAATTTTTTAAAACCAATAGCTCCATGTCTTGAAAGGTTAATAGTGATACTTAGTAGCTAGACAGCACACTTTCATTGGTAGGTCTCAAACTGTTTTACAAAGATAAGTGGCATTATTTCCTTGTTTTATAGATGGCAAAACCAAAGACAGGTCACAGTGACTTAATGACAGTCAGCAAGAAATCCTGACTCAGTCACAAGAGAGAGAGAATAGTTATTGAGCCCTGCAATATTATGCTACTGGTAATATAATAAAGAGTTCCAAAACAACTGGAGAATAAGAAATTTGCTATTAATGGCAGCAGTCAGAAAGTCACATAAGCATTCCTCAGGCAGTTTCTTGAACTTGTTGCACTCTGCCAGACAATAAGGCATACATCCCGATTTTACTTTTTCAACTCCAAGAAAAACCAGGAATTCAAAAAATACTGCCACCTTAGTGCCCTTCCCTGCTCTCCTGGGGCCTGCTAGAAACCAAGACAGTCCCCAGTATGAGCCTCAGGACTCGGCAGCCTCAGGACTGCTCTAAATGATGGTTGGCTACCCAAAGCACTAAAGAGCTATTTTGGCAGCTGGGAGATCACAGAGGAATTGATACACCCTGGTCATACCCCCGTTCACCCAGATATGACCTCTATGCTGGGGACCAGGATGGGAGTGGCATAGGAGCTGCTATGGGGGCTATATACTACTCAGGGAATCTTTGCCTCTGAGTTAATCTTCCACTAGCCAGTTCAGCTGGCATTATGGCTACCTTGCACTGCCTAAATGGCACACAGCTGTAGGAGAGCCAAACATCTGACCCAAGGCATAAAGAAAAGAGATGTATGTGTGAATTGGATCCCTGGAGACACAGAGAATAGTCTGTTTACTGCCCCCGATTCTTTTGAGTGCAAGTATCTCCAAGCAAGAAGAGAGCAGATCTTTTGAAATCCAAGCTCCCCTCTGGATGGAATATTAAGATATTCTACTGAATTGAACAGTCAGTGGATTTTGATAACTTG
>NW_020664413.1:26464916-26506170 GCF_002925995.2 Terrapene triunguis | reverse complement strand
GCAGTTAAACACTTTTAGAGTGCCAGCCCAGTATAAAAACAAGTTTCGGATGACAGGAGATTACCCAGGCAGGAACAGAGGCTGACTGGATAGGCTGGGTGGTCTCCCCGGGACATAAAGGAAACCGTCACTGACTCCAGGGCTTTGTTCTCGGTAACACTGCGGATGGTGGAGAACTGAAGCAGGGAATTTAGGAGTCAATTAGACCTGACATGGGAAATTGTCAGGGGAAATTCAATGCCGGCACACTTCTGGGATGTGTTCTCAGGAATTAGGGAAGACTTCGCCTCAAAACCTTGAGAACCATCCTGGAAGATTTATGACCAGAGCGAATGAATTATTTTTATTTGTTTTATAGCGCTGCTCCAATTTGCAAAGATAAAGAGTGCACTCTCATGTTACAACAAACTAACCCTCCTCCTTACCAGCAGTGTAGAGTAGAGGAAGATGATTATAGGCCTGTTCCCCCACCAGCTGCGTCCCCTCAACCCCTTCCCGTTCAGGTAAATCAAGTGGTCCCAGGGACCGCCTCTGCACCGGTGTAGGATCTGACTAACCCTATCCCGAGCCACATTGTATCCTGATCTGCCAGTGGCCTATAATACCTGAAGCCACGTTCACAGGCGAAGTCTGCCCGACTCCTCGACCGGCTCATGGAGTTAGTCTCCCAAGTGTGTTCCTGGAGACGTCAGTTTCGAGCTCATTAAACAAGAAGGACAGGACTCTCCGGCACTCCAATTGCCCTTAAGACAGTACCCTGTTCCTACCGGAGAGGGTCAGGTTGTTGACCGCTATGTCCACACTTCCTTCTCTATCAGTGACCTATTGAATTGGAAGATTACCACCCCAAAGGTCAGGGACGACCCAGAATCTGTACATAGGACATTGAAAGAAAGGAAACAAGCGCTCAGTCGAGCTCAGGAGTCTATAGGTGATTTACCCCCAACGCCACCAGGACGGAATGCCCTGACAGCAGGAGATGTAACTGGGGGTGATCCTAACTGAGATTACAACAATGCTGGAGAACAATATAAGTTAACCTCTTTAAAGGCTGTAATTTTAGACGGAATTAAGAAGGCTGGGCAGAGGACTACTAATTGGAGTAAAGTAACTTGTGTCCATCAAGGCCCAGATGAACACCCCTCAGACTCCTCCACTGTCACTGAACAGGCATGGATGCCAGAGCATGAAAGAGTTCAATGATTTAAAGCTTATTTTGACATCTGCTATAGTGCTGTAATTTTTTGACCCACTGAAAGACAAACTCTCCACAGATGCATCAAAAGGAGGGCTGGGAGCAGTACCATTATAGTGTCCTGGAATTGACTGGTTGCCAGTTTCATATGCATCTAGGGCTATGACAGCTGCAGAGATGACGTACGCACAAAATGAAAAAGGCACGAGATCTGGCAAATGGATGTACAAGACTTCACAACTTTCTCTATGGTCATAGCTTTAAAGCAGAAACTGATTGATTGCAAAACCCAAAAAGGGACTTGGAGAAGCACCACCAAGGATACAGTGACTACTTTTGAAAATACAGAAGAATGTTGTGACCCTGGATTTCCAACCTGGCTATCACTAAGTAATGACACACTCTCAAGAGCATATGAGCATATGCTCAGCCTGACAATACACAGCCTGAATGAGCAGCAAATGTACATGTGAATATGATAAAAATGTCATGTGCTATATTTCTAGGCATATGGGATGAATTGGAGACAGTGCTAAAAAGGAAATGCTGCAAGCAGTGATACGTGTGATAAATAAAGGAAGGGAAAAAACCTAACACTTCCCACCTGCATATTCCCACTTTTTAAAAAAAAAAAGTTTCGGTAACCTCAAGAATACTGTTGGAGGGAATGTAGATCAGTGTTCTTACAGTGATGAGAGAGAAAATAGTGGAATGAATACAGGAAGGGCACTTGGGAATGACCAAACAAAAAGGAGAGCTAGAGAGGTTGTCTTCTGGCCACAGATGAATAATGACATTGAAGAAATGGTGAGCAGGTATGAAACATGTCAGAAGTACAGAGATTCCCAACTCTGACTCTGTGACTGACCATGACACAGAATAGTCTCTTTTCCATACAAGGATTTATATAAAGATGGTTTGCAGTACAGTAGATTGGGAAGATAGCGTCAGCCCTCATCAAGATATGCTAATGTTGAGTTAGAGAGACCTGCAGAGTTGTTAAATCAGTTATTGTATTTGTAATAGTTTGTTAGCTTCACTTAATGGTGTTTTAGTTCAGTAAATAAATTTAGAAAGGGATCTAAAAAGGGGCAGATGTGCTAGAGAGCAAGTCCTCCAGAAAATGTAGAGATGCCACACTTCTTGTACACTCTAGATGCAGTCTCTGGTTTCCTATGACACATCCTGCTGAGGACAGAAACAAAGACGCCCAGAACAGCCGGTAGCGCTCGGGCAAAAGACGCTCGGGGGACCCCTAGTGCGAGTGCCTGCAGCAAAACTAACAACTCCCCCGATCTGCGGGGGCACAGAGGCGGCAGCGGCATCCGAGTGCGCAGCCGCCTCCTCCCCGGGCTCCAACTTTCCCGGCTCCCGCCGCTCTCCACTGCGGCGGAGGCTGAAGCAACTTCCCCAGCGTAGCAGCAGCCAGAGCCCCGGGGGGCAGGAGGGAGGAGGGGGAATGCAGGGTGCTCAGGGGAGGGGGCGGAGTTGGGGCGGGGACTTTGGGGAAGGGGTTGGAATGGGAGCGGAGAAGGGGCGGAGTTGGGGTGGGGCGGGGGCGGAGTTGGGGCGGGAGCGGGGCCCCCGTGGAGTGTCCTCTTTTTTCAGTGTTGAAATATGGTAACCCTAAAAAATATCAAGAATAGCAAGAGTCAGAGCAACATGGAGTATCTGAATTAAAGATATGAAACTAGACAAAAAGAAATATAGTTAAGTATTACAATATTCTTGTAAATGACATGTAACTGTCTCAAGAGTTCAATAATTCATTAAGAACTGACTGAGTCTTTGATCAGAACTAATGCAAACCCTAGAGAGACATTCTACAAGAGTTATAGGCATTTTGAACTACAGGCCTATTTTAAATGAGTTAACTTAGAAGTGCTAGCATTTGAAACAACTGTCATTTTCTGGTGACACACATATTCAGAGTATTCTATTTAGGTGTAAAATAAGTGAAACACAAGTCAAGTGAAACATAAGTCACGGAGGTAACTGCTTTAAACAGTTCATTAAAAAAAAAGACTAAAAGACTAAAAATTGAAAATTAAATAATGATTAGACTTGGAACAGAAGTGCTATACCTTTCTAAAACATGGATCATTCTTATATAGTTTTTACAGAGCATGTTCAGCAAAATCATTTTGCTCACTGCTTTGTTTAACTTACTATTGAAATCAAACCAAAATAATTGCTTTCTTCACACTTAGCTCACAATAATTGGCGATATCTCAGTTCACTCTACATCCTCCATTAAAGGAACAGGAGGTCATGTGGTCAAAGAACATGACTACAAGTCAGGATACTTAGGTTAGCATAGCAGCTGTATTAGGGGTATCTGAAAGGTTGAAGTGATACCACGCATCTGAAGGCAGAACGTGACCAAAATGATTTGTTATAGACCAACTCTAGTAACAGTTGAGTCAATTTTTTAAAAACACATAAAAATACATAGGCCCATAAACCCAAAATTAACTGAAGAACATGGTTTTTCAATTAAATTATCCAGTAATGTAAGCAATATAGGCACATCAGAACAGATTAGTTTCAGAAACTGTAATCAGATTGATCATGCTGACCTGCAATATTTTTATACATCTTTGCAAGAGAAGTGATTGTATAAACCCAGTGAAAAATTAGATTATTCAATGTAAAATAAACAGTCCCTGTCTACAATAAGAAATCATTTTACAGTCAAATACTAATCAAACCAAACAATCAAGGAGAAATGGCCTGAAGTATCTGTCTCTCATGTAACATTATTAAAGTTGCTAATTTGAGAACCTAGTAGAACAGAATATCAAATACATCGGATTATTAGGCATATACAAACAAACTCCACTCCGAGATAAGTGGTGAAAAGAGCAAAACTGTCATCATAGCAGTAGTACATTTAAAAAACTAGCAACTGTTTGATTGAACCAAAACCACCTGGAAAGCTTATGTAACTAAGGAGGCAGCTTATTAATTTTCAGCAACAATTAGATTGTTCTCTTTTCCTCTTGTTTTTAATTTTTCTCACTTTCTCTTTCTTTTTGAAGGTGCAAACAAGACACTGTTCGCTATACAACACCAGAGGTTTACACTCTCTGTGGCAATCCTGTGCCTGAGCACCAAACCATGCAAAGTTCCTGGGGGTTGGTGAAAACTCTCATTAAACCCTACAGGAACTGATTAAAGATATGGCATTATCAAACAATTTGCATTTAGAGGCAAGTTAGTCACAGCCCTAGGAGCTGTTTCTTTTTCTAGTTATGGGGCTTGAATTTTGGTTCTTTTTGGAGGGAAACTGGTTATTTATTGTTTTTATTATGCTCAAGGGTGCTGATAAATGCCAAGCCCTAGACTTCTCCATGTCCCAGTGCTACAGTGCAGGAGACTACCCCCCGTACAGGGCCGGCTCCAGGCACCAGCTTACCAAGCAGGTGCTTGGGGCAGCCACTTCGGAGAGGGGCGGCACGTCCAGCTGTTCGGCGGCAATTCAGCGGACGGTCCCTCACTCCTGCTCGGAGCGAAGGACCTCCCGCCGAATTGCCACCGCAGATCGTGATCACAGCTTTTTGTTTTGTTTTGTTTTTGTTTGGCTGCTTGGGGCGGCCAAAACCCTGGAGCCAGCCCTGCCCCCACAATGTGGATACCATGTGAAATATCAATGATTCCCTAACTGTTGCCTTCTTCCCACCCTAGGATGCAAATCATAGAATATCAGGAGTGGAAGGGACCTCTGGAGGTCATCTAGTCCAACCCCCTGCTCAAAGCAGGACCATCCCCAGACAGATTTTTGCCCCAGATCCCTAAATGGCCCCCTCAAGGATTAAACTCACAAGCCTGGGTTTAGCAGGCCAATGCTCAAACCACTGAGCTATCCCTCCCCGCTAAATGAGGAGAGAAAGGAAACAATTGGGTGTAACATTACTCCATATTTCTGGAAAGACCCCAAGATGTATGACAATACAGACCAATACTTGGCAAACTTCCTTACATGGCTCTGCCAATGAAACTCCATTCTAACCTGCAATAATACAGCTAATGTAGGCCTGGGCCTCTCTTGAACAGAGACACTCCACCCATCAAGTTAGTTGTGCTAAATTATATGGTGTCTTAACAGTACGGCTATTAGTCAGCTAGGGTAGGGATGCAGTTGAGACCACAAAATTTATTTCTCCCCCGACTATAGATGGATATAAATCCCACAAAAGACTGATTCTTTTTCTTTGATGAACAATCAATGTTTTAGAGTTAAAATACAGATACCCATAGTAAATAGAGCTTTGTTATCTTGTCAATTATTTTCTCTGTTGCAGCTAAGCAAGATCGGGTTTCCCAATAGCATGTTTATAGGAGATTTGCGCAGAGGGCAGAAAAGAGTGGAAGAAAAAAATAGAAATAGAAACATTTAAATTGGAATTTAATTTCCACTGTTATTTAATTGGCACAGCTACTACTTTTCTAGTTTTAGATTCTCTGTTGGTAAATGCAATTTTGCAATGTGGGCCAGATCCTTTCCTTCAACCCTGGTACAAAGCTTGACACGTAGAGAACCCATCACTCTCTGGCCCACAGCTAATGCCAACCCCAATAAAATGTGAAACAATCCAGCCTTAAAAAGAGCCCAAGAAAATGGAATTCTGACCTAGAATGAGCATAGAATAAGGAGACTTCCTGACAACATTCAGGATGTAGTTGAAAAAAGAGCCCTGTTCAATATGGCAAGGAAACTGCTTAAGGAGAAATGACTGCCCCATTTTATAGCCTTCCCAGCTATTTTTAAGATCAAGTAGGATGGCCAGCTCCTTAACGTCTTCAAACTGGAAAAGCATGAAACTACATTGCTTCCATACACTAAAACATGTAACCATACATTGCCAGGGGATTTACCATTGCTATTCAACAGTTGTGTTGCCAGGTTGTCATCAACAGAAAAAGCGAACAAGAGAAGCACCTGCCTCAGCTCTGCATGTCCACCCACCTATATCCATTATATTGCCTGTATGCAAAGCCAGGCAGAACCATGAGACACCCACAGACTCAAATAAACACACCACATCCTGCTGAACAAGATCTTGGACCAGAGGGGACAGTATATATATCCTATCCTTTTACTGGGACAGTGAAGTGATTTGCTTAAACTATACATAGTAGGGCTGGTCAGCTATCAGTCCAGATCTCCCCAGCTCCATTTCTAATAACGGTGATTGGGTTTTGTTTTATTGGTTTTGTGGTTTGGGAAAAGGGGGCGGGGTTGCTGTTTCATTACCTTATTCAGTGTCTTTCAGAGCAGCATACCAGTGATGTATTTAATTTAAATTGTGGATGGTAATATCAAGTGAAATACTCAGTGATAAGGGCAATATTTCAGTTTTTAGGGGACCATCCATAAAAGGACCATACAGTGGGATTTTGGACCCACTTGTCTATAGGAGGTGGTGGAGTTGTTTGTTCTTGTTTCCCACCTTCCACCCCCTCATTTTTTCTTGTAGATCCCTAATCACATATTGGTTTTGTAGGATGTAAAGTTGTATGTATTTGAGCCCAGAAACCCTACATAATATCCCTGTACTCAGGGATGTTCACCCTCCTTTGTAATGCAGGGGGTTGGGAATATTTGTTTATTATGCATTCGACTGGGGCAGAGGAGATGCATTCATTTGGGCTGCCCCTCTCTAGACTCCTGATTTTTTTTTCTCCCACTCTGACTCAAAAACAGTGCTCTCTCATACCTTTGTGTTCTCTTACTGCCCCCTTGTCCTACCTCTTCTCAACTCTCTCTCACCCACTTAGCCCCTTGACACATTGTTTTCTCTTCTCCATCTAAACACTTTATGAGCTCCCCTAATACCCTTCATCCTGGATTTGTCACCCTACCCAGACCCCTGGTTTTTGGTGGCCACAGCATAAGGTCCGTGTTGGGATGCTTCTCCCTGTGAGTACCTGTGGCTAACCTGCTTATGTATGTTCCTTGGAACACAAAGGGAATTGGTAACCTTATACAAAAAGAAAAAAAAGTTTCACTTCAGAAAGTTGAAAGCTGATATAATATTCCTCCAGGAAACCCACCTCATTGAGTCTCAGGCTGAAAAGCTTTAAAAGGCTCCATTAGCAAAGGCGTTTTTAGTAATTTCTCAGCCAAATCTAGGTGGGTGTCAATCCTGTTCAATAAAAAGACAAATCCTATCAACTACTATAAAGACATGGAGGAAAGATTCTTAATTGTTAAAGTTTTTATCTCCAATGTTACATACACTCTTGTTAACCTCTATGCCCCCAGCAATGATTCCCTCCTTGTTCAATCAAGAATTTTTTAGATTAATTGACTCCTTCCTAGAAAATTTGATTATAGTGGAGGTATTCAACAAAGCTTGGACAGATCAAGCAGACTCCAGTGTTCCCAATCCTCCACTAGGCGCAGACCATTACTGGCGAGATGGAGGAATGGGGTATATGGAGGCTGCAGCATCCTACAGGTGGAGACAGTCCCTTTTTCCTACCCCTTCATTCCACATATTCACAGATCAATTATTTTTTGGTATCGGGTGGCTTGATGAGTTCCATTATTAAGAGTGAAATAAAAGCTATTATGATATCTGATCATTCACCTGTGGATGCAGATCTAACTTCCTTCAAAAATCTAGGGGCTACCAAAAGATGGAGGTTAAACTCCTCGTAAGTACTAGAAATAATTTTAAAAGTTTGTGGAGGAAGAAATATTGTTTTTCTTTAAGACAAATGAGAACCCCTCCTGAGTGATCTTGCAGGACATTTTCAAGGCATATTTAAGGAGTAGGATAATTGCTCCTCTTTCCACACCGCTCTTCCCTACCCCCCCAAAAAAGCCAGCCAGGCTGATCAGGTGAATTTAATGGAAATACTCAAGGAGGCAGACCTCAGCTATGCTGGTTTCCCCTCTTTGGATAAACTTCGAGAGGTGACAAAGCTCAAAGATTAAATTAATTATTTAAAATTCAACCTAAGCTGAAGAAGTTGTTAAACTGAATCAGGCATAGTGGGAACCCAGCAAGATAGCTGGGAAACTATTAGCACATAGACTTAGGCTATGTCTACACTTGAACTGAGAATCACATCCCCAGCTCTGAGCAGACATACTCACACTAGTTTGATGAAAGCTCACATGCTAAGAATAGTAGTGTAGCTGCGTTAGCATGGGCAGTGGCAAGCAGTGGCATGGGCTAGCTGCCATAAATATATACCCACAGGGACTAGGCAGCTTTGTACTAGGGATAGGTAGCCCGTGCTGCCATTGCCCATACTGCCACGGCTACATTTCTATTTTTAGCATGCTAGCTTGATGAGAGCTAGTGCAAGTATGTCTGCTCAAGCTGGGAATCCCTTCCAGCCCCAAGTGTAGACATAACCTTAGAGTAAATTCACTAAAAGCTATAATCCCCTCAATTCACTCTAGTCAGAGCCAGATACTGATCAAAAAGTATTAATTAATAATTCTCTAAATTCTACCAATGCTTGTATTTAGAGAAAGACCCTCCCCCCACACCCCTGATGATCAATTACTTGAGGTATACACCCAAAAATCTTCAACTCCCACAACTAACAGATGAACAACAAACTTGGCTTGATTCCCCATTATATACCTCTGAAATTATGGCTGTTGTAGGTGACATGAAATCAGGTAATGCCATGGGCCTAGAGGGCTTTCCAGCAGAATTTTATGCCCAGTCCAAAGAAACCCTGACTCCCAGACTGACCAAAGTACACTCTGAGGTTTTTGGTAGAGATACTTTGCACTCTTCAGTGAATGAAGCCCTAATCTCAATCATAGTTAAGCCTGACAGAGATGGCCAAGAACATGCTAGCTATTGACAACTATCTTTAATCAACTCTGATATCAGTATTGTCTAAAATCCCAGCTTGATTGTTAGAAAAAGTAATGAGGACATAATACATCCATACCAGGTGGGTTTATACCAAAGAGAAAAGGGTCAGACAACACATGTCAACTTATCAATGTGCTGCCGTACTATTAAAACCTCTCAAAACGGATGGCTATTTTGTCATTGGACATGGTTGAATTTTGGTCCCTTCTTCATTTCCTGGGTTAGACTTTTGTATTCCAATCCTAGCTCCCATGTTAAAATTATTAGTTACATCTCCCCTCCTTTCAGTCTCTACCATGATACTCATCCTATTTGATTTGGCCTGAGAGCCACTGGCAATTCAAATTAGAGCACACCAGGGGATCCAGGGTGTAAAAATAGCATCCCAGAGGAAAAAATATGCTTATGGGTTGATATACTTTTATTCATCACCAGCGCCCTTCAGATCATCCCAACATATTACAAGCTATTGAATTCTCTGGGAAAATCTCAGGGTACAAAATAATTGGCACATGTTGGAGGCTCTCAGTATCTCATGAGAGGTGCATAGTGTCACAGTCTTAGTATTACTGTTTGTTGGCAGCAGATGGAAGTCATCTTCCCAAGGAATATAAGAGCAAGTCAAAATTAATTCTAATCCCATTATGCACAGATAGTTTTGGATTTACATTGATAGCAGGCCCTCCCTGTAACCCTTTTGGGGCAGAGATAATGTATTAAAGATTAATGTCCTCCCAATACCTGTATTTGTCCTTAGCTCCCTGCCACCCCTTCGGGTTTTTTTCAGAATTAGCAACATCTTTAAGACCTTCTTGTGAAGTGTGGGCAACAAGTCTTGATGATTCTTTGAAAGAAGTGCAGTTTCCAATTAAATCAGGAGACTTTTGCCTGTCCAACCTCAGGCTTTACTATATAATCCTCAGTTGTGAGGCAAGCAACATAATGGCTGACCCCCTGACACTCCAGCTCTCCAGCCTGGCTGTATAAGTACATCGCACCAGAATCAGTGCTAACCTCAGATTTCTATTCTTTCCCTAAGGAGAAATCTGTTACAATTTTGGCTACCAGGAAAGCCTGATGTGTGGTTGCTTCTGAGTTTAAATGTCATCCCTTATTGCATCTGCAGACTTTAATTTGGGATAATGCCAAAATTCCAATTCACACAGACCCGCTCTATTGCCTGATTGGATTAAAAAAGGGATTTTGAGCATACACCACATAATTGTATGCCTTAGGCAGAAATTCTCACTAGATCCAAAGAAGAGATGGCAATATCTTCAGCTTAAACATGCTCTGCAACACCAATTTGGTCTTGATGCCTTAGCAGCACTGGACCCGCCGGGGCTTTCTGAAAAAGTTACACTGTCTACTAAGCCATTTTCTGGTCTGTATTCAAACCTAATCAGGCACATTGGCAATCATCAGCGACAGTGTCAGAAAGAATTGGGAACATGAGCTGTCAGTTCCCCTTACCAACATTCAGTGCAGTCAGATTTGTTCCAACATACAACATTGCTAGATAAATTTAGGGTTAAGATGGATCCAAAAGAAGAGTTTTTGGAGGATGCATTAGACTCCAGGGAGAGACTTTTCAGGTCTGGAGCAGCCAGGTCTGGCAAATTCTGGTGCTGCAATGCAGCAAGTGCTAACTCATACCATATGCTTTGGGATTGCCCTGTGATCAGTCCTTTCTGGACAGAGGTAAACATT
Organism: Terrapene triunguis; assembly: GCF_002925995.2. NCBI lineage: Eukaryota > Metazoa > Chordata > Testudines > Emydidae > Terrapene > Terrapene triunguis. Next base: position 26,495,415 of record NW_020664413.1, on the reverse strand, counting down.
CAGGCCAATGTCTTTCTCTGTGCCAAGATGGAACTGCAGGCTCTCCACGCCAGTCTAGGCCTAACTAATCTGTTTTGGAAACTGAAATCCTTTGAAAAACTATGCTTGGGTAGAGTGCCAATCATAACCAAACATCTAATTCTACAATGGTGGAAATCCCAATTCCTATCAAGGAATGGTGCTCTGACTCGAGGAGCCTGGAGGCAATGGAACAAATAACGTTTTGCAACAGAAACCACCAAGATTGATTTATAGATACATGTCCCCACTTGGGGAATTATTGGAATAGTCAGTTATATTCTCCATTGGATAATCTTTTTGGTTGTGCCCACCCAGGAAATTAGACCCCCCTCCCATCCCCTCAACCATCCCCCTTGTTCTCTCCCTCCCCCATCATGTCCCTCCTATCCTCTTTTACTTACCTTTCACACTTTTCTTTGGTTCTCTTTTTACTCCTAACATGCCTTTTTTTCTTTTATATCTTTCTTTTTTTGAAAAGGAATAATTCTGGAGCTTATTTCATGATCTTATTTTACAAAGAACCCCAAACTTGGGCTGAATAACAAAATGATCATTATGATATAATTGTGCTGGCAAATCTTTTTAACCAGTCAAAAATTATCTTTGTTTTATTATTCTTTGCCCTTCATATTGAAGAAGGTTGGTCTTACCTATCGTGTTGTGAAATCTAATATTGGCTCTCTGCTCCAGGTTAGATAACTTTCTTCTCTGTTATTTATATTAGTTGTGTTAAAACTGACAAGAGACTATATATATAATTTTTTTTAAAAAAATCCTTATTATCTTGTTTACCAATGTGTGTTCTAGTAAAGGAAAATGCAGCTAATTGGTCTCCATGAAGCTAGCCAGCAACATTATCAGCGCATGTTCATGGGGAAATTGTATTAGCTACAAAATAGTTAGCATTTTAGCCTCTCTAAGAAACAGAATGTTGTTTTACTTTTAGAGTCTCAAATCTTAAAGCATGATTACAGCACCTCCGTGTGTACTCAAGCATGAACACTTCACTAGCAATTAACTCATATTAATGAGAGTGAATGTTGCCCAGGACATTACAGACATTTTGCCTTTATTTTGGAACTTATAACATTTTCTCTCCTCCTCCCCTGCACTCCCCCCTTCCCCCCCAAAAAATTCCCTACTATCCTCTCAAAAACTGGCAGATGGAACTCAATTTCAGATCTCATTTAAAGGAAGGCAGCTGCCAGCACCACATTGGTTTCCCAGTAATGTGCAGTGGCATCAGCATCTGGTATAAGCTTCAATTTCAGTCTGGGCAATGGGAATCCTCAGTCACTGGAAGTGACTAAAATCTTGAGATAATTTATTATGTCATCTCAGGACACACAATACAGCGAGCACAGGAAATGGGGAACAAGATAAATATAAAGTGAGAACCTGTCATAGAAAGTGAGAGGGACAGAGGACATAAAGTGACTTAATGGTGTAGCAAACAAAACTATCATCTGACAAACTCCACCTAAAGGACTAACCAATGGGTGACAGTGTAGAGGGACTACGTGGGGCTAGATTCACAAACACTGAGTGTTGCACCTCCTAACTTCTTGTCACCCTGCTGCGTAGTGGAATTCACAGCTTTAAGCTAGGTGCCCAGGCTCCCCCTACAAATCATGGGGAGAGTTAGGTGCCTAAGAAAGGGATTCCCAGGAGCCAGCAAGCTGAGCAGGGAGCCATCTAGTTATATCCAGGAGTAACATGCAGAGGAAAGGGGTGAGGATGAGGGACCAGATCCACAAAGATACTTAGGCTCCTAACTCCTACTGATCTGCACCTTTGACACCTGACCAACAAGCCAAAGGCAGATGCAGATGCCTATTTCAACTCAGGATTCTCAACCAGAAACCCTCTCCTGGAGTTAGGCACCTAAACCCAGTCAGTCCTTTCTCACCAAGAACCAGAGAGATCTTCCCCATAGTAGCCAATAGTCCAGCAGTTAAGACACTTATGTGGGTTAGAAGAAGTACTTCATTCTTGCTCACAAACTCAGCGTCTAATTGTCCACCATGTGTGGTGTTGGGAAGAAATTCCCCCTCCCCCCCCATCAAATTGGCAGTAGCCTTGGGAGGTTTTTTCACCTTCCTTTCCAGCCTGGGGTGTGGCTCCTGAGGACCTTGGTCTAATTTTAGTCCCTGAGTTCAGTGTGCAGGTGGCCTGTGACACACAGGAGGTCAGACTAGAGCTGGTGGCCCTTTTGGCCTTAAAGGCTATGATTGGTCTTTAAAATTGCTACTCTGCCCAGTTTGGAGCAGGGATTTGAAGCCAGCTCTCCTGCACCCCAGGGGAGCATCCTAACCACCAGGCTATTCTGGGGCAGGTCTTGGTCACTCACTTGTTGAAGCCGTCTCACTCTGTATAATTAATTAAATATGATTGGGTCAGAGAGAGAAAGCGGGGTGGAGGGAGACGAGAGCAAGAAATTGATGTCACAGTCTGGCGGTTCAGGCACTCACCCGAGCTGTGGGAGCGTTAGGTTCAAATCCCTACCCTTAGCCTAGTGATCAAGATACTTGCCCAGGAAGTAGGAGAGCTGAGTTTAAATCTCTGCTCCAAGTCGGGCAGAGTATGGATTCAGACCTAGGTCTTCTACATCCCAGCTGAGTGCCTAGACCGCTGGGCTATTGAACACACAGAGGCAGCCAGACAAATTCTGGACCTGCTTGCCCCTGGCCATTGTGTGGGTTAGGCATGCTCAAAGCACACCTACTGGATGGGCAGAGATAGATGGGGGAAACACCTAGTTTGAGAATCCTAGTGGGGCTCAGGTGTGAACTAGAATTCTAAGCAATTTGGTAGCTGTGGGACATGGCAAGATTTAGGTAGCTAGGTGCATGTCCAGCAGAGGAAAGTTAAGCAGCAGCTGAGTGGTCTTTTTGTTAATGTCACTGGCACCTAAAAGTTGGATTTAGGTACCTAAATCCATCTGTGAATCTAGCCCCTGGTCCCTAATACACAGAAGATTAGGACTTTGGGCAGGTCTACACTTAAAACGCTGCAGCTGCGCCACTGTAGTGCTTCAGTGAAGACACTACTACACTGACAAGACAGCTTTTCTTATTGGTGAAGTTAATCCACCTCCACAAAAGCAAAAGGAGAAGCTCTCCCGTCAACACAGCGCTGTCTACACCAGGGTTTAGGTTGGTACAACTGCGTGACTCAGAGGTGTGGATTTTTCACTCTCCTGAGCGACATAGTTATACCAATGTAAATTTCAAATGTAGACCTGGCCTTTCACTCCCCCTTGCAAATGTATTCAGGGGAAAATCTGTTGGAGAGATAGAAGGGGTAGAGAGTATCCATGGCAAGAGAAGATTCCATAGCCAGTGATGAGTGAACCCCAAGGTGGGGAATCTTTGGGGGGTGGGGGGTTGCCTATAGTACCTCTATGATTTAGCCTGATAACTTATTTCTGCTTTTAAAATCTCCATGGCAATTACTGCTGTTTACTTTTTGTTGAGTCACCCAACAGCTCACAATACAGTATTTAGAGCTAAACTAATTAGTAATAGAAAACTTGGAGATACTTTGAAGTGCTCACTTGAAGGAGTTACCTACTGAAAGTGGTTATTAATAGAAGCTTTGTTCTATAAAATGTAGACAAACACCCTACTGTCCATTTCCCAATATTAATTTACCACATAAGCAATTACTAGAGTCGCTATAGGGAAGCAGTCAAAAAAGCGAACAGAATATTGGGAATCATCAAGAAAGGGATAGATAATGACAGAAAATATGATATTGCCTCTATATAAATGCATGGTATGCTCACACCTTGAATACTGTGTGCAGATGTGGTCACCCCATCTCAAAAAAGATATTGGAATTGGAAAAGGTTCAGAAAGGGGCAACAAAAATTATTAGGGGTATGGAACAGCTTCTGTATGAGGAGAGATTAATAAGACTGGAACTTTTCAGCTTGGAAAAGAGGCGACTAAGGGGGGATATGATAGAGGTCTATAAAATCATGAGTGGTATAGAGAAAGTAAATAAGGAAGTCTTATTTACTCCTTCTCATAATACAGGAACAAGGGGCCACCAAATGAAATTAATAGGTAGCAGTTTTAAAACAAACACAAGAAAGTATTTTTTCACACAATGCACTGTCAACCTCTTGAACTCCTTGCCAGAGCGTGTTGTGAAGGCCAATACTATAACGGAGTTCAAAAGGGAGCTAGATAGATTCATGGAGGATAGGTCCATCAATGGCTATTAGCCTGGATGGGCAGGAATGGTGTCCCTAGCCTCTGTTTGCCAGAAGCTGGGATTGGGTGACAGGGCATGGATCACTTGATGATAACCTATCTGTTCATTCCCTTTGGGGCACCTGCCATTGGTCACTGTCAGAGGACAGGATACTGGGTTTGATGGACCTTTGGTCTGACCAGTATGGCTGTTCTTATGTTCTAAGTTCTGTGAGTGCAAATGGGAGTTGGGCCACAAGAAAATCTCTCTTATGATGTGGTCCACACCATGAAAAGGTAGGATCAGACAATTGGATAATGTGAAAACAGACATTATTAGAGAAGAGAACAGCCTGGGATGCCTGAAAAGAGTTTTAAGCGGGGCTTTGGTGGAGGAGGAGGAGGAGGTTGGTTGATACACAGGATGAATTTTCAAGCACAGGAACATTATGGGTAGAAAAAGCATGAAGCTAACAGTGGGAGGAGACAAAGGAAGAACTACGAGGAGAACAGAAGCATGTTTAGGAGGTGATAAGAGCTGAGAGGTAAGTGGTGGCAGAACTTTAATGGTGGGAAGTGGAGGAGTTTGTATGTGATGCAGAAGAAAAGAGTCAGGGAGAGGAGAAGGGATAACACCACTAATATTATTGCTGACTTCATTGAAAAGCAATATCGAAATATGTGCATAAATAAGTCCTCTAGAACAATGTTTCTCAACCTTTTTGATACCAGGGACCAACTTTCCTAAATTGCTGCTGCTTTCCTAAACTGTATCAGGGAGACCTCAGGGACCAGCGCCGGTCCACAGACCAGTCATTGAGAAACACTGCTCTAGAGGATACATTTTGGATCCCCTAAAGGTTTTAAGGAAGTTATTGGTTCTGGACTAACTGATAGATACCACAGGGATTTAACATCCTTTTTCATCTAGAGAAAGCAGCCAGGGAAATGAGGAATACTCCAGGTGTACAAACATGACTCATTCGGCTTTGACAAACACACCGAGAGAGACAGAATGTACTGTATAAAGTGTAGAAAAGTAGAATTCTTTATCAGCCTCCGAACAGACTACAGAAAGGGTTAGATGGCATGCTATAATATTTAGTTTTGTTACAAAAACACAGGTTTTAAAAAGCATACAATGAGCGTATAAGGAGTGCAGATTTGGACTCCCATTGAAGTTAATGGGCCAAATTCAGGGCTCTTACTCAAGAAAAACTAAGTCAACTGAAATTAGTAAGAGTAAATGCATGAGGAGACACTAGAGAGACATCTTTTATTGGACCAAGGTTACACAGAGCTTTTCAGGTCTGGGCAACACTGGCTCATCAGGCACACAGTGTGGATACTTCCTAACATTCATCTGAACCTCTTGGGTTTGCATTTCAGACAGAAAATATCACAAGGACAGGTTTTTCTGTAGGAGTACCTGCAAGTATGTGTCAGGATGGAAACACCACTTCCCTCTTTCATAGGATCTCTCTGCTTCCACTTGGAGCAGAACCTAGGATGCGCAGATGTGCCTGGAATTCTTCAAACATAAACCACTAAGACCCTTTTGAACTACAAACAAAGGGCTAATTCTTAGGTTGGGCTGCAGGTTCAGATTAGCTCTGATTTTAGGCAAACTGGTTTTACTCTTGTTAGTCTTTTTTAGAATTTCATAAGGATGAGATTAACAGAATTCAGTAGAAATTACTGTAAAGCCTATAGAATTCAACTGAAAAATAACTTTTCTATAGTGCTTTTTAAACCATCCTAAAGTATTCTATTGCAGACACAGCTTTACAATAAAGTTATACTGGATGGTAAAATAAAAGGGAAGAAAACAGAAATATTTTCTACTAAACTCTATAGGAAAAGAATTAATGATTTTTCCTGCCTAAATGTAAAACACCAGACAGATTTATCAACATCTCAGGAAATCTTTGTTTAAGACTACTTGGCCAAACTCACCACTGCTGTAACTCTGTTGGCCCATTGTGTTGACAAAATACTTTTCTTTTGGTGTGAGCTTATAAGGGATAACAGTTAATTAGCCTGAACACTGAAATAGGAGGCAAAACTCCTTAGTTTTATTCCCAGCAATGGCCCTGCACTGCTGTACAGCACTTTGCCTCAGTTTCCCAATCCATAAAACAGTAATTACCACTAACCTCACAGGGATGTTGTGAAAATTGGAGTAGGGCTGTGAGTGTACAGTAGTAGGGAAGGGTTGACAAATGATGCTGAGGAAGCACTAAGAGATTACTGATGCACACCCTGTTGTGCCTTATGGCTTTATTGGTCAAAGGGTCTGAGGCTCCATTCACTTACTTCTTATATTACACCAGTGTAACTCTCTGGAAGTCAGTGGCATTACAGCAGTGTAAGTGAGAAGAGGATCAACACCAACATCTTGGCTTCCTTTTGAAGATGTAACATGCAATGTAAATGCTAAATGTTGTTATAGGTCTCAATTAAAAGTATAATCTAAAAATTTATCATTTATGTGTAATAATGCTGACTAACAACTGAATCACTTTTCAGCCAGCTCAGATACTCTACTCCACATAGGAATCCGTAAATACAGACAAAGCAGAATTTATTTTATTCTTCATATAAATCGTCCAATAAAGAATGAATCTGACAGAGGAAGCATTCTCACTTTCCAGTATCTGTGTCTAATTTGTAGTTAAATCTCTGTGAGGAATGTATTTCAATAAAAGGTTTCTCTCTGAACTTGGCCTAACCATTTTTCTGTTCCAAGTGATTCCTCAGTAGGTTTAAGAATAGCATGAACAAAACAAAGACTGAACAAAAGAGTTTGAATCCATCCATTTTAATAACACCAATGACAGGATGCTATTTATTTGACTTCTTTCTTGACTATCCTGTGCATGATCAGGGAACGTTCTGACAATTTGGAAGAAGATGAAGAGGAAAGGTTTGCTAAGCAGAAGAGAAAAATGCAGGGAAGAATCCAGAGGCAAAATGGTGGAGTGAGCTATTTAGGATTAGGTCCTAGTTACAAATCCTTACTCATGGATTTAAAATGGACTACTCATATAGGTAAGGGTTTAAGAGATCAGGTTCCAGAAACCCTTTGCTTGTACAAACTAAGCTGTGCATCCTTCAGATCTCACTGCACACACTTTCTTGCCAGTATCTATTTTTTTGGGGGTGATGTGTTATGAAGCTCTTCTGAGAGCTACTCCAAAAGCAAACTATCCTAGGAGCATGTTGCAAGCTGGCCCTAGTCTCTGTTAGGGCACTTGTGAATATCAGGGGTGTTGAGAAGATTTGGAATATTGTGGTTTAGGACAAGATATCTGAGAGTATCACTTCCTCCCACTCAGCATACCAGGAGTAGATAAAGGGTGTGAAGCTCCAATACAATAAGGCCCAGGATGCCAATAGCCACTCTGGTGCCAGGAAGAAAATTTGCTCCTATTATGATTAACTTGCCCACATTGTCAACATTCTGATCTGTCCAGAGATGCTGTCCCAAATTGACTTTTGAGGCTCCCAAATTTTTTTCTAAAATCAGGACTACAGCAAAGTGTTTGAAAGACATAAGCATGAGCAGGGACAGAGGGTAAATTTTTTAAAAGGGACATGGGTACTTTCCAAATTTTACCCTGAGCCTTTCCCAAGAGAAGTGATGAATATAAATTTGATGTTATAACAGATCTCTGGAGAACAATAAAATCCATACTCTTTTATATAATAATTCACCACAACCCCACATTCTATTTAAAGATGTGGAGAGCTCTGTGTAGGCTCTAAAGCTTGTCTCTTTCACCAATAAAAGATATTACCTCACCCACCTTGTCTCTCTCTTTAAAAATATAATGCAAGTATCACCAAAACCCAGGGCCGGCTCCAGCTTTTTTGCCGCCCCAAATGGCGAAGAAAAATTCGGCGGCTGGTCCTTCCCTCCGAGAGGGACTGAGGGACCCGCCGCCGAATTGCCGCCGAAGACCCGGACGTGCCGCCCCTTTCCATTGGCCGCCCCAAGCACCAGCTTGCTGCGCTGGTGCCTGGAGCCGGCCCTGCCAAAACCAGTCAGACAGCTTTTCCACCTGAAGAACAATGACTAAGTTCACAAGCCAACAGCATTTGCCCCAGAAATCTCCCAACATTTCATACCGACCAGTCTGGTGATGTCTGACTAAACAGAGGATCATTTTTCTCAACCTTTTGACCAAACCTTTTGGACAGAATTTTAACATCAGTAAAGGCATTAGCCAGTATGAGATATGCAAGAGACACTCGGACTAGCAAAAGCACCTCTGGCTATTTTGAATTAGTCACTTTGACATGGGCTCATTCCTCCTTCAGTTTGGGTAAGAGTGCTAAAATTCAGGCATACTCAAACCAGATCAACTCTCCATTGACATTGTTACTGTTAACCATTTCCCATAGTGGAAATAGTGCATTTGAGGACTTCAATGTGGATGCCACATCAGTCTTCACCATGATTCATCGACTTTTCATATATCCCCCCCTGCTCTTTAGTGGTGGTGTTTTTTCAGTGTTTGTTACAACTATATTGTGTCTAAACTACATATTCAGTAATATATTTCTGGTGTTTTGTTTGAGGCTTTTTATGATTTTCCAGTGTTGTGATTTTGTAGTTGAAATTTCACCAAAATTAACAGTGGTCTTAAAAAAAACAACTGAGAGCCTTTCTGAGACTCCATCTGCCCATTTTAATCTTCTTTCTGCCAAGGATTACACCCAAGCCTGACTATAATATATCTCAACAATAAAGCTTCATTATACTGTGCATGCATATTCTAGCAGCTACTAAGTCCCTTAGGGCTAACCTAAACTAAACAGCTAGGGAATCCTTGCTTATGCTTAGGCCTTATCTACACTACAAAATTGTGTTGACCTAATTTACATCGGCATGCAGCCACTGCAGTTATTAAATTGCTTGAGTGTGTGCACACTTGGCTCCTAGTGTCAGTGGTGCACGTCCTCACCAGGAGCACTTGCATTGATTGTATTGTCAGTGTGGGGCATTGTGGTATGGCTCCTGAAAGCCAGCAACAAGCAATGTAAGTAACACTATATCGACCTAATTACATCAACCATGACTCTATGCTGCTTGGGGAGGTGGTCTTCCTAAAACAGCATGGAGGGGCACTTTCATCAGCTGGAGAAGGGCATAGGAGAAGCGGGGGCAGGGGGAAAGAGGGGGGTGGGATGAGGAGGAGATGGAGCGGTGGGGAAGGGGCATGGGATGGGAAAGAGAAGGGGATGGGGGAAGCGGGGATAGGGGGGAAGCTGGAGCCCAGCATGTGGCATCCCCTTGGCAGAAGCTGGGACTCCCCTGTTAAGCAGGCCCATCGAACCCTCACCCTGTCAAGCCCCACCTCCCCTGCATCTGTACCACCCCAATGAGCCCCCCCAGACACCCTCCCCACTGTACACCACCTGTACCTGGACGCCCGCTTAAATTAACCCTACCTCCCCTGCACCTACACCCCCTCCTGCTGAGCCCCAAACACCTTCACCTGGATCCCCTGCAGAGTCCCATTGCCCCTGCACCTGGAACCCCCCCAATGAGCTTCTGTGCATCCAGATCTCCCACTGAGCCACCCGCACCCAGATTGCCCCACAGAGAACTCTCTTACCCACACCTGGATCCCCCACACTAAGTCCTTCTGCTAGATCCTGCTGCTGGGCTGAGCCTGCTCACCCACACCTGCTGCGCCTGGCACAGGGGGGCAAGGCCCCGGGGTGTTTCTGGGGCAGGCCTGGCCTTTGCACTGTGTCAGGGTCAGGTGCAGCCTCACTGCCGAGTCCCTGTCCCGGGGTGGGGTGGAGGGAGGCTGCAGGGTAATCTCCTACCTCCATGCAACCCGTGGCCTGTGCTCCCCACTGCCATGTTGGAGCCTCCACATTTATTTATTGACAAATAAAATTTGCAGAATTTTAAAATATTGTGTGCAGAATTTTTAATTGTTTGGTGCAGCCTCCCCTCAGGGACATGGGGTGCTGTGCAGTTGTGATGGTGGGACTCTGAGGAGGTAGTGGGCAGTGGGGAGGTCTATGGGCGGGGGGCGCTGGGCGAGTGGTGTGGTGTGCAGGGTGCTGTGCAGGTGTGGTGGGAGGCCAGCGGGGGAGGTCTCTGGGAGGGGTGGGGGCTGGGCATAGAGGTCTGTGGTGGAGGTCTCTGGGCGAGGGGGCGCTGGGCATAAGGGTGAGGTACTGGGCAGGGGGGCAGTGTGGTGTGGGCCTGCCCTCAAGGGGAAGGGACGTGCTGGCAGCACAGGGCTGGGCAGGCCAGTGTGCGTCTGGCAGCTGCAGGTTTGTAAACAGTGCCCTCCTGCTGGGCTGTGCAGAGCGGGGCTGCTCCCGCCGCGCTGTGCCTCATTGACCCCAGCCCGCCCGTCACTCTGGAGACTGACCAGCCCGCCCCCCTGCACCTTGCCCCATGGGGGCCCACAAATATGTTTGGCGCCAGGCCCACAAAATAGAACTCAGGTGTACTCCGGCTGTCGTGACTGTGCTCAGAACATTAGGTCATTTTCACAGTGTAAGGCCTATATTATCGACCTAGCTTAAACTACAGTGCTGTGCAATAAAATGGATATAAGTCCCCAAAGTGCTATTGTAAGAACAACTTGCAGGAGTAAATCACTGTGTATCCTTCAACCTCTCCTCCAGCTACAGCCACTTTACTCATCCTCCAGCCCCCAAGGCCTGGCTCTATTATCTTTGTTTCACACTCTTTGTCTTCTCCCAGTCATGTAACTTAATGGGCATAGGGATTTTTGGTTTTCAGTGAGGGCGAGTCTACACTGGCAACGCTAAAGCACTGGCACGGCAGCGCTTTAATGTGGCGTATGTGGTCGCTCTAAAAAACCACCTCCACCAGGGGCGTAGCTCCCAGCACTGGGAGCGCGGCTCCCAGCACTGGTGCACTGTCTACACTGGTGCTTTACAGCGCTGAAACTTGCTGCGCTCAGGATGGTGTTTTTTCACACCCCTGAGCGAGAAAGTTGCAGTGCTATAAATTGCCAGTGTAGACAAGCCATGAGATCCCATTTGTGCACCCGTGGGAGACACTGTATGGGTGTTACATGAAAACAAAGGCCTAGCCAGTCAGAATGTGACTTTAAAAACGAAGTGTCCACAGACATACTTTACTATTTATAATGTGTTATGAGGTCCTTGGGATGAAGGCACAAGTATACACTCTTATTTTCTCTGTTGCTATGCCACATTATGAACGTATATATGGTATTTCTAATGTATCTGGCACTGTATGATGGGGCATACCCTGCTTCCATTGATATCAATGGCAAAATTCCTCTCAATTTCAATGGGAATAGTATGTATAATGCTCTTCCTCTTCTAAGTAATGGTCAAATTCCTCATATTTTGAAAATGTAAGCAATGAAAATATAAAAATACACCCATAAGCCCCACTTACAGTCAGGGCCGGCTCCAGGCACCAGCTGAGCAAGCAGGTACTTGTGGTAGCCAAGGGGAAGGGGCGACACCTTGGGCTCTTCGGTGGAGGGTCCCTCGGTCCCTCTGGGAGGGAAGGACCTGCCGCCGAATTGCCGCCGAAGAAGAAAGCGGCGCGGTGGAGCTGCCGCCGATCGCGATCGCGGCTTTTTTTTTTTTTCTTTTTTTCCGCCGCTTGGGGCGGCAAAAACCCTGGAGCCGGCCCTGCTTACTGTTATAAAACATCCTACAAAGGTGTACTATCACTGTTAAATAGTCTATGGCTCACCAAACCAAAGAGTGCTGCTACAGCATTGAGTGATTCATCTTATAGTGTCTTATCTAACAGAGCTAGAGGCATTTCTGGATGCTTCATTGTCATCAGAATCTAACCCTGAAGCTAATCAAGATGTCTTAACTCAAACTTTTGATTGTTCTCTGTAGGGTATCACAACCCTACAAACGTTCATTTTCCTCATTTTGAGGGCATTCAGTCTTAATCAAGCATCACAGTTTGCAGGAATTGGGATATCAATTGTCCATTGTAAATAGCAGATTGCTGAACTGCACTTAGCATCTGCAATGTTTAAATCGAGGAGATTCAGCGAACTAACATAGCTCTCCTAAATTAAAGAAAATATTAATATTGTTTCCTTGTTTTTAACTAGTACAAATCTAGACATAATTAACCCATCAAGCTCAGAAGAAATGTAATCTTGGGTTTCTGGGCTCTTAGAAATTCCCACACAGAATTTAGGATTTGTATTGTTGAGTTGTTCTATTGTTAATTGCATTTGTTTAAATACAAAAAGGTACATGAAGATAGTTGAAGTATTAAGACATATTACAATTGGGAAAAAGTACTTTCATGACCCTGCAGCTCTTGAACCTGGGTCTACAGAGCTCTGAAGTAACTTCCCTGCTCCCATCCAACACCTAGCTACAAACTAACTGAGCTGGAGAGACCAGAACTCCTGAAGTTACATCTGGGTGGGCTTCCCTGAGCCTGACAGGATGAACACCATGAACTCTAATGTTTAAACCCAAAGAGAGCCACAGGAAGTTGTCTGAACAGCCGGACTTTGCCTGAGACCTTGCCTTCTTGCTTGACTCCTGAACCCTGCTTTCCTGTGTTGCTCCTGAACCCTGCTTTCCTGACTGGTTCCTGATCCTTGCCCCTAGTCTCTGACTCTGACTCCAGCTCTGACCCACGGTTTGACTCCCAACTCTGACTCCTGCTCCAACCACTAGACCTAGCCTATGTCTTGGCCCTAAGAGGTACAGAGAAATGCAACAAAAATGACTACAGCCATAGAACAGCTTCCATATGAGGCATGGGTGGTGGGTATCACAGGCTGGGGGAGGCTAACCCTCCCCAAATAGCCCAATGTGGCCCCACCCATGCTCCATTCCCAGGTACCCTCCGGCTTCCCACTCTTCCTCCTACCTGGGAGCAGGGTGGCCTATGGGTGGGACTTGGGGTGGCTGGGGCCAGTGCTCATGCCACTTGGTGCTCCGAGGCTCTGGCCGCAGTGCCTGCCCGGTGCTCTGGGGCTGGGGCCACGCCACCCGCCCAGCACTCCAGTACTGGTGGCACGTGGGCGGAGGGACAGTGGCTGTGGGGGGGCCCTCTGGGCTCCAGTGGGGGAGGGGCCTCAGGCAGAAGGGGCGGGTCCCAGGGCTAGCCTCTCCCAACGGACGGTTCACATGCCACCCATGATAGGAGGAGAAATTAAAAACAGTGGAACTTCTCAGTTTAGAAAAGAGATGACTAAGAGGGGATATGAATGACGTAGAAAGTGAATAAGGAAATGTTATTTACTTCTTCACGTAACACAGGAACAGGGGTCACCCACTGAAATTAATAGGCAGCAGGTTTAAAATAAACATAAGGAAGTACTTCTTCACAAACGCAAAGTCAACCTGTGGAATCTGGTGCCAGAAGATGTTGTGAATGTCAAAAGTATAACTTGGTTCAAAACAGAATTAGATGAGTTCATGGAAGATAGGTACATCAATGTCCATTAGCCAAGATGGTGAGGGATGTAACCTCATGCTCTGGGTTTCCTTAAACCTCTGACTGCTAGAAGCTGGGACTGGAAAACAGGGATGGATCACTTGATAATTGCCTTGTTCTGTTCATTCCCTTTGAAACATCTGGCACTGACCACTATTGGAAGACAGGATACTGGGTTAGATGGACAATTGGTCTGACCCAGTATGGCAGTTCTTATGAGACAATGTCACAAAAGCAATGGTTGGTATTGTAAATCAATCCTATTGTCCTTAGACTTCCCAGCACATATGGTCCTTGATCCAAAGGACTCCAAATTCATATTGGAAGAACAGAGGATGAGAGCTCAGTTCTAGTTAAAGGTATGTGTGTACACAGGATCACATGTTACTATCTGTTTATGCATGTTTATGTAAATTTGTGTGTGCAAACATCGGATTTTTCAAAAGCATCTCTGTAAATTTGCAATAGCAATGCTTTAATTTGCTTCATGTAAACATTATGCTCCTATATACACATTTACCTGCATATACGTTAGTTTTGTTCATCTGTAATCTGGTTAACATTGGGCCAATCCTGCTCCCAATGACACCCTTGTAATACTATTGAAGTCAATGCATCAAAAAGACTTCCAAACAAGACCCTGATTTAGTGAGATGCTAAGTGTCCTAAGCTCCTATGGATGTCAATAAGAGCTCAGTTCAACTCCTTGCAGAAGGCATGTAACACTTTGCAAGAATGGGTCCCAAAGTAGTAGAAAATTGAACTATCATGTAGAAATTAGAGATCTCAACCAGAGCAAAAGCCACCCTGGATCTGCTACTTACTGATAGAGAGTAACTGCGTGAGAATAATAGGGAAACAGTACATGTGGCCAGAAGTATTGCTAGCCTATTGGGGATCTTAAGCAGGAATATTTTGCCCCCCACCACACACACACATATAACACATGCTAAAAAAGCCCTAAGAAATTGCTTAGTCTCCTTATGCCTAACCCCGGCTCTGCATGTGGTTGGCCATAAACTACTTTTATTTAGCATGTAAGAAATGGCTTCACAGATTGTAGCCATAAAACAAAACAATATCACTTTTGGGTTGTGACATGGGAGATTTTAACCAAACACATGATTTTTTTCCTCAGAAAATTCAAGAAACTGAAAACTGGGGTTATACTGGAAGCAGTCTAAGTAACTAAGTGTTAGCAAGTGAGTGCTATAATATATAGAAATGCAATGGGAATATATAACCTGACTTTGATTTTCTGGTTATGTAACTTTTCTTTAAAATTGGCAATTATTTTTAGGAGGAAATTATTTTTTGTTTTAGTCTTCAGTTTTCCCCTCAACAAGAACATCATGCAACTTTCTTTTACAAAGCACACATCCCCTTTTTTTTAGCACTTCGTACATTTCTAAATTTTCCACTAGTGAATACACACTGAATGTCTTTCATGCTGATTAAAAAGTTTCCTTCCAAAGCAATTCTATGGAACTCAGAAGAAAATTCAAGGATTTTGGACATTAAGGTTAGAAATCAAAATGGCATTCAAGTCCCAAAACCATGGCTGGAAATCTAAAAATCTTTTCTGAGAAATCTCTAACCACTTACCTGTGCAGTGTTCATTAATCTATTTCTCTAGGTATTTATGACTCCCATCGCTATAGTTGCTTCAGGCCACACAAGTATTTAAAATCAGAAATAACACCAGCAATCGTATTCTTCCTTCCTAGCCTGCAGGTGAAATAATTATTCGTTTATAGGGGTGTTTGTTTATTTGGGTGCAGTGGTGTGGGTGCATGAAGGACTTATTGAGGGGAAGCTAAGTCAAAGAAATGAATATTGCATTTAGTTCTGGAGTGGAGAGGTTTGTGGTCCTTTTGATCTCTTGTTGTGGAAGTAAGTTCTATAGTCCCTAGGTCAAGCTCCTTGCAAGCTTCCCTATTGCTCATCCGTTTCATTGCTGTAACAGAACGTTGTTGTTGTGGGAAATCATAGTTGTGAAAATAGAGGTCAGTTTCTCAGGAACGTAGGGCCAATCCCATAGACAGCTTTGAATATCAAGAGACTTGAACTGTACTGTGTATTTACTGGGGATCCAATGCACAGAGTGAAGAATAGGGGTGAAGAGTTCTCTGTACTTGCATGTTTCAACCACTTGCAACGGGAAAACAGTTGCCATGGATGCCACTAAATGTATATAGATTGCTGGTTTCTATTTTCTTTTAACCTTTCAATAGTTTTGTGTATTATGTCTGGAGATGAAAATTCATCTCAGATTAAAATGAATGGTCTAGATGACAGATGAGATTCAGTCATTTGCAACTGTATATTTACTCTCAATAGTAGACCCTTGGGTAATATTTTAATTGCTCAACAGCATAGGCGACGACTTCCCCTCTGCCCAGTGAGTGCTTGACATTCCCCCGGCCCCACCCCTGCACCACCTCTTCCCGCCCCTGCACTGCCCTCGCCCCACCCCCATTCTGCCCCTTCCCTGCCCCACCCTGCCTTTTCCCATTCCACCCCCTTCCCCCAAGTCCCCGCCCCGCCCTGCCTCTTCTCCGCCTCCTCCCCTGACTGCGCCACGTCCCCGCTCCTCCCCCTCCCCCCAGAATGTCCTAAGCGCTGCCAAACAGCTGTTAGGCGGTGGGGGGGCGGGAAACGCTGGGAGGGAGGGGGGGGAGCGGGGACATGGCATGCTCGGGGGAGGGAAAGAAGGAGGCTTGGCTGCCGGTGGGTGCGGAGTACCCGCTAATTTTTCCCTGTGGGTGCTCCAGCCTATGCTCAATAGTAAATCATGGCATCAGCAAAGAAATGCATATTTTGACTTGCTTGCTACTGAGTTAAACATATGCTGTGTACACTGTGTAACATATCTTATTAAGCAAATTACTTGGTATTTGTAACTGCATCATGCCACACATTCCCTAGTCTTGGAAGCAGACCTTCTAATCAAGTCAATGAACTTCAGAAATATTCTCAGATCACAAAAAGGCTTGTATACCTGGTGCCACAGTCCACACTAGCTGGGCTGTAAATTCTAATATGCACTTGCGTGTCGTGCCCTAACTGGGCTGTCTGAACCTGCTGGTGCGCACCAAAAGGTCCCTAGTGCACATATATGTAGTCCCATTTCATACAGCACTACGTTAACACACACTAGGAAGCTTTTAGTGAGTGCCAGCAGGATCCATGTGCAGTAGTTAGTGCATGACATGCTGTTCGCATTAGAATTCACATCCCTAGTGGTCTGTGGATTTAAGGCACCATGTAGACAAGCTGAAACTGGTCTTGCAGAACGAGACACATCTCAGAAAATGGCTTGCAGGGTGGCGAAGTAGGGATTGTTTTCAGTCATGTGGAGAAACAATATGCAAACAGAGCATATTTCCATCCAACTGAAACAGAAATTACAGTGTCCTTTGGACCCTGGTTGGCTGGTTAGTGATGTCCACCCATACTCAGTGTGCACAGGTAGGACACAGCCACCACCAAAAGAAACAAGAAAATCCCTCTGCCCATTAAGTTAAATTGTTTTGTTTTGTTTTTTAAATGGGGCCACTGTACCTGAGAATTATAGGTAGGGCCCTACCAAATTCTCGGCCATGAAAAAAGCATCACGGACCATGAAACCTGGTCTTTTGTGTGCTTTTACCCTACACTATACAGATTTCACAGGGGAGACCAGCATTTCGCAAATTTGGGGTCCTGACTCAAAAGGGAGTTGCAGGGGGGTCACAAGGTTATTTTAGGGGGATCATGTTATTGCCACCCTTACTTCTGTGTTTGCCTTCAGAGCTGGGTGGCCAGAGAGCGGTAGCTGTTGGTCGGGCACCCAGCTCTGAAGGCAATGCCTCGCAAGCAGCAGCGCAGAAGTAAGGGTGGCAATACCATACCATGCACACTTACCTCTGCGCTGCTGCCTTCAGAGCTGGGTGGCCGGAGAGTGGCAGCTGCTGACTAAGGGCCCAGCTCTGCAGACAGCAGCACAGAAGTAAGGGTGGCAATACCATACCATGCCATCCTTCCTTCTGTATTGCTGCTGGCGGCGGCTCTGCCTTCAGAGCTGGGCTCCTGGTCAGTAGTAGCCATTCTCCAGCTGTCCAGCTCTGAAGGCAGCAGCACAGAAATAAGGGTAGCAGTATAACAACCCCCGTACAATAACCTTGCGATGCCCCCCCACACACACAACTCCTTTTTGGGTCAGGACCCCTACAATTACAACACTGTGAAATTTCAGATTTAAATAGCTGAAATCATGAAATTTATTATTTAAAAAATCCTATGACCATGAAATTGACCAAAATGGACCGTGAATTTGGTAGGGCCCTAATTATAGGGCTTCTCTCCAGCTAATCCTCTCCATCTCCCACAACAAAGTTTAAAAGGGGAAGGGAGAAGAAGGGAGAAGGATGGAAGGCCAGAAGTTGGGGCAAGTAGCAATTTAAGATGCTCTCTTCCTCTATGAGTCCAGCTGCACTTTGGCCAATCAGACTCACTGTCCAATGTAACTTGACTCCTAACTTAGGTTTTTCAACAGAAAATGAGAATTGAAATTGACAAACTTATTGCTTAAGTAGTGTGTAGGGGAGAGGGATGAGCAGGAGATGGAGTCCAAATAGTACAGGTAATCAAAAAAGAGTTTTTGAAAGTTAATATAACAATTCTGGATAGCAGAGAAAAAGGTAATCTATAATCTCCCTCCACTCCCTTATCCCTCCACTATCAACCATATTTTTTAGTGGGATACCATGTTGCATAGCCCTCCAAACTGAAGTTTAAAAGGTTTAAGAAAAATAAATGTAAAATTAACAAACCATACTGTAGTAGTAATAAGACATTCCAGCATGCCCATTAGTAGGCGATAGGTGCACTTCTCAGTTAGCTGAAGGCAGTTAACTCTCTTCCTTTTGCCTCACAATACACCTGAGCTGTGCGCTAACTAATGCATACCCTGTTGTGGCTTATTGCTATAATAGAGCTGTCCCCAAAATAACTATCCTCAGCTAATCAAAACCACTATTAGAGAAGAAGCACACTGATTTAAGACCTCCAGAAATGGCAGATATCCCGAGGCACTGACAGGACAATGTCACCAGCTGAGACACACTGATTAACACGCCTGCTCCAGCTGGCTTCCTATGAAGGTCACATTCCTGCTGAGGAATAGAAGGGATGTTTTAGAGGACGCTTGCAAGCCTTGTACAGATTACAAGGCAGTTGCTGCTGCTCCTTAGAAATGGAGGTATCTCACTTCCATTGTCTGCATATATACTTATTGGAACAGATGAAATTGCATCACGTTATAAAATAGTGGTGACTTTCTTTTGGCAGCATTTTTTATTTACTTTTTGGGGAGGGGATAAAAGGTGGGTTTAACTTAAAGAGTGGAAGTTGTGGTTTGGAACATCAGAGGAGCACTTGGGTCAGGAGCAGTGGCAACTGATGACCTAAATAAGTGGTAAGTCTCTAAGAGCCAGGAACCCCTTCACACAGTACTTTCTCTCTCCTTCTCCCCACTTTTCCCATCCGCCTCCCATTCAGATTTCTGCAGCAAGAAACCTGCCTACATGAGAGTTTTCATGGAGGTGACTGAGGTGCACTAAAGATAGTTTTGCTAGGTATGTAAGATCTTGTCTTCACTATCAAAAACATCTGTGTTCTTAACTTGAGTTTCTTAACTGACCAGCAACAACTATTTTTGGTTGTGAAGACAAGGCCAGTGGGAAAGAAAAGATTTCTGCTCATCCATTTCCTACCTCAGCCAGCCACTGATGGTCATCCAGGGTAACATTTTCAGATGCACCTAAATGACTTAGGATCCCATATCCAAATTTCAAGAGACTTTGGGGCAGATTTTCAAAGGTATTTGGGTTCCTAAAGCTGCAGATAAGCACCTAGTGGGGTTTTCAAAAGCATTGAGTGGGAGTAGGCACCTAACTCCCTCTTACAGGATCCTGCCCCAGAGTGAGCCACACATGCACAGGTGTGACTTACCGGCCAGCACCCTTTTGTGCCTTAGGGCAGGATTGTGGGGCCTTCCCCTTGGTTGCCTCCATCTGGGTCTTCCATGACCTACCTCTCCAGCCAGGTCACTTAAAAGTTCAATTTCCTTCCAAGCTATTGAAGTCCAGTTGACCCCAAGCTGGCTTCTCCCAGCTGGTCTCTTCAAAGTCCCTTTGGCCAGCTCTCCCCTGGGTTGGCAGCAAGGTTCTTCCAAATCAAAGAGAACTGCACTCTTCTTTCACAGAGCAGCAGGTCCCAGAGCTTAGCCCGTGGCCCCTCAGGAGAACTCCAAAACTGCAAACAAAATTAAGCACTACCCAAACATCTTCCACTCAGCCTTGGGTTTGAGATCTCATCTCCCATGGGCTCCCCTTCAGCTCCCTGTTCCACTTGGGGAACACTGGCCCAAGGACTGCGTCCTTGGAGTTTGGCCCCGTGTTTAGGGGGACCCACCACCTGAGTTATCTCCACTCATGTGACTCAGCTCTCCGGCAACAACCCAGCTCAACTACTTAGCTTCCTCCCTTTCTAAATCCTACACCAGCACAGGTATTGTGGGGCATTGTAGTGAGGCGGCCTGGCTCCCAGCCGCCCCAGAGAGGGACGAGCCTCTCTGGATGCCAAAGTGGGCGGAGCCACTGGAGCCTGCACCCGACTCCCAAAGGTCAAAGCGCAGGACCGGAAGTATAAAAGTGGCATCCCAGGGCTCAGAAGCTGCCTGGCTGCTGGAGAAGCCAGATGCTGGGGGCCTAGCTCCTGCTGGGGAGACTTCTGCAGCCTGTGACCGACCTGAGGACTGGCCATACCAGTCAAGGCCTGAGGACGACCAGATCCCGGAGAAGCTGTTAAGCCTACCGGAGAGAAGCAACCCAGAGGAGCTGCCAAGCCTACTGCTCACCGAGTACCCTGAGGAGCCCATGGTGCTTGATTCCGTGGAGGACACCGACCAGACGCAGGTACTGCTGGAGGGGGAGGTAGGAAGTAGCCCGGGGGCAGCCGACCCTAGTCTGGCTGCGGCACACCCAGAGCCGATCTCAGTGTGTTGCAGCCAGGATCCCCACTGACACAGCAGCAGGCTGCTTGCCGCTGTTAGGGCCCCGGGCTGGGATGCAGTGGAGTGGGCGGGCCTGCGTTGCCCCTAACACCCCACTGATGGGTGGCAGTCTCCCCCTTCACCCCAGATGCCAGAACTGGGAGTCTGGGCTTGTTCCTGAACTATTTGCTCAGCCCCTGCCTGAGGGTCTGAGCCCCTGTTTGTTTGCTGCCCTGCCCTGACCCAGAGCCTTGGGCCTGATATTGAACTATTTGCTCAGCCCCCTGCCTGGGGCCTGAGCTCTAGACCAGGGGTCAGCAACCTTTCAGAAGTGGTGTGCTGAGTCTTCATTTATTCACTCTAATTTAAGGTTTCGCGTGCCAGTAATACATTTTAACGTTTTTAGAAGGTCTCTTTCTATAAGTCTATAATATATAACTAAACTATTGTTGTATGTAAAGTAAATAAGGTTTTTAAAATGTTTA
Organism: Terrapene triunguis; assembly: GCF_002925995.2. Classification (NCBI taxonomy): domain Eukaryota; kingdom Metazoa; phylum Chordata; order Testudines; family Emydidae; genus Terrapene; species Terrapene triunguis. Next base: position 26,474,211 of record NW_020664413.1, on the reverse strand, counting down.
AGAAACTTCATTTAAATTTAAATTAAAATGCAGAGCCCCCTGGACGGATGGGCAGGACCCAGGTAGTGTGATTGCCACTGAAAATCAGCTCGCGTGCCACCTTCGGCACATGTGCCATAGGTTGCCTACCCCTGCTCTAGACTGTTTGTTTACTGCCCTGCCCTGACCCAGGGCCCGGGCTTGTTCTGGAGCTATTTGCTCAGCCCCTACCTGAGGGCCTGAGCCCTTGACTGTCTCCTGCCTCACCTGGCTAGTTCCCTGACTCAGCAGACCTCAGTAGTGAGGCGGCCTGGCTCCCAGCTGCCCCAGAGAGGGGTGACCCTAACAAACCCCTTTACAGGCATGGCTAATTAAACAGAGCTGGATAGCTCCAGGCCTCTTGCCCTTAAAAGGTCAGTCCACCCTATTACACTCCTGGTGAAATCTGTAGGAATCAGTTACTTGGGCACTTTTGAAAAACACACTAGACACCTATTTCCATCTTTAGCTGACCAAAAACCTTTGAAAATCTGTCCCTTGGTTACCTAAGTCCCATTGACTTTCAATGAGACTAAGGCTCCTAAAGGCTTAAGTCACTTAGGCTCCTAAGACAGGTGCTTTGGAAAATTTTATCCCTAGTGCCCTTCCCTGCCTCTGTCACCTTTAAAATTACTGAACATTGAGTGTCCAATAAAAATGAGTATGTAAATGGAGTTGTCATCATAATTCTGCTTTTTATATATATATATATATATATATAAAAATTATTTTTGTCTGGTTGGCTAACCAGCTAATTTTCTTTCACTAATGTCACAGAGTGGGAACTTTCACTGGTGAAAAGTTTGACTCTTAATGTGCTAAACTAATGTCTTAACTAGAAAACTGTTTTGGTTTTTGTTTGTTTTGTTCAATATTCGGGGTAAGGTTTTCAGAAGTGCTCAGTATCAGCTGATTTCTGCTCCCATTCAAGTTGAATAAAACTCCCATCAATTCTGGGAGGGGAGTTAGGCCATTGTTAAGCACACTTGAAAATCACATGCTCAAGTGTTAAATTAAAAAAAAAGAAAACTAATATATTAACCAAAGGGCGCCCCAATTTGAGCACTAGGTACATTTCCCTCATTCAGATTGTTAAATCTGTCCATTGCATAGACTCATAGAAATAAGAGCTGGTAAAAAAGAAAGAAAAAAAATTAGATCACCTAGACCATTGGCCAGGAAACAGTGGCAGATTGCTCTATACAATATATTTTCTACTACTTTGTCCACTGTTTTTTAGTGTCTCCAGGGATAGGACTTCCCTTCGTTTGGGTTTGTGACCTCGACAAAGCACCTCCTGAGGGACAGCATGATCTAGCTGACTAAGCATGGGACTGGAGACAAGAACTCCTGAGTTGTGATTCTAGGTCTCCCACTGACATGCTGTCTTTACCTGACCATAAAACAGGAATACTTATCTGCCTACTTCGCAGGGGTGTTGTGAGGATTAAATAGATAATATCTGTAGAGTTCTTTGAAGACAGCAAGCGCTGAATGTTACTGCATGAACAACATGCCTTCAGAAAACCATTCAATACCCTCTATATGTAATTTCAACATAAAGTGCTGCTGCTTAATGTCATTGTGCAAACATCAGAATGGAGATTTACTGAACATTAATGATACAGCTGAATTACTTTTTTACAACAAAAATGGTGAGTACTGTGCTTAGACTAAAGCCCAGAAGAGTAAAAGTTTCTATTTATTTATATGAATATAAAAGAAACAAACTTTGACTGCTGAGGTATTGTTTTCGAAGCCTTGTGTACTGAAATAGAACCACACTTTAGTTACCATTAAAAAGACAAATAGAGAAGATTTTAGTTATTTTTTTAAATTAAAACTCTGGGGCATTTCAGCTCCCCACCTCTTCAAAAAAATAAAAAGGGAATACAGTATGAATGCTGGCAAAAATCTGACTTGAAAATATATGCTTCTTTGATATCACACAAAAAATATGGTAAATGCAATAATAAGGAAGTAGGGACTGCTAATAAAGATGACCATGTCTATATTGTAGGTAACTGATTCAATTATGACCTAAGTCAGTAGTGATAAAAGGCTATTTAGGGGAGGAGGATGTAAAATAAAATGAATTAATGGTCTCATTCCAGTTCCTAGCAGATGAGTTCAAGTCACAAAATCTAGCAATACAATTGGCATGGGTTGGCAGTCTCAGCAGAAAAGCTAATGACTGAAGCTGTCTGGAAAAACGACTATCCTTTTTACTAGTATCCTGTGACTAGACAAGCCTTTATTCCATTGTTGCTCCCAGCAAAGCAGTTTCCCCTTTGGTAGCTATGGCGAGAGCACTGGTAGACCAGCTGCTGGTGTTTTAATCACTATCATGTAAGTGTGCTCAAGACTGGTCTAGGAGAAATGGTGATGAAAACACCAAAGTCTGCTGGCAACCTTTTTACTCTGGCGCTACCACAGGGGAGCTGTACCAGTGGCAGCAATGGTAGGAAATTGTACAAAAAAGAAGCTAGTGTAAAAGACATCTTAGAGACAGTTCCTCTAGTTCAGGGTTGAGGCACAAGGGTGCGGCAGTTTGGGGAAACTTTCATTGTCACTTCCCTTGTTCAGTATCTGGTACTAAGGACGGCTCCATTCAAGAATAGCTAGTTGGTATTTTCACACCAATTGGCCTCAGTATATGTGTCTTTTGATGGGAGGTGTTCTTAGAGTCAGCTCAGGCCTGGTCTACACTTACCCCCCCAATTCGAACTAAGGTATGCAACTTCAGCTACGTGAATAACGTAGCTGAAGTTCGAAGTACCTTAGTTCGAACTTACCTCGGTCCACACGCGACAGGCAGGCTCCCCCGTCGACGCCGCGGTACTCCTCTCGTATAGCTGGAGTACCGCAGTTGACGGCGATCACTTCCTGGTTCGACTTATCGCGTCCAGACAAGACGTGATAAGTCAAACCCAGAACTTCGATTCCCAGCCGCCGAACTAGCGGCTGGGTGTAGACATACCCTCAGCTTCTGGGGCAACCTACATGTCTGCACAAATGCCAAAAGCAACTTGAAAAACCTGTGTTCATTGCAGTGCTGCAATAGAACTTCTATAGAGAAGGGATGTCTTCTTCCACTCACCCCAAAGTGTCATAGACAGGACTGCCATGGAAGTGGGGGAAAGAGAGCTAAAGGTGGGCCAGATGCATAGCCAGTAGGACTGTGCTCTGCAAGATCCCACAGGCCAAGGCCCCATTTAAAGATGTGTCTGCTTATTGTGGTTTGGGAGTGGAACAGAGAAGACAGTGGGCCACACCCACTACTCCTTATGGCCATCCATCACTACTATTAATGTCCATGTGCTTGATTACATTAAAGGGTTGTACTGCTGGGACTGAAGACTACATCTATCATCCCTATAACCTCTTTCACATACAGCTAAGTCTTTAGATGCAAGCTTTGCTTTGTTCCCAAGGAGTGGCCCTAAGACATTATTAGAATAATTTAAATTCTCAACTACCACATTGTATGGGGATTTATTTGCACTGTATTTCCTTTGCTTAGAATATAAAACTGTGACTGGTTACCTCAAAATAGACTCACTTGATCTTATAATACTGACAGCATAGGACAAGGAAGACCTATTTTGAAGGGATGAAAACAGAAAATTCTCATCCAATTTCCAATAAACATACACAAAAATACTAAAGAGTGAATTGGTATAACAACATTGTTTGTTTTCTTTGCAGCTTTTGAAGACAACTGGATGCTCACATTGTACAGTTAATTACCGAAATGCAAATCAAAACATGTAACAATGTTTGCTTGAAGCAGAAAAATATTTGGAAGGCACATTACAGTGCCTTGAGAGAAACAAAATAAACAATCACAGATTAGCTCATTTATTTATCATTTTATCAGTGTAGTATCACCTTCATTGTTTTCAGGATTCAATTCTTTATGCTGACTATGTTAGCATATTTACTGCTAAAGTACCGGACAGTGTCTACTTAAAAACCTCTAAGGAAGGAGATTCCACCACCTCCCTAGGTAACCCATTCCAGTGCTTCACCACCCTCCTAGTGAAAAAGCTTTTCCTAATATCCAATCTAAACCTACCCCACTGCAACTTGAGACCATTACTCCTTGTTCTGTCATCTGGTACCACTGAGAACAGTCTAGATCCATCCTCTTTGGAACCCCCTTTCAGGTAGTTGAAAGTAGCTATCAAATCCCCCCTCATTCTTCTCTTCTGCAGACTAAACAATCCCAGTTCCCTCAGCCTCTCCTCATAAGTCATGTGCTCCAGCCCCCTAATCATTTTTGTTACCCTCCGCTGGACTCTTTCCAATTTTTCCACATCCTTCTTGTAGTGTGGGGCCCAAAACTGGACACAGTACTCCAGATGAGGCCTCACCAATGCCGAATAGAGGGGAATGACCACATCCCTCGATCTGCTGGCAATGCCCCTACTTATACAGCCCAAAATGCCATTAGCCTTCTTGGCAACAAGGGCATACTGTTGACTCATATCCAGCTTCTCATCCACCGTAACCCCTAGGTCCTTTTCTGCAGAACTGCTGCCTAGCCACTCGGTCCCTAGTCTGTAACAGTGAATGGGATTCTTCCGTCCTAAGTGCATTTATTTACACCTGCTCCTGTATTTTCCACTCCATACATCTGATAAAGTGGGTTCTAGCCCATGAAAGCTTATGCCCAAATAAATTTGTTAGTCTCTAAGGTGCCACAAGGACGCCTCGTTGTTTTTCCATTATAAAGTTTACTCTAATCAGGTTGAGCCACATAGTCCTTTGTGGTTCATCCATGCCACTAGCATTGCTATTTCAGCCAGTGGGTAGATATAAGACTACAGCATGCCCAGTCTCCTACATACTTCACCCTCACCTTTCCCCAGATCATCTATGTCCTGAGGGCCCTGCAGCTCACTCTTCTGTTCCCTCCTGCTATGCTGAGGCTGGGGTGTCGGACTTTGGAGCAATAAGGCCAACAACCAGTCCTTGGAAGACTCCACTAGAAACACACCCCTTCAATGAGGATTCCCCATTTACAATTAGATTTTGAGGCCTATCAGTTAGCCAGTTTTTAATCCATTCATGTGTACCATATTCATTTAATATCATTCTAGTTTTTTAATCCAAGTGTCATGCAGTACCAAGTCAAATGCCTTAGAGAAGTCTAAGTTTACTACATGAACACTTTATCAACCAAACTTGTAATCTCATCAAAAAAAATATCAGGTTAGCTTGACAAGATCTATTTTCCATAAACCTGTGTTGATTGGCATTATATTATTTTTTTAAATTATTTATTAATCAAGTCCCATATCAGTCACTATATTATCTTGCCTGGGAGGATCGATGTCAGATTGACAGGCCTGTGTAACAGGGCCTCCTCAGTCCTGCTTCTGTCTCAGTTGACAAACCATGCAGAGACCCTTGTGCTGGTTGAACACCCTGTACAGTTTATTTCTAATTGAGTCCCACCACCTTCACAGCATACCTAGCAACTTTACAACCCTGAGCACTCACTCTCACTACCTGCTTTCCCCTTTTCACTGCCTTCCTGTGCCTATTTGTGGGCTCTGGCTAATGGCTTAATTAGCCTTTCTGCCCTGCCCCACCCACAAATTAGGCACAGGTCTGCCTCCTCAGCTCCAATCAGGCATAACAGATTGATGCTGCTGTAAACAGAGGGCTGACTCAGGGTTTCCTACCTAGCACTCTGTCACAGCCCATAATTGCCCAAGTTATCCCATTACACTTTTTAAATATTGGCACATTAGGTTTCTTCCAGTATTCCAAACCTTATTGAAAATCAATATTAACAGTCCAGTGATTTCCTCAAATAGCTCTTGTTAACATAGTCTTGGATGCAAGTTATCAGGACCTCCTCTTTTAAAAATGTCTAATTTTAGTAACTACTGTTTTACATTCTCCCAAGATACTATCGGACTGGAAAGAGTCATTATCATATGATCCGATTGCATAATTGCATTGCATTGCACTCCCCTCAGAACAGAAATATTTATTGAAATTCTCCCTTTACTGCATTATTACTGATAATTCTACCATTTCCATCCAGTAGTGGACCAATACCATTGTTAGGACTCTTTGTGTTCTAATATACTTATTCCTAATATACAAAAAACCTCCTCCTTATTGTCCTTAATTTTGCTGGCCATAGATTTCAAATTGGGTTCCTTTGCTTCCCTTATCAATTTCTACAATTCCTAGCTTCTGATTTATATTTGTTACTATTGACTTCCCCTTTCTTTCATTTGTTTTATGTTATTTGTAGCTCTTTTTACTTCCCCTATAAACCAGGTTGGCTTTTTAACCAGCATGGCCTTCTTCCTCAATCTTGTGCGATTGCGGCTTTCTGCATCTAGTAAAATGTTCTTAAATGATTTCCAATTATCATTCACATTTTTTCTGATTAAATTCTTCCTCATGGCTGATTTGGCTTATAGATGTTTTCAGCTTTGTGAAATTGGCCTTTTAAAGCACCAAATATCGATATTACTTTATTAGATTTTATTCTGTTTGCATATAATAAATGTGATCAAGTTCCTAAGCTACAACTAATTTTTAGTTCTGTGATCAGTTCTTCTTTAACTATCAAGATGAGGTCTCTTATAGAATTCCACCATGTTTGAAGCGACACTTTTTGAGTTAGGAAATTGTCATCTATATATTTAGAAATTGTAAGGATGTTTTGATATTTGCAGCATGAGATCTCCAGCATGTGTAACTCAAATTGAAGTCCCCCGGGGCTTTTTTCCCTACACCTTATAGATGCTTAAGGAACTGGTCATCCTGTTCCCTAGTGTGATTTGGTGGTCTATAACAGACACCAGCTCACATGCGCCAACTTTCTAATGTGCCGGGGGGTGCTCGACGCCTGGCTCTGCCCCAGCCTCACTTCAGCCCTTCCTCCAAGGCCATGCCCCCTGCTCCACCTCCGCCCCGCAGCATGTCACGGCCTCACTCCTCCCACTCCCTCCCAAAGCCTCGAAATAGCTGATTGTAGTGGGCGGGAGGTGTGGGGAGAGAGGGGGAGGTGCTGATCAGCGGGGCCTGCCGCTGGGCGGCAAACACTGGGGGGGAGGGAGGGAGTTGATGGGGGGCTGCTGGAGGGTGCTCAGTACCCACTATTTTTTCTCTGTGGGTGCTCCAGCCCCGGAGCACCCATGGAGTCGGTGCCTATGCACCAGCTAATACCTCATCTTGTGCTTTATCTATTAGAACAGTGATCCATAAATATTCAAGATCATGTTCTTCCAAATTGTCGGTGACTCGGAAAAAGATAATTCCACTTTTGACAGAGTGCCACTCCCCCCTCCTCTTTTGCCACTCAATCCTCACAAAATAGGTTATAACCATTGATTTTAACATTCTAATCATAAAAATCATCCCAGCAGGTTTCAGTAATACCAACTGGATTAAATTTATACTAATAAATGAGCAATTTCCAATTCCTCTTCTTTGTTATCCAGGCTCCTAGCATTGGTGTACAGGCAATTAAAATTTTTCTTCTCTTCATGTCCTTTGGTTCCTTGATTAGATTTTGTTCTCAAAATTTCAATTTTGTGCTAAATGAGTGACCATATCTTCCCTCTTTTTACCTTCCCTTTTAGTTATTATTTTAATGCCCTCTAGTCCACCTCTCCCCAAGGAAATTGCTCCCCTTCTACTGAGAAGGAGACTATCCAAACTATACAGTCACCCCCCCAACCCCCCATACAAGGCAGATCAATGTTCCACAAAACCCAAACCCTACATCATTTACCTAGCCAGTGGGTCACTTCTAGAATCTTCTGCCTTCCTTCACTCACAGGACAGGAAGGATCTCCAGGATGATAGCTTGGACACAATACTGGGTTTACAATGGTGCCAATGGCGCCGGGCTCACACTCAGAAGGGGCCCCAGCGCCTGGACTGTGACCCTGCCCTGATGCTCCGCCTGTGCTCTGCCCCAAGGCCCTGCCCCCCCCTCAGCTTATTCTCCCCAACACCTTGTCAGCCACTCCTCTCCGCCTCCTCCCCCGTTTCTCCCACTTACTCCTCTCCACCCCCTGCCACCCATGTGAGTGGCAGGCGGGGTCTCAGGGGGGGAGGGGCTTGGGGCAGAGCACAGGTGGAGTGGGGGGCAGGGTCATGGTCCAGAAAGTGGGGCCACAAAAGATTCTGCTTCAGCATGCTTCTGAGACCCCTGAAGTCATCCATGCATATAAGACATAATTTTTTAACAGTGAGAGTAATTAACCATTGGAACAACCTACCAAGGGCTGTGGTAGATTCTCCATCACTGACAATTTTAAAATCAAGATTGGATGTTTTTTTAAAGATCTGTTCTACGAATTATTTTGGGGGAAGTTCCATGGCCTGTGTTACACAGGAGGTCAGACTAGATGATCCCAATGGTCCTTTCTGGCCTTGGAATCTGTGAATCTATAAATACAGTGAATCAGTGGCAGAGTTGGAAGTTAAACCCAGGGATCCTGACTCTCACTGCTATTTAGATCATTAGATAATACTGCCTCTCATCACTAGTAGATTGGAGATGGCACCACTACATCCCAACTGAGCTGAAATTAACCATTTAATGGCAACAGATATTTCAGCAAGCTTGTAAAGTAGGGGTGTGGATCCGGCCTGCTGCTTCATTTCATCCGGCCCACGGCAAGTCTCCGCGCCCCCCTGCTGGGCTGAGGGTGTGAGCGCCAGCTCACCCCACTGCGGGGGAAAGCTAGGGTCATCAGGCCATTAAAAGTCTGGTTGGCTGCGTGCAGCTCCTGGAAGCGATTGGCATGTCCCTGCAGCCTAGGGTGACCAGACGTCCCAATATTATCGGGACTGTCCCAATATTTACTTGTTTGTCCCGTGTCCCGACCAGTGTGTGGTCGGGACGCGAATTGTCCCAATATTTTGCCATCCAGCGCACAGGCAGAGGGGGCTCGTGCCCCCCGCCCCAACTCTGCCCTGACTCCACCCCCCCATTGGATCCCTCCCCAAATTCCCATCCTTGCCCCGCCCCCTCACTGCCCCATTGGATCCCTCCCCAAATCCCCGCCCTGGACCCACCTCTTCTCCAAGCACTCCGCATTCCTCCTCCTCACACCTCCCTCAACTTGCGTTAATCAGTTGTATGGCAGCGCAAGCACTGGAGGGAGGGGGAAAGAAGCAGGACATGGCCCCGAGCTCAGGGGAGGTGGAGGTGGAGCGAAGGCAAGCTGGTGCGGGGGGGCGGAGCGTGGAGCTGCCGGTGGGTGCTCAGCCCCCACCAATTTTTCCTATG
>NW_020664413.1:26326169-26464816 GCF_002925995.2 Terrapene triunguis | reverse complement strand
TGGTTTTTTTTTTTTGCTCCGCTGGCAGCCTCCCCCCCGGTATTTCACATCTCTCATCTGGTCTCCCTACTGCAGCCCCTAGGAGCAGGGCGATAAGGGAAGCTCCGCGTGCTGCTCATGCCCCCAGCATCGGCTCTGCAGCTCCCATTGGCCAGGAACCGCGGCCAATGGGAGCTGTGGGGACAGTGCCTGCGGGCACAGACAGCATGCACCCTGCAGAGCCCCCTGGCCCCTCTGCCTAGGGGCCAGACATGGCAGCTGCTTCTGGGAGCAGCACGGAGCCCTGGTAGGCAGGGAGCCTGCCTTAGCCCCGCTGCACCACCAACTGGGAGCCACCTGAGGTAAGCAGCGCCTGGCTGAAGCCCACACCCCAAACCTCCTGCCCCAGGTCGGAACCCCCTCCTGCACCCAACCTCCCTCCCAGCCCCCAAACCCCCATGTGCACCCCAATGCCCTGCCCCAGGTCAGAACCCCCTCCCACACCCTAACTCTCTCCCCACACTCCAACCCCAGCCCTGAACCCCCCCTCACACCCAAACTCCCTCCCAGAGCTTGCACCCCAAACCTCCTTCCACCCCCAACCCCCTGCCCCAGCCTTGAGCCTGCTCCCGCACTCCAAACCCCTTGGCCTCAGTCCAGAGCCCTCTCCTGAATCCCAAACCCCCCAGCCCCATCCCAGAGCCTGCACCCCTAGGTGGAGTCCTCACCACCTCCTGCACCCCAACCACCTGCCCCAGCCCAGAGCCCCCTCCTGCACCCTGAACCCCTAATTTCTGGCCCCACCCCAGAACCAAGGGCAGGGGTGGCCAACCTGTGGCTCCAGAGCCACATGCGGCTCTTCAGAAGTTAATATGTGGCTCCTTGTACAGGCACCAACTCTGGGGCTGGAGCCACAGGTGCCAATTTTCCAGTGTGCCAAGGGGTGCTCACTGCTCAACCCCTGGCTCTACCACAGGCCCTGCCCCCCCCAACCCCTTCCCCTGAGCCTGCCATGCCCTCGCTCCTCCACCTCCCTTCCCCAGAACCTCCTGCACATCACGAAACAGCTGATCAGGAAGTGGGGGGAGGGAAGGGGAGGCGCTGATCAGCGGGGCTGCCAGTGGGCGGGATGCACTGGGAGCGTGGGGGGAGGGGCTGCTGATGTATTATTGTGGCTCTTTGGCAATGTACATTGGTCAATTCTGGCTCCTTCTCAGGTTGGCCATCCCTGGCCTAGGGGAAGCCCTGAGCTTCTGTGCCCCCACCCCCGCAGGGCTGTGTGTGGCCCGTGACTGATTATTTCTGTGGGTCAGTGGCCCCTGATAGAAAAAAGGTTCCTCACCCCTGTTGTAAAGCTTACTAAAAATCAAATGTACTTGCAAAATGCAAAAGAACAGAGAAAATAATTGCCGGGGGGGGAGGGGGGGGGGAATCTTTGAACTATAAAAAAAAAAAAGGCAGTTTGAATAGAGGTCACTTAATGAACATTACTTCCAACATAGTTAACATTGGTTAGGAAAGTTTAAGACAGATGGGTAACAACAAAAATACTGGGGTCCTGACTTTTTGATTCAAACCATACTTAGCAAAAGTAATAATTAATAGATTTTCTATAGCTTTAACATTTTCAGGCTAAGATCCTCTTTGTTCAACTTTCCTTGAACAATTAAAATGTGTCACACTATTATTAATGAACACAGGAGGTTTGCAGTAAGAAATATTCTCCTGAAAGGATACAGTCCTTGCAGACAATGCTACCGAAAGAACTGCAGCTATGCAGCATAATGTTTGTTTTAAGTGGAGGTGAACTGGTATCATACCTTAAAAAAAAAAAAAAATCTTTCAGAATGATAAGAAAAGAAACCTTTATTCTAAGATGATGATGCATCATCTGATTAATAAAGAAATTAAAAGCACTTTCAACAATAGCACCAATTTTTATATTATTGCATGTGATATATTAAATAAGTGCATGAATCTGTGGGAGACAAGTTAATTTTTGTAACATAAAAGCACATTCTTTTTTGCTTTCAGCTTTCCCTGGCAATAACATATTTTGCAGTATCTCATCTCCCATGTAGTCAATACTGAAAAACAAAAGAAATTACCTAGCACTTAGCTTGGAAAGCATTGACTCTAAAACTAGATTGCATGCTATAGTCTAAAGCAACTAAACATGTAAACAGAATAAATATAAATGTCTTGCAGAAAACAGAAGTAGAAATTAACCTAAGCAGGATTTGGTGTACTGACACAGGCTAGGAACATGGTATGTCCAAAGAGAGAGTATAAACATTTATGTCTTACAAAGGAATTATAACTAAGGCTCCGGGTTTGTCATGGAGGTCACGGATTCCGTGACTTTCCATGACTTCTGCAGCTGCTGGTGTGCCTGGTCTGGGGGCCACCTGAGCAACTCGGGCAACCCCTGAGCCAGTCGCACTGACTGCTCCTGGGGCAGTCTTGCCCCAACCCCCAGCAGCAGGAATTGGGGGAGGGGCGCTCAGGGCTGGGGTGCAGGGGCAGTGCTTACTTAGGGCAGGCTCCCTGGAAGGGCTACCGGAACTCCCCTCCCTCAGCTCCTACCTTCACGTGCTGCCTCTGCCAGCAGGCACTGCCCCCGCAGCTCCCATTGGCTGCAGTTCCCAGCCAATGGGAGCTGCAGAACCAGGGTTTGGGGTGGAGCAGAGGCAGCACATGGAGCTCAGGAGCTGGGTATGGAGCCTGCCCCAGCTCCGCCAACCCTCCCGCCGAGCACCCGCGGCGCCCCCACCCCAGCTCAGCTGCCCATGGCACCCACCGAGCCACACCTCCCTCCCCCAAGTTTTAGTCAGGGGTATATAGTAAAAGTCATGGACAGGTCATGGGCCGTGAATTTTTGTTTACTGCCTGTGCCCTGTCCATGACTTTTACTAAAAATATCCGTGACTAAAACATAGCCTTAATTATAACACAGTTGGTCCTGTGGGTAAAGAGACTGATACAGGACCAGATGTGACCGGCCAAAAAAGATTGTCCCTCATCCTATTGGACATAGACCTGACAACAATGACCATGTGTTTGTTTGCTCCAAGCTTGCTTATGGCAAGTCATATCTAGAATGAAGCCACACACCCTGAAAAAGCTCCAGATGGTATGGCAGGATACATCATTCTGAGGCTCTATTTGCTACACTGGTGTCTTACTGAATACACAATCCATTGCAAAGTCTGTCCTGCTCTTCAAAGCCCTCCACAGAGCTTGCCCTAGCAACTACAGAGATCACCCCTCACTTTTGATCATTGCCTCCCACCATAACTATATTTCACTGGAATAATGAAATGATTGAGCAGTATGGGAAGGTTTGTGAGCGCAGGTGACAGAACTTTCACAGGTGCTAGACCGAGGCTATGGAATTCACTTTTGCAAGAGAAGAATTTGTACAGGCCGCACCACTTTCAGAACTCAATGCGAATCTCTTCTTTGATTTTGCTTTCCCTGAATAAGTTCTTCTGATGCAAAAACAGAGGCAAAGAGAAAAACCCTAGAAACTAATCAAGCCAATTCTGCTACAGCATGAGATGGGAAAAAAAAAAAAAATAGAGATGCACATCCACTCTGAATTCTCCTGCAGTACTAAAGATTCACAACAAAATGTATTTGGAGGTTGACCTTTGGCTGTCCCTCAGTTTGTATTAACACCAGAACACTTAGCTACTCCCTTGTGTGAAAGAGGTGCAAATCTTATCAAAATAAGAGGCTGCTCACAGAGCAGTATTTATGGTGCCTTCACTGCCAGGGATGAAGGTCATTCTCTGGGACAATGTATTAAAATCCACAAGGTATGTCCCATGCTTAACAAGGAATGAAGTACAGAAGCTTAGACTCTTCCTGTTGGAAGAGATTTTGCAGACACCTATGCCCAGCTGTTTGGAACTGGAATGTTTCTGATGCTCAAGCCCAGATCTGAGAAATACTTGGGAATGAAGAAATCCACAGGCAAAGAATCAAATGACTGGAAGCTGAAGCTAGACAAATTCAGACTGGGACTAAGGTATAAATTTGACAGGGAGAGTAATTAACCACTTGAACAATTTACCAAGGATCGTGGTGGATTCTTCATCACTGACCATTTTTAAATGAAGATCAGATGTTTTTCTAAAAGACCTGCTCTAAGAATTATTTTTGGGAATGACCTGTGTCATAGAGGAGGCCAGCCTAGATGATTGCAATGGTCCCTTCTGGTCTTGGAATCTCTGACAGTGAGATGAACTCAGCACTGACTATTTTGATGCCACAGGGGAAGTATGATAGATCCCATGAGCTCAGACTGCCCAAAGAAGGCAAGGAAGCATGGGTTTGGGATGCATTCTGTTGAGCAGCTTTGATACTGAGGCATTTGGCTCCAAAGGATTTTTTCCTCGTGGAGGTTGTCTTGGTAGCAAGAGAAGTAAAAGTGCATAATGCTTCAGCACAACTGTCTCAGCATTGTTTGGTTATTTGCTCTGAGTGCTCTTTTGTCAGGTGTCCTAGAGTTCCACCTTGTTTTCAGTTTCTATAGTGGACTGCTAAGAGGTAAAGATTAATGTCCCCCCGGCTTTCCATCAGAGGAGTAAGTCAACAAGGCTGTTTTGTTCCCCACAGCTCTTGAAGCCATCTAGCTTCCAGCATTCTCTAGAAAAGCAAACTACTCAAATATAAAGGTGTCGATAAGCTGGACCATGGATGATTATAGTGCCACTGACAAGCTACATGAGCAGACGCACACAGATAGAATAGTGTAGTGGAACAAAATGCACTCCAAATCCATCACCTACTGCACATATAGCAATAGAGAAATTTTTAGTGCTTGGCCCTCAGCTGCAAAATCATACCTGGTAGAGCTATTCTATATAATGAACCAGCTTATCAACCTTTTCTAGACTCACTGAATTCATACATTTAAGAGATTAGAACATTGAACTTTCGGTGAGTATATCCTACTGCTTTGAGACCGTTTACCAAAAAATGACTTTAAACTAACTCTAAGGTTTTTTTTTTGTTTTTTTTTTTAAAATGGAGATATCCCATCTCCTAGAACTGGAAGGGACCTTGAAAGGTCATCAAGTCCAGCCCCCTGCCTTCACTAGCAGGACCAAGTACTGATTTTGCCCCAGATCCCTAAGTGGCCCCCTCAAAGATTGAACTCACAACCCTGGGTTTAGCAGGCTAATGCTCAAACCACTGAACTATCCCTCCCCCCCAGTTTGACTGTGACTGCTTTAAACTAAGCTGTTTGAATCTTCCTGAAGGCTTTCTTTCATTGGTCATGTGGAAGTAGTATTAAAAAGAACATTGTTATATGTAAAAAAGCATACAACTGTGTGCCCTCATAACCAAGATAGTCACAGCTCCGGACCTGTCCACATTATAAGCATCGTGTCAAAAGAAAAGGGCTTCAAATTTCCTCATAACAAACAAGTCCATTAACCAGATACTATACTATACATAAGCTGGCAAAAATCATTGCAGTGCTTCTTCACCATAGTATTAAAGTTTTTAATGTTTTCATCCCTCAGCTCACAGAGTTCATTTATCCCCTAAATAGGTCAAACTTAACTAGGTCATCAGGTGTTAATATGTAAGATTAAGGTTTCTTGGATCCTAAAAGAGATGGTATATGCATGAAGCAGCCTACTGAGGAGCAATCATGCTGGCCAGCAAAGTAATAAAACATTGGCGATTTCAAATTATATCTTAAAATTTTTGCTACTGCTTACTGTAGACTTCTGAGATGAATTCAAATAAAAAATGAGAATTGCAGTGCATATTTCAAATACTATCAAGCAGACACTATTATGCTGCTAATGACATAACAAAGAAGAGTATTTTTAATAACCCAGGAAGTGGCAATAGTTATGCTACTCTTGAGAGATTTAATAGAGGTTTTTTCTTTTTCATGAAAACTCAAAGTAAGAGCAGCTAAACACTTAGCTTGGCTATCCCCACCCCCATTATTTTTAACCTTGTAATGTATATTACATGGATTACTGCAAAGATATGCATTTATAAAATGTCTTAATTCTAAACACTGAAAAATTTACTAGACAAATCAATTCTGCACCTATTTTCTGTCACCTAAAAATCTGCAACTAAGACTTGGATCACAAAGGTTTGCATGTCTTCTCTAAAGGAAGATTATTTTTGGTCTCTGATTCCTTATATGCGTCTCTGACCCCGAAAAGGATTGATCACATCACAATGCTAGAGAGACTAGGGGTTGTCACACGGCCTCGAGAGGCTCACGAGCAACGATACCAACCTTAGAGCAGACTGTTAAGAAGCAGACCACAAATCCCAAAATGGTTGAGAGTTCTACACTTAGATTTCACCAACCAAGTAAAAAATGTGAACTTCTCAGGCACCATACAGCGTTCATATGGAGTCACAGACAGTCCCCTGGGGAATTACACTCTATCTTGCCACTCAGGCAAGCTTGACTATGATAGATGGCCACTTTACACCAAAGATCACAAAATATTCACGTTACTCCCAGTCCCAAAGGACAAGTCACTTATTCCAAGTCAATTTGCACCTTACATCTCCCACCAAAGACAATGCTTGTAGCCAATCCTATAGTATAAAGATTTATTAACTAGGAAAAAAGAAAAGTTTTTTTACAAGGTTAAAGCAGGTAAGCATACACATACAAATGAAGTACAGTCAGGTTTCAGAAGGTAATAACTTCTATAGTAAGCAGACTCTGTATATCCTCTAGGGCTAACCCAGAGGAAACAGGAAACTCCTTGCATATGGTTGATGTCAATATTATGGCTGGACAACGCTTGGTATTAGCTGAGCTGCTGCTTTTTTCTTTTAAAAGCCTAAATTAACCTTGTTGCTATGACTGGGCATCTGAGATATCCAAGGTAACAGGGAGTCTCTCTTTTGCTTCTTGCGTTCCATTTTACCCAGGGAAATCTTGAAGGCCAGTATGATAGCTAATTCCTAAGCAGAAGCACTCATCTGTCTCCTATCACCAACTGTATGGCTGATGGATTCTTGGATACAAAACATGCTACACAAATCACTTGGATGGAGATTGACGACAGTGGGCTAGCCAATTAACCTAATGCACAGCAGGCCACTGCAGAAGCAGCATCTCCAGCCTGCAGAAGCCAGATCTGGTACGGATTTCTTTTCCCAGTCCCTTTATCCAAAGCTCCCTGAAACTCCATTGCAGTTGTTTAACTTCTTTCTCTATAGTACAAGGGTTCACTTGAGTTTCTGCAGTAATCAGCCTTCTTTACTTCTCCTAAAGATATATTTATGTCAGTGTGTTGTGTTGTGCTGCAGAGGTAGCTGCAGACTAGTATGCATGCTGGAAATTGTCTAGGCCTCAAATTTACTCTGATCTTTTAAATCCAGGCTATTTAGACAGGGTAGCGATGCTGCTCCACCAAATAAGACAGAACCGCAGTCTGTGATCCAACCAGGCTCTTGTATGCAATTTCAGAGACTATCAAACAGATTCAGTGGTGTTGTTTCCATTTACTCTGTACAAGAAACTATGTGATCATCTTGTCTGGTGCAGAAAAATGAAGAATCTTAACTCACTTGTAACATTACTTCTATGAGGAAAGTTCCCAAATGATTTCAAGATGTATCCATTTCATAGATGGAAGACTAAGACATAGGGACAAATTCAGCACTAGACTCCAGTTACATCAGTAGAGTTGCACCAGCTCCCACATGGACTTAATTTGTCTAATTATGTCAATTCTGCTATTACACCAATAAAACCAGATTAATTTCAGGCTTAATTGAGGGTTGCACAGATGTGATGGAGAAAAGCTCATCCAATGAGGGAGGTGGTGGGAATCTTTAATAGTTCAATTTATGAATACATCTGAAGGCACATTTGCAAACCAATTGCATATTATACAAATAGGAACATTGGTTAAAAATGTAAAAATATTTATTAACAAGTGCTTGGATCTTAAACTATTTTCTGTTTAATGTAAAAAAGTAAACATTGCATTTGACTAAAGCTATTTGTACATATGTAGGGTTTACACCATGAAAAGATCTGAATTCAGTATCAATATCTGTTTAATACACTAGAAAAAGGAATTGGTTCATTTTTAATATACTAAACATGCACACCCTTATATGTAAACAATACATACATTTTAAAAGTGTAGTCAACTTTAAGTGATCATTGTGATTTGTTTAAATCCAAATTGAACTGCTGATTTGCACATTTTACAGGATGTTAATTTTTTAAGTTACACAAATAATCTGGAAATGAATCTTTTTTTTATACTTTTACAAGAGTTTGATGCTCTAATCAACTTTACAAGCATTTTAATTACTGAATACAACCAATATACATCTTAAAATATCCATACACTTCAAATATGCATGTGAAGCAAAAAAAGTAAAAAATGAAATTCCAACACTTATGCCATTGTAGTTTAACTGTTTGGTAGACTCCTGATCCTTTTAAGAGATTAAGAAAAATATTGTAAGAAGCTGAGCAGTTACATACATTACAAAGATGCAAAAAGCCATAAAAATAACTCCTGCAGTTCTTCAGTGAAGTACCCTACTGCAGATACTGGAAACTGATGTTATGTATTAATTTACCATGTAAAAAGATTTAGGCAATATTTTCTATACTTTAATGGCACAAAGTGGAGAAGTTTCCACACATTCTTAGTGAAACTTTTTTTGTATATACAGTAGTTATAGCATATAGTTGCATTACTCCAAAGTAAAAACACTATCAGGTGATTTAGGCACAAGTTTTAGGTTGTTTACAAAACAAGGAGGGGACAGTATATAAAAGCTAATACGAAATGAAATATTTTGATTTTTTTTTAAAAATCTAATGAAATATTTAAATAAATTGTCCTCTGCAGTGTTATAAACAAGTATTGCGCGAATGCTGACAAACCAGAGTATAAAATTGACTAGACTAGCAAAAGTCAATCTAGTTTTTACTGCCTAGGCCAAGTACAAGTTAAATAGCATGTACAGTGAAAAAAAAAGTTAGTGGCCTTTATTATTAGCAACACTGTACATTTTAAATATATGGTTAAATTCATAAGTGTCATGTTTATCTGTACTCTGTAGTATAGCTGGAAGTGCAGATAAGAAACCTTTATACAGTAATAGCAATCAAAGTGTCATTCCCTGGGTTTAAAACATTTTCAATTCGTAAATATTTCTTCTTGTTTTAAGACAAATTCACATTTGCCTATAAACATACGGCATTTTCCCCTCCCCCCACTCTTTACGCAACTCAAGCAAACACCCTATAAATATAAACCCAAAGATTCATCTATAAATCTGAAACATACAGTGAATGACAGACATTTCTATTTGAGATGTGAAATGTCATTCCACAGTGTTGTAAAAAAAGCAGACTGGACAGTTTATAGTAGTTTCTATGTGCATCTTGACCTGTTGAAGATCACCGAGCCAGCGTAGGATTCAAATGAGGCACCATACTATGGTGAGAGCTGCCACAATGCCATTCAGTATTGCCATACTATAGCCCATGTGGAAGGAATGCCCTGTCAGTCTCCTAGAGAGAAAAAACAGAACGCTAATTAATACAAACAAAAACAGTAAGAATCAGAACTCACAAGGAAGTTACCCAAGGTATATTAAGGCCTTTATGCTTCTAAAAGCAGTAACTATTTAAGAGGATTGGAAAGTGACAGCTAGGTCTTCAATTCAAGACAGGCTTAGGATAGCTGATGATCACGCACCATCTGATGGCTTTTCAGGGGGTTGGGACTATCAGAAGCAAATTAGATTGTGTTGGGCTCCTAGTGAATTTCTGCCCATATTCACAAAAACCTCATAACTAGCATCCTTGTTTACCTCTCTGCTCGGACTACAGAGAACTGACTGGGCATGAAGACTGAAATACCCCTAATTTTAAAAAGGGAATATCCTGGTGTGTGTGGCAGGGATGGGGGAGGGGGGTATTGTTAACTAAAGTGTCCCTAAGCAATAATAGAAGACAAAACTGGGATAAGCAAAATTTAATCTAAATTGATAGACATGCTAGGATTTCCAAGAGGCATCAGCAGATTAAGAATTCACCAAAACCATCTTTGCCAAAGAACAGCTTACACATCACTGGCAGTATTGTTCAGCCTATCATACAAGTCCCATCTAAAGCTCAACCAAAGGAGGGGAAGAAAATTTGCATTAAACCATGTCACAAAATATTGACAAAAACAGAAGTATAAATCCCTACCCCCGCCCCCCACTTTTCTGGCCAGCAGTAGTATGCTTATTACTACAAACAGGTAGCTCTGCAAGCACTGAATCTTTCTAATTTACAAAGTACAGTTAATGCAAAATGTAGTAAGAGGAGGCCCTGAGAGATAAACCTTGGTATCAGAGACCTGGTATGAGGCCTAAGGCCTGAACTAAAGTAATGGTCAAGACTTTGCTAACATAAAGCAAAGTTAAGCTGTGAGCCAGAGGCAGGCCCTGCTCACAGAAGCTGGCAAGGAAAGGGCTGATGCTGCAAAAAGATACATACCTAAAAAGTACTGAACACTAGATATTAAAACACTCCTATACTGGAACATTCCACAGATAACATGGAACAGGCCAACCCATCCCAATGACAGGGGCAAAAGGGTAAAATGATGGATAGATCGAACCAACATGTACAAGGTGAGAGGCGGCACCTTACTACGTAGAAGGGTTGTACCTTGCTGCGTAGAGGGGTTGCACCTCAATACGTCAGGAGTGATGTGTAACTTGTTTGTACCTGTGTATAAAAATGTATCCCTGGGGTGGTGTCTTTGTCCGGCCACGGGGGCAGTGGAAAATCCCACCACTGAGCCGGGTCCTTGCCAAGAGGCACTTTCTCGTAGTATGCCCGGTAGACTAAGTAATCTACGGGGAACTGCCATTGTGTCCAAGATCGCAATAAACCTAGTCCGAAGTGACTTTGCATCTTACTAAGACTCTGTGGTTATTGGGGTTCTCGTCGGGTTTGCTGTGTCAGCTATCTGCGCAGAGCTGGGGCAGCACACAGAGGGAACACACGCACGCAGCCGAGTGACATCAACAGAAGAAAGCAGAAGCACCACCCTGGTAGCATCTCACAACACAAGCTTTGTATAATATAACCAGAACTATATTTTCCACAATTTTGTGGCTGCAGATTCTGCCACAAAAATCTAAGCTTTCATTTAAAATATGCTGTTATGGTTCTGAAGCTAGCCTTCCATATGTAAAACCGTGCAGTCCTAACTCAGTCTACAGATTGAAATAGTAGCTTCGAAGTATGAATGGCCCTGTGTCTCAATGTAACACAAACTCAGAAACTTGATGATAATGTAAAGTGACAATGATTTAACAGATGATCATTTTACCAGTTACATCCAGCTATTCCTCACTGTGGGACTCAGTGAAAGGTAACAGTCAGTAGAGCTGTTTGTAGTTAAAGGCTGCTAGGATGGAAATTAATGGTTTACCATCAACAATGGTCACTCTGGCTGGTGCAGCAGCTCTCAATAGACTGATAGTGTTTGATGACAACCACACCCCTCCCCAAAACCCCACTCATTACAGTCACTTCTTATCCCTTATTGGGTGCCAACAAATGCAAAAGCTCCCTACTAGGGTGCACAAGCCTTTAGCTTTTCTTCTGGCAGACAATATGCAGTATGAGTTATCCAGACTCAATTCTATGACACAATAAAAATTTGAGCAGAGAATAAATTGAAACATTCCAAAACAGAGATCAGCAACACAAGGAATATAGCCCACATTGTATTATTCTTTCCCACAGATAGTCAAGAACTCTGAATTTTGAAGCTGTTGCAGAAATCTCAACATGCCTCAGAAAACAAGCAGCCTTGGTGCAGAATTTAGGTCCAGCATGCTAGAGAGTAGCATGGAATAATTAAAATATGAAACAATTTTAGAGACTTCTAAATGCTTAGTATATTCTAAGTGTCATATTAGTACTTTGCAAAGACTTTAATACAACACAAAGTGACAGTTCTATGTTAACTGCAGAAAACGTGTGTCTGTGTCAGGGTCAAATCTAGGTGAAGTATCCAGAATTATAATATGTATCTCAGAACTATATTACTTTCCTTTTCTAATTGAACTAAGTCACAGATCTACCTGCAACTGATCATATTTTCTGAAGGTTTTATTTCAGGAAAACTTGATTTTGTCTCCTTAATAGTTTAACCTTGCCAAGTGCACTGTAAAAAGGAAACCATCAAATGCTTTGCAAAGTTCCTCTACAGTGCAATACAAAACAAAAGATGCAAGGATGATAAATTAAGACTATGTTAAGAATGCTGAAGTTGCACAGTAACACTGTCCACCCCTGCACTTCCATTACAATACAGTCTACTTACACAATGTATTTTCTGTGGTGCACACTGAGCAAAGCTCAGCAGCTCATCTCAGTCACTGCAATTTATTTATAAATGTACTCATGATTAGGAGGCTAGTTACACCTCTGTCCCCTTTCTGTTCTTTCAGAGCACCTGTCTCAGGTCTCGAGCCTCTTGCCCTTACCTGCCTCAGGATGGAATCTTACAATTCTACTCAGACTGGGATTTGGGTGCACTATCCTTGTACAACAACCCCCCGATTACCAGGCAGGTCCACCTCTGTTTGAGCACCTACTTGATTCTTTGGCAATCTGTGACCAGCGATATTGACCACCAGCATTCTTAAAATAAAGTGTTTTTACTCAGCAGTTGAAACAAATCATTAGAGAAAACAAGAATAAATACAGGCCAGAGAGACTGACTAGTCCAGTGGTTAGGACACTCACCTAGGAGGCTCAGGTTCCAGTCCCTGCTCCAATTACCAGTTTGTTTGTTTTTTAAATTAACAGTGGAATAGCGCCAATAGGACCCAACCCAAACTTACAACCTAGAGTTACCCAATGATTAAGGTACTTATCTAGGAAGACCTGGATTTAAGTCCCTGCTCCAAATCAGGCAGAACTGGGATTTGAACGCAGGTCTCCCACATACCGGGCTGGTGCCCTAACCACTGGGCTACTGGCTATAAGGGAACTGGAACAACCACCATAACCTCCTGTTTTTCTTGAGAAAGAGCTTTTCTGGCTTAGGCATCTACCTCCAGAAGAGGGTTCACAGCGTGAATTCCAAGCCAATTAGTGCCTCCCTGAACCCCAGAGTTAGGCGCTTAACTCCCTTTGAGGCAGGGGACTTAGGCCCCATCCCTCTCTTTGGCACTTCCTACTGCCTAGCTTAGGCAGCTCCACACTTAGCATGGTGGTTTTTGTTAATCTTTCTTAGGCCTGGTCTACACTACCCCCCCACTTCGGACTAAGGTACGCAAATTCAGCTACGTTAATAACGTAGCTGAATTCGAAGTACCTTAGTCCAAACTTACCGCGGGTCCAGACGCGGCAGGAAGGCTCCCCCGTTGATGCCGCGTACTCCGCTCGCCGAGCTGGAGTACCGGCGTCGACGGCGAGCACTTCCGGGATCGATCCGGGGCACTTCCGGGATCGATCTGGGATCGATTTATCGCATCTTAACCAGACGCGATAAATTGATCCCAGAACATCGACTGCCTGCCGCCGGACCCTCCGGTAAGTGTAGACGTACCCTTAGGTGCCTAACTCCCCATGTGTTGTATGGAGCCTGGGCACCCAACTCAAGGCTGAGAGTTCCACAAGCTGGCAGGACAACCAAGCAGCCTACGAATTTGGCTTTAAGTTTTCATCAGAAAGTTCCTAGCTCTCTCAGTTCCAAAGATGAATTGAATGCAAGCCCATACTATATAGTTGTGTCTTCTTAAATCTACAAACAATGCCCCTGCTACTGCTCACAGCTTGCCCATTCTGCAGTGAAAACTGACCACAGAGACATTCCTGATGCTTATGAAGTTCCAGCTGCTACAGTTACAAAAAAAACAAAAATTCAACCCTGACAACCATCAGAACAATTTTCACTCTCCTACTGAAGGACACCCCAAATGAAGACATAGATAGAAGAAAGGTAGCAGCGACTGCCCCCCCTCACGCAGCTGCTGGGAAGTCTCCAATGTAGACATCTACTAGTAAACGAATATTGGAAACTGAGCCCTATGTGGGGACCACAAACAGCACCGTAATACAAGTCCCAGCATACCCTATTTGCAAGCAACCTGGAATAGTGAGGGGTAAGCATGGCTTTTTCCCGGACAGAGGAAGTTGTAGCCAATTAGTTCGCTTTATCACTCACATATTATGTCATATGTAGTCAATGTGTGATGAACAGATACAAGTAGGATAGGACTATCGGAGTAGAAGATAGACAAGTATTTAGGAGTAATGAGTGTGTATTAGGTATATACTCATTCATAAGCCGAATTTTTTTAGTAAAAAAGGGAAGCACCAGAGACGGGGGTCGGCTTATGAACAGGTATAGAGAGGGAGCGGTGGGACACAGCCCCTCCCCCCAACAGAGGGAGCAAGCAGAGGCAGCACAGCCAGCAGAGACAGAAGGGAAGAGGCGGGGCCAGAGTCTCTCTACTTCTGGCTACGCTGCTCTCCCCCCAGCCTCCAAAGCAGCTGCAGCTCTGGGGCTGGCAGGCTGCAGCCGTGCCACTCGGCCCCACCCCCTAGAGCAGGCTGTGGCGGCACCGCCCAGGTGCCAGAGCACGCTGCGGCCACGCCGTCCAGCCCAGCCCGCTGAGACATGCTGCGGCCGCGCCGCCTGGTCTGGCCCGTCAGAGCAGGCTGTGGCCACGCTGCCCGGTCTGCCAGAGCAGCTCCAGTCAGGTCAGAGACATCCTCCCCTGGCCCTCCCCAGATAAGGTGGGAAGGGATGGGATGGGGAGAGTGTGGGGGTCCCAGGCTAGGGGTGGGGTCATGTGGGGGTGGTCACAGGGGTTACTCCCCTGACTCCCAGCTTCTCCCCCCAAAAAAGTTTCCCCACCAGTTGCTGTCCCGGCCCATCAGGGTAAGCAGCTGGCGCGCTGGGACACTTTGTTTACTTAGGTTTACCTCCGTGCCTGTGGACGCTCGAGGTAAACAAACCATTTCGGCCCACCAGCGGCTTATCCTGATGGCCCAGAAGCCAAAGTTTGCTGACCCCTGAATTATAGGGTCGGCTTATGAACGGGTTATAAAAATTTTCCATTTTTACTTATCCATCTTGGGGGGGGTTGGCTTATAAACAAACCGGCTTATGATCGAGTATATACGGTAAGTAAAGCAAGACCGTAATGCAAAGCCAACAGGCTAAAGTCTGTAAGGTTTCAGCTTAGCCACACTAGGCCTCAGGCTTAAGGAAACTTGACATGAGTGAGTGACCTAAGACTAACCCTATGCCAATAAAACCACATGATCACTGTAAAGGATGGGCCAATACGTGATGTTATGGAAAATAAGTCACAACATACCTGTCCACACTGCAAGACACCTGATTGTAACATCATGGAAAGTTCTGTTCTGACCACAGGTTACTCTGGAAACCGGTTGACATAAGCAGGGCACCTCAGAATTTATGGCATGTAGAAGTACAGATAAGGAAAAGGAAGGTGGAACCCTCATGCATATGCATAAGGTATTAGGCATGGTCAGAACAAGATAAAAGGTTCCCTGGTTGAGCTAAAGTAGGAAGAAGACCCCAGCAGGAACCACCCCTTGATCGATGACAACCTGTTGAGACACCCACTAGACTAATATCTTAACTTAAAATACAAACAAGATTTTCTTTTACTTGCAACAGTGTTTGCCGTCATTATTTGTTCTGTGTGTGCTCCACCGTATCTCCCAATCTAAGAGAACCGTAAAGGTTAACTTTCACCCTATTTATCTGAAACCTGTAGCACCATAGGAGCTGTGCTGACTCCCTAGGGACATTATAGTTTAACCCAGGACTACCCAGTCAATTTTAAATAGAGGCTACAGGGCCCTCAAACCTGTTTAGTCCTCTAATATTTAGGCATCTGGCAAATTTTTTTATCCCTATGTATGAGCATGTGCGCAGACAGAGGCAAGGGAGTGGACAAGTAAGTGTGTCTATGTAAGACAGTGACATTGACAGATAAGTTGGAGAAGTGTGTGAAGAGAAAGATCTATTTTCGTGGGAAGAGATGCAGCATACACGCTGCATGGCATCATGGAAGTTAATCCGAGGATACTGTTCTGTACTAATGACTTCAAAACATCTACATCCAAATACTTGGCAGAGCCCTCACCTTTGCTGGTGTTGGCGCAGAGAAACTTCAGTGGTGGAGCCTTATTCACTGCAGTGAAGTGAGTGCCGTTATCACACACCCAGGCTGAGGTCAGATGAAATAAAAAAAGTGCATGTTCAGATGCCCCAGGCCCCGTTGCTGCTCAGGGCCGCCCAGAGGATTCAGAGGGCCTGGGGCAAAGCAATTTCGGGGGCCCCTTCCATAAAAAAAAGTTGCAATACTATAGTAACATGTATTTGGAAATGTAAAGAATAACCAGTGAAATACATTCAAAAATTAATTTGTAATAATTTGAAAATACACAAAATACATTATTTAAAAACATTAAATGTTTTAATGGTATGCATACATTTGCAATTACACAATGGGCTGTCGCTGGGTGATGGTGGTGGTTGGTGCCAATGGGCTGTCGCTGCTTGGGGGTGGCGCTACTGTTGCCCAGGGCTGGGTGGGGAGCTGGGGGTCAGAGCTGCGGGAGGCTGGGGTTGGGGGGTGCCCGGCTCAGAGGGGCTGGGCTTGGAGCAAGGAGTCGGGGGGGTGCCCAGCTCAGAGGGGCTTACCATGCTGCTTACCCCTGCCTCCCCCCTCTCCCAGAGCCTCAGTGAGCCGCGTCCAGGAGCTCCTGCCGCTTGGCCCGCCGGAGCTCGCAGCCCCGCCCCCTTACCACACGGCTCCGAGCGGGAGGACCTCAGGCCCAGCCTAAGCCACGCCGCTGCAGGGCTGTCCAGGGCCGCTCCTGGACACGGCCCGCTGAGGCGCCAGGGGATGGGGGAAGGCAGAGGAGAGCCTCTGACATTCTCGTGGGGGCCACTGCGGGGCCTGGGTCAAATTGCCCCACTTGCTCCCCCCCCTCTGGGCAGCCCTGTTGCTGCTACTTTCACATGCTTCCCTCTATCCCCATTAAGTCTCCTCCTGTGCCCTGGAGATAAACTGGAGGGATTAAAGCATAAAACCCACTGGATGCAAGAACAGTGATTTTGGAAAGGTTGTACTCTTCTCCCCTTCAAGTTTTTGGAAGGTCAGGGTCACTTCTTAGGCTGTCCCTTTTCTTCTTCTCCCCCCACAAGAGTAGCAGTGGGCCCCCACAGACACATCCTGGAAATACGTTCAACATGCAGGTGCTCAATTCCCTTCTCTGTCTGAGACAAGGCAGCATCAAGGAAAAAATGCTGAGTGTATGACTGGTGCTCTGGTCCCCATATTGTCCATATGGTGACTGAAACACATCAAAAAGCGGAGTGCTGAACTTCTAGCTGGACTTCCATGAATGAGTAACTGCATTTTTGAGCCATGCTAATACAACAGTAGCTCATCACAGGCAAGGAATGATTATTTAAAAGTGGATGGACTAGAGTACATGCTGCTTCTTACAATGCAAAAGGAGGTGCATTACAAAAGCTTTTCATCACATTTAAGTATTTAAATCAAAAGATGAGAACAAGTGTGCAAATATAGCTTCAATTTTTAGTTTTGACATATTTTTGCATCAGACCAACCTTTCTAAGACATCTTCCATTGTGTAATAAGCAATGCTGCATTATTGTTGAACAGTGCCAAATTCAAGCAGGTGTGCCAATAACACTTGTCCAACTGATTTAATTTCCCATGTGACACCATATGGATTGCCAATCTGGTCTGCACACTTGAATATCAGGGAAAAATGCCAGACAAAAAAGCTCTGAGGTAATACAAAATTTAGTTTTTCCTCTATTCAATAACTAACGGTAGAAATAGTAGATATTTAAATTAAAAGATTAAAGCAGATATTAAGCCAAACATATTCATATTGAACAGAAATATTTGAGATAGTGAACATATGGAAAAGTGTTTACTTGTCTCAAATTGATTATAGAAAATTACATTTTCCATTTATCTATTATTTCACTCTGCAGGCAATTCCCCAGTGCAATTAGACATCATTTTGAGGACATCACATTTTACTGAACGGCATCTTCAGCAACTTTAACACAATGCTCTTTTCAGATATAGAACAGCAACAACATTTTTCCATATGTGGAAACATTTCCCCAAGCTTCTAATTCTGTGCTACGTTTGCAGAAAAAGGTTAGGGGTAAAATTTTCAAAAGGAACTCAGTGACTTAGGAGCCTAAGTCCCAGTGACTTTCAGTGAGGTTTAGGAATGTAGGTCACTTATGAAAATGGGATTTAGGAAGTTTGAAAAATTTACCTTAAAAACTTTTTTCAAGGTGAAGTCTTTCCTTGCAGCATCTAGCCTTATCCCATTACAATCTGTAAGACAATATTTTGCCACTGTCATCTAAATGTACCCATGACATTCCTGTAACAGTCCTTCAATCAGATCTTCAAAAATCATCTTAATTCAGGAGCAGTCTTTGTCACAGACACCCAGGAAATGGCAAAGATCAAACATCCCATTAGCTTTTCCCACTGCAATAGGTAAAGTTTCATGTAATGTGGCACATTTGATCTTGAAAAGTGAGAATATTTGCAACAATCTTGAAATGAGTACAAATCTTTTCCATTTTACTACTTAATTCTTCTACAGTAAAATTAAACATTGTCATGATGACAGTTTTCTACCACTTTCTTAACTTTAGGCACACGTGTATCAAACAGATTTGTACATCTGAGGCTGACAAATCACTAGACACCTACCTACACTCATTTGTAGGATGGAAGCTATTAGTCTACATTTACTACAGTTAGAATGAGAACCAAACCTCTGCAAATTCAACAAGGAAATCTGAAAAGATGGAACAGTTTTTTATCTAACAGTATTATCAAATGCCCAGCCTACCTTCCAGAAGTTACTAGATTCTAGCAAACCAAGCCCTCTAACACTTCATAACTTCACCAACTCACTTCTAGCCACTCCCCTTATCTTCTAGGCAGTTGTGTAACTTTAACAACATAGCAAAACGTTTGATTGTCTCAGCTTCCTTTTAATCTCTTAGAATACTTAGTTTTCATGCACACAGATTAAAACTAGAGCCTAATGATTCTAATATCAAAGAGCTTTCAAACAGGATATGTTCACATACATACTTCAGTATCAAAAATTCAAAAAGCAGAAACATTACCAGGCTGTCTTTTCAGGGAAAAGTTTTCCCAATCTGGTGTATGAACCTGACCAAAGCTATCTCAACTCCAAAAAGAATAGACACAGAGAGTAGCAGAATTCTTCATATTTAAGGATGATTGGTACCCTTCCTTTGTTAAATAAGGTATTGATAAGATCTCTTAAGTGTCAGGCACACCTGGTGTTTTAAAGAACTAAGATGGGCAACAGCATGAACTACAGATGATGAGCCTCATGGAAACCAAAAACATCCTTATCAAAAACCAGCTGAGACACTGAAAGCCCAGGACTAGCACATTATAAAGATCCAGAAGACTAGTCTGGAGCTGATCTAACTTAGATGTCAAAGCTCACAAAAGCGATTACCTGAAGGAACTAATACAACAAAGTAATTTTTATGTTAAAGTAGTTCCTTGTCACATCTATTTGGGAGTATAACTTTTGGCCTTGATCGTAGCTTTTGTTTACACACAGAAAACCCATGCAAGATAAGAATCTAAGCAGCTTCTCATCTCTTCAGTCAGAACTCTAGTTGCTTCAAACTGTGCATATGACCCTCAAAGTGCATGGCCTCCCAGCACAAGATAACAAGAAAACTAATTTCAACTGAATATGCGAGTGTTAGGTTTCAGAGAAAACCCAGTTAGTGGATATCATGATGCACTGAGAAATCAAGAGAATGTACTCCAAAGCCTCCATACCAATGCTGTATTAGTCTTGTAGAAATAGCATACAATCTATCAAGCAATGAATTTCTCCTCCTGAAAGAGTATGCTTAGACAGTAATCAAGCTGAATTGCAGAAGTTATTGCCTAATTTATCCTTTAGGGTTTTTTTAAACATTTCCCTCATACTAGATATGCTAACCAGACCAGCGGTTCTCAAACTCTGGGTTGGAACCCCAAAGTGAGTCATAACCCCATTTTAACAGGGTCGCGAGGGCTGGCTTAGACTTGCTGGGGCCCAGGACCAAAGCCAAATCTAAAGCTTGAGAAGGCTTCTGCCCTGGGCGGTGGGGCTCAGGTTACAGAACCTCTGCCTGGGGCTGAAGCCCTTGGGCTTCAGCTTTGGCCTGGGGTTGTGGGGGTAGGGCTTTGTTCCTCCCCCCCCAGGGTGGTGAGGCTTGGGCTTTGGCCCCGCTGCAGGGGGCAGCAGGGCTCAGGCTTCGGTGCCCCATCCTGGAGTCATGTAGTAATTTTTGTTGTCCAAAGGGGGTCCCGGTGCAATGAACTTTGAGAACCCCTGAACTAGACTGTAGTTTAAAAAGACTTTTCTAAAAAAAAAAAAAATGGGGGGAGCAGCAGAAACCTTGTAGTGTTGGTTCCTTTCATTCCACAATGAGTTTTTCCCTTGGACAGAAGTAAAATGTCCACAAATCATCTTTAATTTCATTTTCTACTACTAGTACTATGATTCTTGATTAAAAGAGTGTGGCTCTAGTGTCTTGTCAATTGCTCTGGCCTTTTTATTCTTGCACTTTCATCTTTAGCTTCATTTGTCCTTTCAATCATATTTCAGCCAAGTCAAGCTTAAAAGTTCTCACACACAGAAGATGTAAAATAAAATAGCAATCTTATTAAAAAACAAAACAAAAAAACCCATCATTTGTCACCCTCTGTGTCTAAAGGCTTCAAAGCTTTATAAAACATTTTTTCATGGTATTAAACTAGATAACATTTGCTTCTTTGATTTAGCATGGTTCTCTTGAGGTTAATCCACCATGACTATTTCCCTTTTGTTTTCAAGATTTGTTTTTGAACCAATACTGCAGTATTCATAGAAGGCAGGTGATAGGAATGTAAAAAGGGGGGGAGGAATTACTTGTTTGATTAGTTCTTGTGTTTCAGAAATATATTTTGTATCAGCAGTAAATAGAGAAATCGTGAATCCAAGCAATTAGTGACATACACATGGCACTCTGGTAGCATAAATATAATCTAAAGTCAAACATAAGCATAGAACCACTCAGGCCACAGGGACATGGTGCGAAATATGCCATATTATTATTATTATTATGAAGGAAATGCTTCATTTTGAAGATCTAGTACAATGGTAAATTATCTACTTTTATTAAATGTGAACAGGAATTCTGCCAAAAAGCAGAAAATGTGAAAGATTCCAGCATTCTTGGGTGGGAATTATAAGCAAGTGATTTTATGAAAAGCTAAGACCAAAAAAAAGCCAGTTGAACGTTTGGTAACAGGGAAATTTCCATTCATATATGGCACATAAAACCACCAAAATACTTATGTGTTATTCATAACTACAAAAAAATCAAGACTGTGCACATGAAACTAGTGGGTTACCTAAAGTTAATGGGAAAAGGGCTTTTGTTAATTTCTTCCATTTTTTGGATATACTTTTGTATTGCACTTTCCTTCAACTCTGTAGTCTGATACATATCACATCTTATTCTTGTTTTGAATCCTTACTCCTGGGAGGGATTCTGTGTGACTGCAGAAAAGGCCCCCACCCCCGCAGAATTCCTGTACTTCAGAAAACATCAGGGAAGCAAAGGGAAGCCATGCGGGTGGGGGAAACCATGGGCACAGATTTTTGGGGGGAATGCCCCCCTCCAAACAGAGGCAAGGCATTGGGGGGGGGGGGGCCCACACAGGATTACATGCCACTGCCTCTCCCTCATTTCTGCAAGCACAGAGCTGCCCAGCTGAAGGAGGCTGCGTCTGGGCTCCGCTGACTCTGCAGCTGAACGCCACATCCTAGGTCCTAGTGCCAGTCATGGTCCCCTTCTGTGTGCTGAGAGCGTTCGTGTTTTCTATGCAACAGTGAGTGCCAGTGGTGGGGCTGGAATAGGGCAGGGGGAGGGGAATGAGGGAAGGGGGATGGGGAAGAAAAGGGAATAGGGGAATCGCGGGGGGAAGTGGTAGCCCAGCATGCGGCATCCCCTCGGCAGCAGCTGGGGCTCCCCCATTAAGCAGGCCCATCTAACCCTCACCCTGACAAGGCCTACCCCGCTACACCTGGACCCTTCTGATGAGACCCCCACCCCAAAAGATCCCGACCAGCCGCACCTGGACCCCCACCCCATCAAGCCCCACTCCTCTGGAATCTGGAACCCCCCTCCCTGAATCCCCCACACCGACCCCCTGCCAAGCCCCATCTCCCCACATCAGGCCCCCCTGCTGAGCCCGAACCACCTTCACCTGGACCCCCTGCAGAGTTCAATTGCCCCTGCACCCAGAACACCCCAATAAGCCCCTGTGAATCCAGATCTCCCACTGAGCCGCTCGCACCCAGACTGCCCCACACAGAAACCTCTCACCCCACACCAAGCCCCTCCACACTTGGATACTGCTGGGCTGAGCCTGCCCACACCCGGTGCACTTGTTGCAGAACCCTGGGAGGTTTCTGGGGCAGACCCTGCCCTTGCACTGTGTCAGGGTCAGATGCAGCCTCACTGCCAAGTCCCTGTACTGGGGGAGGTGGGGGCTTCAGGGTCATCTCCTACCTCAATGCAGTCAGTGGCCTGTGCTCCCCACTGCCATGCTGGAGCCACATTTATTTGACAAAATAAATTTGCAGAATTTTAAAATATTGTGTGCATAATTTTTGGCGCATAATTTTTATATTTTTGGCACAGAATTCCTTCAGGAGTAAATCCTGTGTGCAAGCAGCCACAATTTCTCCCAGCATTAATGGTAGCAGCTTCAGAACTGCTGGCTCCAAGAAGCAAAAGTCTAAATTTTTCAAAAGCATCTATTAATTTCAGATGCTTCCATTTTTCATTACCCCACCTGAGACACCAAGGGCCTGATTTTCCAGATGTGATGAGCACCAATGGTTTCAATAGATTTTGCTGGAAGTTATGGATGTTTAGCACCACTGCAAACAGGGCCCTGTGTGGCTTAAGTCAAACACTCGGAGGCATCCAACTCAGGCTTAACTCAGCATGTAAAAAGTTTCTGGTGCTCAAAAATGAACATGTTTTTGTTATAACCACCCCCCTCTTTAGTTCTATTATAACCAGCCATATGATATCTGTTCATTAATTCATAGCTTGAAGAACCCTATTCCATGCAGAGGTGGCCCTCTAGAACTATAAAAGGAACATTTAATATTGTATTCATTCTCAATTTCACAGTGCTTTAGGAAATAAACTGTTTTATTCGTTTATATGGAATACATGGGCCCAAAGAGTCAATGGTGTTAACATAACCCAGTTATTGTCCAACATTAAACAGTTTTAAACAAGGTTCGGTATAGAGAGACCTCAACCTGCTTAGTACCATGGCAAACATACCATTAAACATCCTTTTAACCTTTAATAACAGTTCTCTCTGTCTTAAAGCATTTGAAATGTAAAGTATTACAATAAGGCTTTCATTTTAACAACATCCCTTGTTCTCTCCTTTCCTTTTAGCTAGTGAGTTTTTTTAAAAGGAAAAAACACGCCTTGGTTTACAGTCTCTTAGACAGTAATAACTGTCATTTTGGGGGAAAAGAGAAGTTAGTTGTGACAGGCTGAAGCTGTCCTCACTGCTGCTGTTTCCTAAGAAGACTAACACACCAGAGGAAAGAGAAAAGAACAGCAAAGACAGAAAATAAAGCTTCTGTCTCTGGTGCTGATTCTCACTTGCAACCTCACTGCCAGAAAAACACAGGCCAAGCACACATCTATCAACCACTCCGAGAGATGGCAAACCCGTAAGCATTGGACTGTTTAGGGCACTGCTTTTAGCAGTTTTTTCTGGTCACAGGCACACAACACTGTTGAAAAATATACCATCTTGGCTGGCTAAGCCAGACTCTTATTAGAAAGAAGGTAAAGGAGAGGGATAGGAAAGAAGAAATAAGGTAGGGAAGGAAAAGGACATGTGTGGGAGGGAAGGAGACAGTCTCACATCCCAGGTGGTGGCTGGGATTCAGCTCGAGCCAGTAGAGATGGTGATGTCATCTGGGGGACTCTCTCTGGCCTAGTCTTGTCAGGACATCTCTTAGGATCAGGATGACAAAGGCCTGAGGTCCCAGAAGATGGTGGGAATGGTGGCCATCGTGGTAAAGCTTTTCTCCAAAAATCTGTCTTTAGGACCTTGTAATGAGGTGCCACTCACCTCTTGCAAGCACCCCCTGGTTCAACTGCATGTGCCTGCACTTCCTCTCTGCCTTGTGGTGAGTCTTCAGCAAACCAGCCCTCCGGCCAAGTCACACACAGTCTGTATGTGAGCTAAAAATCAAACCCCTTGCGGGATACAAATCCAACCAGGCCTATCTCAAAGCCCTCAGTAATGTCTCTACCTGCAGCCCTATCCCTGGGCTCACTCCTCAATCAATCCAGCAGGACCTATCGCAGTATCCTGGTCCAAACTGTCTGTCAGCCCCTTCAGGGCTCCCTCAAATTGTCCCTTCTCTTCAAGCAGTCCTGGCCCTGCTGTGGGGACATGTCCCCCAAGGCTCCCTCCATGGAGATTCTTCACTTCTCTGGGCCTTTCTGGCCCCAGCTCTTCAGCTGGGCCACTAAAAGAGTTCAGTTCCGCTTCTGGGATGTATCAAAGTCCAGGTCACTTTCCCCCAGCCTAGGGACCTTATAGATAGAAGCTGTCTGCCGTGTCCCTTTAACTAAGCCGCGTTGCTGCTACAGTTCCCTGGGCCACTTCCCCAGCTCACTTTTCACCCTTACCTCAGGGCCTTGTCCTGGAAGAGTCCCAGCAGCCAGCCTGAAACTCCTTCCTGTCCCATCCTCCCACTCCTGGTCTCTGCCAGGACTGCTCTGTCCGAGGTCCTGTAGCTCTCTCAGCCAACCAGGCACACCATCCACACTCCTCCAGCTCCATCAAGGACATGCCATGACTCTAGGCCACTTGGAGGAGACTGCCCTCTTCTGGGGCATGGTGTGGCAGGGCCACGAGGCCTCCAGCAGGGGGCCTCAGGGCCTAGTCCACCCCATCACAGACCCCAAAAGGGAGTGATGGGTGGCGGAATAGCCTGTCCTCTCACTGGTTTGTCCACCAATTAGGCCTAGTTTCTGACATACCAATTTCAGTTCACTGATTTCTGGTCTCATTGTGTTCTTGTTTATAAGGCATAATCTTAACAATCCTTGAATTATATTAGTAGGCCTTTTTGTTTGGACTAATTTAGTCTCTTTTGCATGTTATCCCATCAACGTTGGTTATAGGTTATTGTAAGTTCATAAAATATTACACTTTTTTGTTTTTACACACTTGAGCTCACAGTCTGGGTAAATCTGTAGGCCCAATTATTGCAACAAACAAGTACTCTGGACCCTAACCAGCTTTTTTCAGTGTAGATAAAAATATTTTAATCCTAGCAAAATACTGAGAGTTAACAGTAGAACTCTAAAATACACTTCTAAAGAGGTTTTTCCAACCAGGTACTCGTGGTTTGGTTACTGAATTTCAAGGTGAATACACCCTGAAGCTCCATAGAGGAGACGCTTAATACCCTTCTGGTATGGAAGCTATTTTGCGTGCAAGCACTCACTCTGCTGGCCAGATTACAAAATGCATTGCTTTAACTGCCATTTTTTGAAATTGTGAAATTTATGTGAATAGAAGGTTGTACAGTTCTCAGACAAAAAAAAAAAAAAAAAAAAAAGAGTAAATTGCCATCAAGATTTTTATTTTTACTTATATAAATAAAAAATAAAAATCTTGATGGCAAGTTACTCTTTTTTACAGATTACTGTGGAAACATATTTAAAATGTTTACATCTATAAAATGAATTTTAAATATATTTCCAAACTAAAAAAGTTAAAAACCAAATACGCAAATGAAGTTAACACTATTCTAACTAGCTTAATGTTCCATAGTAACAAGAAAACCAGTTTTAACGCTCCTTCCCCCCCTATCCCTGGTTCTGTGTTTAAAAGCATATACTCTATGTACATGTTTTGCTGCTTTCATTATGGAAAGTAAGCTACTAGTATATTTACCCTTTCAAAACAAATAAGTCAATTAATTAACAAAAAACTATACTGAGAATTAAGTAGAATTTCAAAACTGGAAACATTATGACCCAACATGAATATACAAAATATTGTCCAAGTATTCTATTATAGGGGCTGTTCATTTTATAAAGCATAAAAGACATGCTATATTAATAAGGCAGTCTTAGTCAGATATTTTAACAGTAAAAATGATCAAACATTTGCCTAGCATTCCTTAATGATACACAAAATATTAAGTGTGAGTGATGTTTAGTGTAGCAGTTAAACAAGTATCTTTGTATTCTTATGAAAATGTGTTAACTTTTTTCCCCATTATTGGCAAAAGATTAAACAGTGAAGGAATTTTTATCTGACAACTTATTTCACTGAAAATTGTTGTAAAGTCAATTCATACACAAAAAATTAAAAAAAAAATTAAAAAAACAATGCTGAGACACACCAATTCCAATACTTGTCAATTTCAAAAGATAAGTTAGAATTGGTTACAGGTACTACACTTGCCACAAAGCTCCTCTGCTAATTTTTGTGGTTTTCGTCATATTTTGCTATTTTAAAATGAATCTTACATATTGCTGCATAAAAGACCCAACTAATAAAAACCAGAGAAAAATTATTTTCTATAATTTCATTTGGATAAAACTCAGATTTCAGTTGTAACCATAGATAAAAGTTTTCAGAAATAAGTGTGAATTTAAGTTCATTATGTCCATTTAAAGAAAGTCAAAACTTAAACATTAAATATTCTCACTTGAAATACTGTATTTCCATATTTAAAAGAATATAAATCAGTTTACTTGGTTGTTGGATATTCTTTTTCTGCATATTACAGTTTCTCTCAAGCAAACTTTCTAATTAAACAATTTAAAGGAATTTTGAAGCTCTTCTTGATTTGCAACTGTGGCCTCAGCTTCTTGGTTTTAGACAGGATTTATGCACCAATATCATGAATGAGAGTCAGAGGATCAACAACAAAAACCAAGGGAGTACTCCTGCCTCAAACCAGGAAACTGAGGCAAGGCTGGGTATCAGTTTACAGGCTAGTTTTAAAACCTCAGTCTACTAGACATATTATTAAACAGTCAAACTGTTTTGGAAAGGTCCAGAATCATTCTAATCTTAACACTAGTTCTAGATCAGAATTGCTTATTTTATTGCTGCTTAAATTGCTACTAACAAAAAAATAGAAATACTAGATAAAGAAACTGGACTAGGCAGTAACTGAAGCAACTGTAAAACCTCTTTTTAAACTAAGTTCACCACAAGAGACGCCAGAATCAGAAAGTCTATATACTTTGATATATTTTCACAGAAGAGCTCAAAGTTGAGATTCAACTATCTTAAAGTACGTATGTGAAAGGTCACATCATTCCAGTTTTAGAAACCTTTATTTGTAGTAACCAAGTTTATTTCCAAATGCTTATAAAGTTATGAAAGTACAACCCAACTTCTTTCACATTTATTTTTGACTTAAAAATACAAGCTTAATCACATGAGACTCATATTATAGTCATAAAGTTATCTCTCACATTTCAGGTTACGTTTGAGGACTAGCTGGATGCTACAGTAATACCTCAAATTTTGTCCCAGGTGTAAGAACAAAAAATAAATAAAAAGATCCATATTTATTTGTGTGTGTGTGTATGTATATATATATAAAATAAAAATCTGGATATGCAAGAGTCTCTTAAAATATTAAAATTGTCTAATAATGTGTGGTTAGTTTGGTGCAGTCTGTTTAATAACCCTGCTTCGTTACAGGAATCCTTAATTCTCCTCTACCAGAGTACTACATCAACTTGCTTTATCATATCGATGGAGACTGCTTCACTTGATGTAAAGAGGTGTATTAAAAACAAAATAGATTTCAGCAGACTACTCCCCATATAAGTAGTCAAAACAGCTACAACTGGAGCAAACAGTACCCTCCTTTGACTGGCAAGACCAGCCTGTCCAATTTTAATTAAATTGGATGTATATTTTTTTAAATCTCTATTATTGGTACCCTAAGGACTGGAATGCTTAATGTATCATCTAGTATTCACCAAGGGCAAGTCTACACTACAAAATTAAGCCAACCTAAATTATGCTGACATGAATCAATTTAACATGTCCACACTACATTCCTTCTGTCAGTGGTGCATGTCCTCACCAGAAGTGCTTGCACTGATTTAACTGCCAGTTCCTGTGTCCTCCAGATCAGTTAAGGCACACTAACAGAGCAACATGAAACTTGTACAGCCACTGCTCATATTGTATCTATTGTGTCTTGTGACTAGTTAGGCTGCCAATCCAATCCTTGCAATTACATTTATTTTTTAATAAGTACTTACTTGAATCGTGCAGGTGAAAGTGGAGTCGGAGGAAACATTCCTGGTTCAAAGGAATCAAAATAAGTCACCGTCCAAGAAAAGCTGCAGCATGAGAGCCCTGTCATCAAGGCTAGAACAAACAGACCCCAAAATCCTTCACGGGGAATAAAGAAAAGTTGCTATAAGTTTAACACTAAATTTCAGAAGATTTTCTACAGAACACAATGTTGCAATATAGCACAAAATGTTCTACACCCCTGAAACAAAATGATACATTTCTAGTTCTTTTTATCTTAACCATATACCGTTTAAAGAGACAAGGTGGGTGAGGTAATATCTTTTAATGGACCAACTTTTGTTGCTGTGTCAGAGAGAAGCTTTTGAGCTTACACAGAGCTCTTCACCTGAAGAAGAGTCATAGACCTTAAGGCCAGAAGGGACCATTATGATCATCTATCTAGTCCGACCTCCTGCACAACGCAGGCCACAGAATTTCACCCACCCACTCCCGCAACAAACCCCTAACCTATGTCTGAGCTGCTGAAATCCTCAAATCATGTTTTAAAGACTTCAAGGTGCAGAGAATCCTCCAGCAAGTGACCCATGCCGCAGAAGGCGGCGAAAACCCCCCAGGGCCTCTGCCAATCTGCCCTGGAGGAAAATTCCTTCCCGACCCCAAATATGGCGATCAGCTAAACCCTGAGCATGTGGGCAAGACTCACCAGACAGACACCCAGGAAAGAATTCTCTGTAGTAACTCAGATCCCACCCCATCTAACATCCCATCACAGGCCATTGGGCATATTTACTACTAATAGTCAAAGATCAATTAATTGCCAAAATTAGGCTATCCCATCATACCATCCCCTCCATAAACTTATCAAGCTTAGTCTTGAAGCCAGATATGTCTTTTGCCCCCACTGCTCCCCTCTGAAGGCTGTTCCAGAACTTGACTCCTCTGATGGTTAGAAACCTTCATCTAATTTCAAGTCTAATCTTCCTGATGGCCAGTTTATATCCATTTGTTCTTGAGTCCACATTGGTACTGAGCTTAAAGAATTCCTCTCCCTCCCTAGTATTCATTCCTCTGATATATTTGAGCCTCCTTTCATAAGACAAGTTTTCCATTCCTCAGATCATCCTAGTAGTCCTTCTCTGTACCTGTTCCAGTTTGAATTCATCCTTCTTAAACATGGGAGACCAGAAATGCACAAAGTATTCCAGATGAGGTCTCACCAGTGCCTTGTATAACAGTACTAACACCTCCTTATCTCTACTGGAAATACCTCGCCTGATGCATCCCAAGACCACATTAGCTTTTTTCATGGCCATATCGCATTGGCAGCTCAGAGTCATCCTGTGATCAACCAATACTCCGAGGTCCTTCTCCTCCTCTGTTTCATCAGTTGGAAGTGTCCCCATCTTATAACAAAAATTCTTGTTATTAATCCCTAAATGCATGACCTTGCACTTTTCACTATTAAATTTCAGTTACTCCAGTTTACAAGGTCATCCAGATCTTCCTGTATGATATCCCGGTCCTTCTCTGTATTGGCAATACCTCCCAGCTTTGTGTTATCCGCAAACTTTATTAGCACACTACCACTTTTTGTGCCCTGGTCAGTAATAAAAAGATTAAATAAGATTGGTCCCAAAACTGATCCCTGAGGAACTCCACTAGTAACCTCCCTCCAGCCTGACAGTTCACCTTTCAGTATGACCAGTTGTAGTCTCCCCTTTAACCAGTTCCTTATCCACCTTTCAATTTTCATATTGATCCCCATCTTTTCCAATTTAACTAATAATTCTCCATGTGGAACCATATCAAATGCCTTACTGAAATTGAGGTAAATTAGATCCACTGTGTTTCCTTTGTCTAAAAAAAATCTGTTACCTTCTCAAAGAAGGAGATCAGGATGGTTTGGCATGATCTATCTTTTCTGTGTCAGCTCAAAAGCGTGTCTCTCTCACACCAAAAGAAGTTGGCCCAATAAAAGATATTACCTCACCACTTGTCTCTCTAATATCCCGGGACCAACATGGTTACACCACCTCTCCATATACCATTTGATTGTTATCTATAGTTCTGTGTACCAATAAAAAAAAAAACTGAGCAGAAACCTTTGCAAAAGTGAAAGTTAAGTGATTTAAACTCAATCTAAAATTGCTCTATGTTTTTAGACTAGCTCCAGGCTTTAGACCCAGGGAGAGCGCCGAGATTCTAGCTACAAGAGGAGCGCTGGTTTCAGCCCCAAGCCCCAGCACTCCTCCCAGGTCTAAGGCCCTGCTCCACAGGAGCACCAGGGCTCAGAAGCCCCAAACCCTGCCCAGAGCCCTGACCACCCCCGCACCTTGCGGCTGCAACCCCCAACCCTCCCCCTGTTGAAGCCCGTAACATCTTGTTCAGAGTTACGGCACATTTCAGAGTTACGAATAACCTCCATTCCCGAGGTATCCGTAACTCTGAAGTTCTATTGCATGGCCATTCTTATGTTATGTTTAGGGCCCTACCAAATTCACGGACCATGAAATCGGGTCTTTTGTGTGCTTTTACTCTATACTACACAGATTTCATGGGGGAGACCAGCGTTTCTCAAATTGGGGATCCCTGACCCAAAAGGAAGTTGGGGGGGGTCACAAAGTTATTTTAGGGCATTGTCACCCTTACTTCTGTGCTGCCTTCAGGGCCGAGTGGCCGGAGAGTGGTGGCAGCTAACTTAGGGCCCAGCTCTGCAGGCAACAGCGCAGAAGTAAGGGTAGCAGTACCACAACACCCACCCCCAATAACCTTGCAACCTCCCCTCAACTGCTTTTTGGGTCAGGATCCCAACAATTACAACACAGTGAAATTTCAGGTTTAACTGGCTGAAATCATGAAATTTTTGAAATCCTATGGCCATGAAATTGACCAAAATGGACCCTGAATTTGGTAGGGCCCTAGTTATGGTCTTAAGAATAAAGGACAAGATACATGCATGCACTGCATATCATTTTCGGCTTGTTATGACAGTAAATTCTCAACTTCCTCTGAAGAAAGTATCTACCAAATGACAGGTTTCAGAGTAGCAGCCGTGTTAGTCTGTATCCGCAAAAAGAACAGGAGTACTTGTGGCACCTTAGAGACTAACAAATTTATTAGAGCATAAGCTTTCGTGGGCTACAACCCACTTCTTCGGATGCATATTGAGTGAAACATATATTGAGGAGATATATATACACACATACAGTATACACAAATATCCTATCTCCTAGAACTGGAAGGGACCTTGAAAGGTCATCGAGTCCAGCCCCCTGCCTTCACTAGCAGGACCAAGTACTGATTTTGCCCCAGATCCCTGAGTGGCCCCCTCAAGGATTGAACTAGCAGGCCAATGCTCAAACCCCTGAGCTATCCCTCCTCCCTTGTTATTTAAGACAAGGTGTTTTTTAGCCTCCTTTGAACTGCAGAAGCACTGAAAGAACCATATGAATGCATACCTAGCAAGCCAGTTTCCATACCATCTTCATTCTTCTCTTTCTCAGAGCGCAAATCTACAGAGGGAGGAATCAGTTATGAAACAGCAGTTTCAGAAAACACCAGCAGGTGTTCACTGTGCCGCACCTACCCAGCAAAGGGTATGGACATCACTGCCGGTTCTCTAAGTAGTCTGTCCTTAAAGAGGGACAGTTACTATCCCAGCGCTACACTCCTGCCTCTCTGCCAGGCCCGCGCCCTACACCACGGCAGCCGCAGCGCTGGGCTCGGACTGGCAGGACCTGGGTTTAATCCCCACCTCACCGAAACGACCCCCTCCGTGGCCGGGGGAGAGACCCCGGCTGCAAGCGGGACCGATCCCCCCAACTCACGAGTCCTGCAAGGGCAGGGACCTCGGGTCGCGGGCAAAAGCGGTCCCCTCACCTTTGAGCACGAGGCAAGCGATGGCCAGGAGGAAGGCGAGGGCGGAGACGGCCAGGAGGCAGCACAGCATCGAGCAGGCCCGGGCCGGCCAACGTTTCCCCCCCGACGGAGCCATCAACACGCCATTCCGCTTGTAGGACAGCGGCGGCAACGGGGCCCCGCCCTGGGACACAGAGACACCGCTCACTGCCTCCTCCTCCTGCAGCAGGTCGGCCTGCAGACTCCGAGCCACCACTCCGCCCCCCAACCAGGGCGTCCCGGGGGTCGCCCCCCGCCTGCTGAACCTGCCCATCCGCCCGCTGTCCCCCACAGCCAGGGACATGGCGGAGCCTGGAAGCCGCCCGGCCGGGAGGCGCGAAACTCGGGCCACAGGCTCAGACTCAGCCCGAGGCGGGGTTTCCCAAGTTGACGCCTACTTCTCTTGCGTCACCAGGCAGCTACCAACCAGACTGCGCGGAGGGGCGGCTAGGAGAGACTAGCAAGAACTGCTGACCCGGAACAGACTAGAAAAGACTGAACGCGGCACGTACCAACTCATGTCAACGAAGGGGAAGACAAGATAACGTCTGTAACGAGGCACCTACCAACTCGCCCCCGAGGGGTGGTTGAGGACCGCGCACGAGTATCATTGATAGGAGACTAAGGAAAGCGCGCTTCTCGTCCCCCTCCTTAGGTGTCAGTAGTTCCTTCTAGCTTCCTTAGCCCCGCCTGCATCACCCACGTGACCCATTTCCCAGCGTTCCCTCCACTCGTTCCCCCCGCCGCAGTTTCTTCCCCCTCGCGAGCTCCGGAGGCCAGCGCGAGCAACCCTCGCGCGTCCTCTCCCCCAGTGAGCGACGGCCCCCAGAGCGCTCGACCGCCCTTTCTTCCTCCTCCCTCTAGCTGTGCGCGTTCCCTCGTCTGGCGCGCCCCCCCTCGCGCGCCCGATTCCGGCGCGACCCCTTTCTCTCCCGCTCCCCGCGGAGCTGGGCCTCTTTAGGCGCACGATCCCGGCCAGGGTCCCCTCGTTCCTGCCTGCCGGACGCCGCTAACGGTTTCGTGTACGGCTTCCGGGGGAGACTCCGCGCGTCCATCCGTGTACCGGGCTGGGCCGGGGGTCGCGATGTCGGGCGGGGACTCGGCGGCTGCTGCGGCCTCCCCTCAGCCGCTCCCCTTCTCCTTGCCGAAGCCCCCTCCCCTCATGCAGCTGACGCCGGGGGACGCCGTCCGCCCCGTTGCCTCCGCTGCGGACCAATCGCCGAAGAGTTCCCGGTTGGGAGGCCGCCCGGATTGGCCGGGTGGGAAGCCTGTCAGCCTCCTGGCCCCGCTGCTCCCGCCCCGCGGTGAGCCCGAGCCTCTAATGCCCTTTGGCCCCTCGTCGCGGCAGCAACTTAGAGGGAGGCTTCTTGGCAGGTGTGGCGGGGGGGGCCTCCTGAACCCCTCGATGAGGCCGGGCGGAGTGGATAGAGGATCCCTCATGGTAAGTGAAGGGTTAAACGCTGCAGAGGGGAGGGGGCGGGGACCTGCTTGGCAGCGTCGGGGGGGGGGGGGGGGGGGGGGGGCGCCCCCGGCCGCAAGGTGGGGGGGGCACCTCTGTGGGCGTGTAACACCATGGGAACAGCTCTGCTCCCTTTCCTGGGAGCCTGGGCTAGAGCCAGAAGGGAACCCAGATCAGTAAGAGTCTGGTGGCATCCTCTCAGGCCTTTCTTAGAAGCCCCTTCAAGGGGGTTACAGGGTCAGCCACAATAGGACTAGTGCAGCCTGAGCCATTCACGTGGCTAATGCACTAATGGCTCCTATTGGAGTTGGAGAGAGAAGGGTCCTCTGTCCCTTTGTGGGGCTGGCTTGTTCTCCCACTAAGGTCCTCTTAGACTGTAAGCTCTTTGGGGCAGGGACTCTAGCACTTTCTTTTGTGAAAAATGCCACGTGCCCTTCAGGAGCTGACTGAGGCAGAGTTCTGAATGTAGTTTGCGTCCCTGCATTTCTGCCTTGGGCCTCTAGGATTAGGAGTCCATGGAGAATGTTTGTTTCTGTAGTCAGTACTGCAAAGAGAGCTGGCCTATGTGAGATCCTCGGAGAGCGTGGCAAGTGCAGTGTTATTGCTGGGATGTGATGTTCTCATCACAGTGAAACTGAGAGAAGGGCTTGTAGGTCTGGGGGCAACTGGTTGGTAGTTACACCTGGGAGAAAAAGGGGAGGAAAATGGCCTGAGATCAGAAAGGATAACTGTTCTTGCCTATCTAGGGGTGTGAGGAGGGAACTGGGCAGACTTTGTCTCTCCACCCATTGATTATTTGTATAACATCTGGAG
This sequence comes from Terrapene triunguis, assembly GCF_002925995.2. Classification (NCBI taxonomy): domain Eukaryota; kingdom Metazoa; phylum Chordata; order Testudines; family Emydidae; genus Terrapene; species Terrapene triunguis. The sequence continues at coordinate 26,430,165 of NW_020664413.1, read as the reverse complement.
TTAAAGAAATGAGTAAGTTGCTGTTTCTACTGCGAGATCTAAACTTGCTCAGGAGTTTAAAAAGTACTTTGTGTTACTTCCTAAATGTGCAGTTTATGTGCTTTTCTACTAACCTAAAATTTTCAAGTTACTCTCTCAGTTTTATTATCCTGGTGGGATAATAATATTCCATATATTCCAGCACAATAAGTATGATAAGCAGAGAAAAGTACAATTATATTTTACAATACTAGTTGATGTTATATTGGTAGCTAAGCTAATGTTGATATATTGAAATAGGGAGACTTTTGCAGGATAGTCATCAGTGGTTTGATTTTTAACTTATCTAAATCATTTTTCAGTATTTTAAAACCTTTCATATTTCCATAAACCATAGCTTTCCACATTCAAGAGGATCTGCAAGGACCCATTGAAATTCAAGTACAAAAATAATGGAGAAGCTGTCTGGTTATTCTTTCAATTTAACCAGGGTCTTCAATATTATTGGAGGAAGAAATCACAATGGAGATATGTGTCTCTTTATTTGTTTTACGTAACTAAAAAGAGATTTAAAAAGTTACCGTCCGCTGACAAAAATACTGAAAATTGCTATTTTAATTATTCGGTGTCACTTTTGCTTTAAAGCCAAAATAACTATGGTGGATCAGTACAAGATCAATCTTTTAAAATGTACTTCTGTGGTAAGATGGAGAAAATTTGATCACTGACCATATTCTGATCTGTACAGATATGCCTTTTCTGTGTCTATTCTACTTTCTTTTAAGGTTTTGAGTTTATCAGTTGTTTACTTGTTACTTTGACATCTTTTGATGAACATGCTAATAATTTGATGGATAAATCACTATGGAGGAAAGTGCCCTGTACAAAGTGAACTTCCATACTGTTTCACATTCTTGTAGATCACAATTCTCTCCTAACCCTGGGTCTCCTAGTGCCAGTAGTATTACCTTGCTAATTATAGATTCAGCAGTAGGCTACTTTTTCACTAATTTTTAGTAGAGCTAATCTTCCTTTAGAACTATTATTTATTCTAAGAAGAAAAGTGTTTTTGGCCATAAAAAGTTTAATGTATGATATAGATTTTTTGTAGAAAAGATATAGAGAAAATTTACTGGAGCTAATCTACGAGCAGCAGCATTGACATGACAGTAAACATAAATGTAGAAAGGAAAAGATCTGTTTCTTTTTTCCCTGCCTGTGTATACTTCCATTAAATGTAGTCAGATGGAATGGCATATGAAAACGTTTGCATCTGTAGGTGTATTGGGCCTTTGTGTTATATTTACACATTGAGGGAGTTTTCCAGGTTTTTTCTCTGTATTCTACTGGAATTTTTAAGTACATTCGCTAACTTCATTTATATTAACAATTTCTGACAATCTTTAGTTGTCCACTCTTCTAGACTCTGGTCTGTTTTAGAGCTATGTCATGAACATTTAAGCATTTTGATGTAGTTAATTTTCTCTGTATTTTAAATAAATAAATAAAAAATAATGGAGATATCCTTTCTCCTAGAACTGGAAGGGACCTTGAAAGGTCCTTCATCCTTCATTTTCCTTCATCCATCAGAAGATAAGATAGATAAATGACCAAATTCCTTCTGTAATGGCATGTTTATCGTGCACCTATTCTTTGTTATTACATTTCTACAGTTTGTGCTTTGATGTTAATGTCTTCGTTTATTAACATTGTTTTTCAGATGGGGCACCCAGGCATGCCGCATTATCCACCTATGGGAATGCACCCAATGGGCCAGAGACCACCGAATATGCCACCAGTTCCACATGGAATGATGCCTCAGATGATGCCTCCAATGGGAGGACCACCAATGGGGCAGGTAAGGCAGCTTATCTGTGTTGTCCACCCCACCACCCCCTCCCCCACCCCCCAACAATGATCTGAGAGAATTCTAAAGACAGGTAAGTCTCCCAGAGTTGCTTGGAAATAATAATGTTAATAGTCATTAAAATGTAGTGTTTCTATAGCATCATCCATTGGTAATGCAGAAAGTACATTTGTAACAAAAATAACGAAATTGTCTTGTGATTTCAAAATTTAAAATGAAAAGATCCGGTACTTGAATTCATAACTTTTGCTATTGTTAGGTTAGACAGTATTCTGTTAGTCTTTCAGGACAAATAAGTTGCATCTAGCAGTGTGTAGTTCTAAAAACCAAAAATCCTGAAAACAAACAAAAAAACCTCCCCTTTAATTCTAGCAAGAGACTGTAGTGTGATAATGTTGAAGCTGGAAAATTGGTTTCTTTTACTCTGTGCTAAGAAAGTCTTATAACCACGGATAGAAGAAAATTACAGGAGATGGAGGGAAGAAATGTAAAATTCTTTGGTGCTATTTTACACTTCTGTAACATACTGTTATTTTTGCCCTGTTGTCAACATGATGCATGTCTTGAAAAATAAACTTGGACACTCAGTGGCAAGTATAAAATGTTGTTGGCAAGTAAAGATGCCTATACATTTGTATATATTGTAAGCTTTCTATTTTTAACAATGAAAGGTCCTGTCCCTTATTAAGTAAGTTCTGAATTTGAAATGGGGCAGTTCCCTTCCTGAATATGCAGAAATCTCTAGTGTTGCTTCTGGTGATCCTGGCTTTCCTAAACAAAAGCAGAGTCAAATTGACAAGACTGAGGGGTGGAAAGGTGGGGGGACACCCTTCCTGCGAACATTGTGAGGAAGCTAAAGCAGATTCAAAATTACAAGACGCCTACTAGAAGGAAGCCGGTATGAAAGATGGAGCCTCCTGCGAAAGGTCCAGGGACAGCGCCATGGTAGGCATTCCATCACCCCCCTTCCCAGAGTATTGGGGCAACCCCTGAATCTTAATGCCTGGAGGGTGGCTCACCTACACTATTAGTAGATGTAGGCCTGAAGGGTGTCTGATACATTTTTCATGCTGCAATACACAGTATGACAGTCTGTTACATTGGATAGGGTAATGCAGTTTAAAAAGACAAAGGCAGATGGAGGTGGGGTGATGCAATGTGAAAACAAAGTGATTAGGTTGATCATAGGAACATGTCTTACCAATTATGAGCATTTTTTTTTTTAAATAATAAACACACTAGTCAATCCCCTTGTTGTCTCTTACCCAAACGTTTTCAGCCAGAGTCCCATTGCCCTTGTGTCCCCTTCATCCATCATCTTTCCCCTTCTGTCCATGTAATGAGCAGTTCCCAGATAGTGTAATAAATGAAAAAAGTAAGTAGATAACTTAGTCAGCAAGTTTCTGGCAGACATTGTGGAAGAAAAGGCTCATGAGGGGATGGGGAAGGGAAAGTAAATGAGGGGAGGTTAGATTTAATGACTATATGGCCAATAAGAATGGGCCAGTAGGCTGGTATTCTGACTCTAAATCTACTAGACTGCAAAATGTCAGTCTATTGGCCCATCTCCTTGGATGCTAGGACCATTCCCCTAGCAAATACAAGTTCTTCTACTTATCTCTGAAGCATTTTGGGAGGGGACAGTCTGGAGGTTGTAACCTTGATTCTCAGGTGCCTTGTTGGGACAAGGCTGTTGCTACTTTTTGTGTCTTTGAGTGCCACTCTAGGACTGCTGCCCTACTTAATTCACAAGAAAATCTCCCGGGGCTGAAAATAATTGGTCTTTTTTGTAACCTTAAATCTGCAAAGGCTTTGGGCCTGAGAATAACTGCAGTATTATCTCAAAAAGCTACGGTTTTTCTAGCTACAGAGAGAGAGTTCAGAGCAATAAGGAATGCTTGAGATTCCTGTAAGTACTTGTGCAAGGGCTTCTAGGAAACTTCACATGTTCAGATCCCACTTAGTTGGAAGTAGCAGTGGGGCAAGAGTGCTTTCTTCTCCTGCTTCTACAGGATGACGAGGAATAGGAGGGCCGCCTTCCAACTTTTCCTTTCTTCCTCACCCTCCCAAGAAAACCTTGTGGATTGAGGGTGGAGCAGTAGCCCTACCAAATATCCCTCTCTCCACACAAGATGCAAGATGAGGGGAGTGGTAATCTGATGCTCCCTGAAGATACAGGGGGATGGGGTCACTTGGCCAGCCTGCCAAAGTCTATAAAGGTAATGGGGGATGACTGAAACATAAAGGGGTTGACTTCCCAAGGCCTCTTTGGGGACTGAGTGACCAAAATTTCATCAGCTGAATATGATCAGATTAGCACAGCACTATTATTTGTGCTCTTTGCCACATTTATTTATGGCTTATCAGTTCTTAATAGCGAGAACTAGTGGAAAACTGGGAAAAGTGCAAATTATGAAGGAAATCTTTTAAGAAAAATTTTAAACCGCTTTATAGTTCATCAGTTGGTCACTAACAAGTAACTTATCTATATAAATTTGCTGTGGTTACTGCCTCTTCAAAATAGTCTAAGCATATACTCCCAGACAAAAATTAGCTTCTCAAAGTAAAAAGCTGGGTCATTGTTTCATCAGACAGTACATAGATCTGGACTCAAATTTTAACAAATTGTAATAGCCAGTCCACATTACCATGTTCAAATTGTTTTAAGGGAAGTAGCGTGGTTTAAAAGTAGCTTACATGGTTTGCATTCATGTTACATGGTTTTTTAGATGTTTATAACCATTCAAGAACTGGTTGAGAACTCTTCGCTCTTGCTACTTAACTCTTTAATAGCACTATTCATCTTGAAAGATCTTGGCAAACATTAATTCTTAGAACACTACTGTGAGGCAGTTACCTCAAGTATTACTCCTGTTAGCTGACAAGGGAAAGAAGGCATCAAAGTTAAGAGAGTTGTGGAAGATCACAGAGGGGACCAATCTTAGAGTCTGAATTAGCATTTGTGATACTTAACCAATTTTGTTGTTTGGTGGCTCCCAGATTTTCTGAGAAATCTTTCCTTCTATGTTCCCTGTTCTAGCCTAGGATTCCTATTATGACAGGGCACAGCATTATCAATAGATTACTCATCTTGTCATTTGTTATTGATTCTCATGTAATCCAAATAGTGCTGTCTACAATAAATGTCTTAGCTTTCTTCTAATATTTCAGAGCTAAGTTGAAATGTATGCTCATCTTCCCTTTAAATTGGGGAGTCTGTTGGAGTGGATTTGTGGAAAATCTAGCTATTTCCAAACTTAACATTGTTGCTAGTTTTATGTAGACTTGTACAAACTTCTGTTACACTTCCTTGTGTCCTGGGAGATTATGAAACTTGTTTATCAAATAGAATAAGTTGTTAGAGACTGGTACACTATCATAAAAAGTTCATACTTGGTGCTATATATTTTCTCAAGTACACTCTACAATAACATTTTAATTGTAGATGCCTGGAATGATGCAGTCAATGATGCCTGGAATGATGATGTCTCATATGTCTCAAGCGCATATGCAGCCTACTGTACCGGTAATCTTTAAAACCTGTCTTTTTCACTTTTTAAACTACCTTACCTTATGTGAACACTATTACCAGCATTTCATAAAGTCTAGTCAAGCTTTTGAACTTATATAAAATGATGATAAAAATGTCCTCCTTTGTGTATAAAATTCCGTGAAGAAGAGGTCAGTATTTGAATAAAGCTTCAGAAGACTCACACAAAAGCAGCCACTTGCACCTTAATGGAGGAGTGATCTGTATTTAATCTAATTACTTCCTTAACATGCAAAATATTATCTCTCTACCCAGATTTCAATATCGCATGTAACTATTGATTTTTTTTATAACGCCAAGCACTTTCTCTTTGTACATCTATTGTAACTTTTAAAAAAAATAAGGTGTTTAGTACTCATCATGATTTTCACATTAAAAATACACAGCAAAATAGTGAAACAATTTTAATTCATTAAATCTCGTAAAAGATGCCAATGACAGAAATCTCATTGATTTCTTTCATATTAAGTTGATTATGGATTTCTAAGATGGATTGCCCATTATAAACTTTGGAGGAATTTCAAAGATCTCAGGGAAAAAAATTAAAAAGCACTGTGGTCAAAAGAGGTTAAAAAGAGATCTGGTATGCTAAAATTCAATCCAATTTTAAATATATGAAAATATGATTTCAGTTGGTTTTTGGAGCTCTGACAAATACTTTCATACTACAAAATGATCAGGAATAATAAAATATCAGTTAAGTACAACTTACAAATGGTATGGTGTTTAAGGATATTTTTAAGGATATGTTATTTCAGAATCTAAACACTACAATATTCTCTATTTTAATTAAGATAACTATTTCCTTTTCATGCTATATGGTGGTAATGAGAATTTTTTTCTCAGGTGATTGACAGCTGGGTCTTGCTTACATGCTTTACCATATTTGGGACAGGAGGGAATTTTTCCCTAGGTCATTTTGGCAGGCAGTGGGTGTGTTGCTTTTCTCTCAAGCAAGGGGTCACTTACTAGGGTTATCTGGGTATGTTATACTAAATCATTTTGCTGCAGTAGCAGGGGTTTAAGGGGGCATCGATTCACTCTGGTCTCTCCTGTTGTCTGCCTATTGCCCACAATAGTTTAGTCTCTTGAGAGTAGTAATATTTTATCCTAATTCTGGTTGTTGGGCTTAGCAATGGGGTGGATGGGTGGTGTTTAGTGGCCTGTGATACACAGGCAGTCAGACTAGATGATCTGGTGGTCCTGCCTGGCCTTAAACTGACTCTCTAATATGATCTGCTTTGTAGTTGTCATGCTTTCCGTAAGCTTCATAACTCTATGAAATCCATTCTCTGTAGTGTGCCTTATCTAAATATAAAGCCTGATTCAAAGTTCACTGAAGCCAATGTGTTTCTTTTTGTTGACTTCAGTGCACTTAGAGTCTATGCTGTATGCAGGTATTTTTGCAAAACACCTATATACATGTCTTTATACAGTGTCTTACAACAACAATCATTATCATGAGGTGCAGTACAGCAAGAGCTTTTATTTCTATATAACTAATTGTTACCAATTGAGGCCATCACTTTTTGGGATTCTTTCGGGCACCTATATTCACTATTCAGAAGAAATGAGGTAGTGAAAGAAGTTTTACTCAGAAAAATAAAAAACAGCATCATAGCAACATAGCATCACTTTAGATCAGCTGGTGTTGGCAGTTTGATTGGATAAAAAAATTACAGCTGGAAGTCTTTTTCCTAGTACAGTTAAATTGAGCTTGAATGTAGTCTGGAAATCAGTTGAGTACTCTCTCCCATATTATCAAGCAGTTTATTGGTAATTATCATTAGTTTTAGATTTTCAAAGCATGAAAAAAATCAATCTATGTTGGGATATCCTTAGAGTGCTTACTTACCTGGGCAGCAAATTAAATAGAGCTTTAGATAGTGCCGTTTAATATACACCTCTACCCCGATGTAACGCGACCCGATATAACTCGAATTCGGATATAATGCGGAAAAGCAGTGCTCCGGGGGGGTGGATCAAAGCAAGTTCGATATAACGCGGTTTCACCTATAACGCGATAAGATTTTTTTTTTGGCTCCCGAGGACAGCGTTATATCGGGGTAGAGGTGTATATACAGTTGGTACAATTTTCAAAGGTGCCTAAGTTACATGGGGCCTTAGTCACATTGATAGTAAAAGGGGCTTTTGCTTTATGTCACTTAAGTACTTTTGAAATTTTTCCCCAGTGCATTAAGCAAGATCATTTACCCTCAGAGTGAGCATTTGGGTAACCTTGAACTTGATTGCACCAGTATGGGTGTTTTTATTGGATCTACCTTGCTAATCTTTATTATTTAGATGTTCAGTTATCTCTTGTGCAGACTGCCTGAAAAAAATCAAGTAACTGAAGGATTGAGTCCAATAAATGGTAAACTTGTGTATCTGTTAAAGCTTTACATAAAAGATAGAAGTCAAGAAATTCTTAAATCCTTTTAATCCTCTCCTTCCCCCTTTGTATTTGAGATTTGCACTAACTGTGTAAAAGAGTGCCAATCAAGGCTCTGGGTACCCATGAAAATCTAGTAAAAGTATAACGGACTCAGCTGTTGGAGTATAATAATTAATAGAAATAATAATCAAGGGTAGATTTAGTGAATCAACTGTTAAATCCATTTTTCTGTTAGTACTAAGTTGACAAAAAAATTGTGTGGGATAAATTAAGTGATTGCACTAAGCATAGTGGTGATGTTGCAGTATGTCCTTATTGACCTAAATCTGAAAAAGTTTATTCAGACATGTACCCAAGGCCCATCTCTTCTCAATGGGTGAAAGCTGATCTATTGCTGTTTGAATCAATGAAGGTTTAAAGTATTACACAGGTGGTGGTATCAGTCACAAACACACCCTCGTGTTATTTCAGCATTGGAATTAGATGATCATCTTCACTGTATATTGTGGATGAGTGTTCTATTTGCATGCTGAAGGACTGTTGTTTGTGAGGTTGGCAAGAGATTCATTGAAATTAATTGGTGAATGTATGGCTCTTTCAGAAAAGTAGCTTGTTATCCTAAATTACTTTCTGATAGAGCTGGAATTCCCATGATTATTGTTGTACTTGGGGGGGATGGAGACCCACATTTAAGCTGATGAAGTATTTTGCTGCTGGAAAAACTTGAACAAGTTGCTTCTTTGAATTGATTATTATGATATTTAGTAACATATTTAATATATTGTTAGTGTTTTAAAATAACATGTTGGTTGTTTCTACAGCCAGGAGTAAACAGTATGGACGCACAAGTAGGTATGTATATTCAATCATTAAATTTTTAAAATCTTTTAATAGACTTGGTTAAATCTCAAAAAATGAAGCTTAAGTTTACAACAATGTAAATGAACCTTTATCCAGTTTCCCTTTTATTTATATAAACTCTTTATTAAGTTTAGTTTATAGTGATGCTTTACCTTTCCTAATGTCTTTTTCAGAAATGAAAAAACTTTCATGGAAAGAAAACAAAAGGCTAATTTTTATATGCCTTAAAACCTTATTTTGTGTCTTGTTAGTTTTCTTTAACATTTTTATATTTTTAATTAATTATTTTACACACTTCAGAAATACAAACTTGAGACTCGTATACTGTTCTGGATTTATTTTATTTTATTTTATTTTTTCTCCTTCAAGTATTTTCTGTCATTATGGATCTCTACTCTTGAGATGCCCAGCCCATCTGTATTCTCCTGCAATACCAAACATTCAGACCAAGAGGGTATTTCAGGAACTCATACCTCCTTCCCATATTCTTCAGGTTGTCCCATATCTAATTTGGTGTACATTCTCCAGTAAAAAGATTCTTTCCAACCATGCATGAATAGCACCTTCTTGGGAGCTGAGTTGAACTTAGTGCTCATGAAACTGATGGAATCGCCAATGGATTATCTAGAGCAAAGATATTTGTGTAAGCTATTCCTTGAAGATTGGATTGCCAGTGTCTAGAACGTCATTATAAAGAGTCTGAGAGCCATAAGGATAACCTGTGTCTTCACTAAGATGGTGTTTAGTTCTGGTGGAACTCATGCTATTAAATTACCTGTGTTTTCCCCAGATCTGCACTCAGTACTGGGAGAAGATAAATGGCATAGCTTAGGTGTTAAGAGGCCCTTATTTAATACTTGGATAGAATTATGGTCTCTCTGAATCTTCTGGTCTATTTGTAATTTCTGATAAATCCAGAGAGATTATTTCTGCTTAGAGGTTGTCTAAATGGATTGAAGAACGCATGCAGGTCTGTGATCTTGCAGAAGTTTCAGTGCTTGAAGGTATTGAGGTTCATTCCACCAGGTCTAAAATAGTGTATGCGTCAGCCATTCCCAAACATTATTAGTTCATGTACAAAAATTAGTTCTTAAAAGAAATTATGTTGGAAGTGCCAGATGCAAATTTCTTCTTCGGGCACATTTATTTTAGGTCTTAATAGGCTTAATTTAAATATTTATGGACTCATAGTAAAATAAAATTTGAATGAGTCTGGTGGAGATCTGCCTGGGGGAAATTAGAAAAGAAGGGAGTTTGACTGGAGGAGTCCCACTGGAACCTTGGAGGATGTGAGGTTTAGAATTAGTTGAGAATTCTTCAATAAATCTATTTAATCAGAAAGTGCTACTTTGTCAAAGTTCTTTCACTTTTCTGCAAGAACTTATAAGTTTCAATAAAACTTTCACGGGGAAGGTTTCTCAGGTCCAGGATGGACCATCAGGGGGATGGACCCACTATAGCTGTGGTTCTCAAACTGTGAGAAAGTGGGTCGCTACCCTGTTTTAATGGGGTCGCCAGGACTGGCTCAGACTTGTTAGGGCTGAGGCCAAGGCCAGAGCCCGAGCCCCATCGCCCAGGACCCAAGCCCAAGGGCTTCAGCCCTGGGTGGCGGGACTCAGGTTACAGGCCCCCTGCCTGGGGCTGAAGCCCTTGGGCTTTGGCCCCCCTCCCCACCTGGGATGGTGGGGCTTGGGCTTTGGCCCTGCCACCCGGGGTAGCTGGGCTCAGGCTTCGGTCCCCTCTCCTGAGGTCACGTAATAATTTTTGTTGTCAGAAGAGGGTCACGGTGCAATGAAGTTTGAGAAACCCTGCACTATAGTGTGGTTGTTAAGGCACTCACCTGAGAACAGAGAGACTGAGTTTCCAGTCCCTACTTAAGTGAATATTCTTCTATACAAAGTGGAACAGCTCCAACAGGCAATATTGAGACAGATCCACTCCAGAATAGTTCTTCCCGCCCCACCTCCCTCCAAAAAAAAAAAGGAAAGAAAAAAAACCTAACCTCAAAAATCATCAACTTCGAAAGGTCTCAGTTTTATCCCGATGCAGAACGGGAAAATTTTTTAAATTATAAAACATTTTGTGAGGTAAGAAAACTGTTCCCTGCCCAGCTCTAATGAGGTTAGACTGATGGTAGAGCTTTGAGTGCATGTGAGCTCTGGTGGAGAGTGCGTATGTAAGAAGGGAGGAGTATAGAGGTGGGGAGTCTTGGTAGCATTAGCCTCATTACACTCTTGTTCAAAAGCTTCAAGTTCCTGATTGCTGTCCGGTTCCCTCTGAGCCAGGGAACTCTGCAAGCCTCGCTACAGTCCCTCTCCCTGTCTTCCCCACAGGTCTCCTTCTGCACTTTGGAGCCACAGATTCCTTCTTCTTGATTAAGGGTTTCATAGCCCTTCCTTCACAGGGCTGTGCATAGAGTCAAGCAGGCTTACCCCACTTCTTCCCAGGGAATTACGCAATCACTCGCCCTCATAATTACACGCTTAATACATTTCACTACACATAGGCATGTAATATTGCATAATATGGCCTTGACAGGGTGCTCCATTGCCCACCCAAATTTTTTGTCTGAGCCCTTGTCCTCATATTGGCTTGATGGGTCCTTCTCCCTACAGAGCAGGGCCAGCAGCACCTCAGCTGTGGGGCCATCCATGCTGGCACTGGGCATGCAGACTGGGCACAGGGAGTGAGGGTGGTGCTGCTTGTCCCATTCTTCTTCATGGAAGGTGATCTTGTAGCCTGCAACAACATCGATGGTGTGATGGCAGCCCTCAACATCGTTCACGATCCAGATGAGTGGAAACTGTTCATTGATTCATCGAAGACGAGTCTTAAAGCTGTTTTACTGCATAATGGCAATGTTTTGCCATCAGTTCCAGTTGGTCATGCAATCCATATGAAGGAAACCTATGACAACATGAAACAACTTTTGAGGTGCATAAACTATGACCAACATCAGTGGCAGCTTTGTGGCGATTTGAAGGTTGTTGCTCTCTTGCTTGGTCTGCAGACTGGATACACAAAGTAGTGCTGTTTTCTCTGCGAATGGGATAGTTGTGCAAGAGATTCCCACTACATCAAGAAAGATTGGCCACTCTGACAGTTATTGGAGCCTGGGAGGAAAAGTGTTCAGCATCCACCACTTGTTGAATCAAGGAAGATTTTGTTACCACCCTTACACATCAAGCTGGGTCTGATGAAGAACTTTGTCAAGGCCATTGACAAAACACAAGCAGCTTTCAAGTACCTCCGTGGAAAATTTCCAAGGTTAAGTGAAGCTAAGATAAAGGAAGGTGTCTTTGTTGGTCCTCAGATTCGTGAACTTCTTCAAGATGATGCATTTGACCATGCACTGCGTGGCAAGGAAAAGACGGCATGGAAAGCCTTCCAGTTAGTGGCAATAAATTTTCTCGGAAACAACAAGGCAGACAACTACAGGTTGTTGGTGGAAAACCTCCTCAAGGCATACAAAAGCCTTGGTTGCAACATGTCACTAAAGATACATTTTTTGCACTCTCATCTAGATTTTTTTCCACCAAACTGCGGAGCAGTGAGCGGCGAGCGATTTCACCAGGACATTGCAACAATGGAGAAACGCTATCAGGGCAAATGGAGCCCATCAGTGCTTGCAGACTATTGCTGGACAGTGACAAGAGATGCTCCATTTAATGAATACAAGAGACAAGCCAAGAAGTGCCGAGTAGACACTGAATAGGACTAAACTATGTACATAATAGTTTTTTGCCTTTTGTTTCATAATAAATTTTATTTATATAACCCTTTTGCTGATTTTTAAAGTGTTACATAAACAGGACAGGTGAAATATTATCATGTAAAGCAACCATAAACACATGAAAAGACCTAGGTTTACAATTTATGATTAAAACTCTACTATCTACACTATATACATAGACATAAAATGTAAAAACTTAAATATCTTAGAAACAGTAGCCAATCAGTTGTTTTAATTGTTATATGTGAATTCAGCACATCAAAATACATAATAAATAGCACATTTTATCTCTGAAGCAGACGACTTCTCAAAAATTGTAGACCAGTGTAATTTGTTCCAGTGCTTAACTGCCCTTACAGATAGGAATTTTTTCCTAAATCTCCCTCGCTGCAATTTAAGTTCTTTACTTGTCCTATCCTTAGTATATTTAAAAATACATGTTAAATTTTTTTTCTTCATTTCTACTTTCTGTGATTCAGTTACTTTAGTTATTTTGCTTGTGTTTTCATATTTGGAATGAAAGAAAGATACTGTGTATCTGCACAATTTCTTGCATATTCTTGTACAGAGCAAAGATTCACAATATTCTGTTTGTTTTTCTTTTTTTATTTCAATCTTGGGGTTTGAAAGATGTGATCATCAGCTTCATTGTAGAGAAAAATGTTTTTGGTACTAATTCACTATAAAAATTAGTCTTAATTTAAGTAGCCACTATTTAACAACTATTTTTCAGTTTCACAAACCACACATGTGGTCACTTTAGTGTCACACTTTTCTGTTAACTGATGATAAAGATATGGCTTTTGTGGTTAAAATGTGCTTTTATAAAAACAAAATTCATGAAAACTAGCTACCTGATTAACATCTGGCCCCATTTCCCAGCTGATCTGCTGCTCCCTTGAATACCTATTTCCTTAAAGGTACTATGTCAAGGAACAGGGTTTGGCTGGCCCTGGGTCCCATTATGCCTTAAGAGGGGAAGACAACTGTGTGAACATGTACAACTTCCAACAAACTAATGTAGCATTCTGGTACATGTACTACAGTATGGGAATTTTGGGGATTTTTACTGCTACTTAGTCTTCAAGAGTGAAGATCAATAGCGCTTATGCTTGAAGGAGAAAGAGAGGCTATTTGACAATAATTGTTTTTGATATGGATTCAGACTCCTGGCCCTCCCTGCCCTCTTTGGAGTCTTTAATTCAAATTCTGAGGACACGGCTCAAGAAAACATTTAAGCACATGATTGTATCCAAGTGACTTAAATGGAAATTAAGCACATGCTTAAATGCTGCCATGAATAGAGTTGTGTTCCTGAACTGGGCCCTGCATAATGAAAAGTAGATTGTGTTTGTGGGTCATGGCTCATTTTAAGCCCAAACAACTGGTGCTGCAAGAACGTGTGTAGCCCCAACAGACATTCTTGGCAAAAGAGTTCTGATTGGATGCCCCTGGGTGTCCATTACAAGGATTAATCTATCCTGATAATCTTCTTGAACTGAAGTTATGGGTAGGTCATTTTTCTTTTAGTTTTTATCAAATCTTTTATTTACAGTAAGTCATTTTTAAGTTATAAAAGGCCGGAGAGGAAAAAATATAATTTAGAAGTGTTTTCTAGAGCACTCGTATTTCTCATTCTGTGTTTTATTTTTTGTGTTGTTTTTTTAAAATAGGCACTACACCTCCTGGAACACAGGTGAGTAAAAACCAAGGCTTCAGAAACTTAATAGAAGTACAATGATTATAAGTCCATGTATGGACATTAAAAGAAAAACCTTATTTGATTCTCCACCCCTCTTTCCCCCCCCCCCCCCAATATTATTTTTACTCTGTAGCTTGCACGTTACTTATGCACTCATTATAAATCAGTTTACATGCTTAGGGATCAATATTTTTTTCTATTAGACTACCAGTCTTTGACTAGTGTTTGAAAACTTGAATTGCCCCCAAAGTATTTGTACTAGTTTGTCAACCAAACACTCTTGCCATTCAGTATTTAGACCTGAATTCTAGGTGTGCTGAGCTCTCTTTGCTCCCATTGAGTTATCTGATTAGAACAGAAGAACGGTCATACTGGATCAGACCAAAGGTCCATCTAGCCCAGTATCCTGTCTTTTGACAGTGGCCAATGCCAGGTGCCCTAGAGGAAATGAACAGAATGAACAGGTAATCATCAAGTGATCCATTCCCTGTCGCCCATTCTCAGCTTCTGGCAAACAGAGGCCAAGGACACCATCCCTGCCCATTCTGGCTAATAGCCATTGATGGACCTATTCTCCATTAACTTATCTAGTTCTTTTTTGAACCCGGTTATAGTCTCGGCCTTCACAACATCCTCTGGCAAAGAGTTCCACAGGTTGACTGCGTGTTGCATGAAAAATACTTCCTTTTGTTCTTTTTAAACCCGCTGCCTGTTAATTTCATTTGGTGACCCCTAGTTCTTGTGTTATGAGAAGGAGTAAAGAACATTTCCTTATTTACTTTCTCCACACTAGTCATGATTTTATAGACCTCAATCATATCCCCCCTTAGTTGTCTCTTTTCCAAGCTGAAAAGTCCCAGTTTTATTAATTTCTCTTGGACTTTTAGGAGAGTGTTTTTCTAGTTCCTCTAGTTCTCAAGACAGCAATCATTAAAATATATAAAAAACAAAGGAAAATAAGATTGCGATAAAAATAATGTAATATTTTTAGGTCTTGGAAAATTGTAATGATTTTTAAGCTCTGGTATCTTGTGAATTTTGAGGACTGAAATACAGACTCAACCTTAGCCAGTTATGCTTTTGCAAAGCTGAGTAGCATTTTGAGATATGGAACCTTAAAACAGGCACACAGTTCCTTAGTGCAGTGTAGTATTTTTGTGCTGGTGAAGACTGGAAATTACTCCTTATTTTTAAATCCCCAAATTTCCTATTAATTTAGTTAAATTTAAAAAGGAGAAATTTTCTTGTCTGTTTAGTGTTCATGAAACTTTTGTATTAGCTCTGAAGTGTGTGGTCTGTATCAACAGAACAGTATAGCACAATGTAGTCTTCACAGTGCCCTGACACAAACATGTTCAGAACAAGAGAGCACTTCAGGTTCCATGACTGTATTCAATCCTTGGTAAGTCAGCTGAGACTACCAACAAGGATCTTCGTTAGTGCCAATTATTATAATGGTTTGTCATAAGGGTTAGAAAACGTTTTTCTAATGAGTGGTCAGAGTCTACTAATCTGGAAGGCCCGTGTACCAGTCCATCAGTGTTTCTAGTCCTAACTGGCTCTTTGATCTTAAAGTGTGAGGGTCAACTAACTCATAACAATCTATTTTGCTATTATTGAATTAAACTGTTTTTTTTTTTCAATACTTTAATAAAAAAATGTTAATATTTGTGTCTCTGATACTATTTCTGCTCCATGCAAAATCTTCAGACGGTATTTGGACCCTATGTTTTTGTTGACATTTTAAGTAGTTCCTGTTCCCATGTTCAGGAGAAGTTACCACACAGTACAACAACTTAATACAAGCAAATATTGGGATGGAGGGTGGGAAGTCTGATACCTCATGGATAGAGCCCTACCAAATTCACGGCCATGGAAAAATGCATCACGGTCTGTGAAATCTGGTCTCCCCCAGTGAAATCTGCTCTTTTGTGTGCTTTTACCCTATACTATACAGATTTCACAGGGGAGACCAGCATTTCTCAAATTGGGGGTTCTTACCCAAAAGGGATTTGCGGGGCGGGGAAGGGTCACAAGGTTATTTTAGGGAGATTGTGATATTGACACCCTTACTTCTGCACTGCCTTCAAAACTGGGCAGCCGGAGAGCGGTGGCTGTTGGTCGGGTACCCAGCTGCCAGCAGCAGTACAGAAGTAAGGGTAGCAGTACCGCAGGCCCCCCCCCCTCCCCCCCCCCGCCACACACACAACTCCTTTTTGCGTCAGGATCCCTACAATTACAACCCTGTGAAATTTCAGATTTAAATAGCTAAAATCATAAAATTTTTTATTTTAAAAATCCTATGACTGTAGAATTGACCAACATGGACTGTGAATTTGCTAGGACCCTACTCAAGGACCACCACTGCTATAAACAAATGTCTGTATACCAGTGGATTCAGCCTTTTCAGCAGGATTAGTGTGGCACCAGTCCATAACTTAATATAACAATTCCCAGTCTTGGGTCATTGTAAATTTCAGTCCTTAGTGATGTACATAGGTGTCACCTAGGAAGTAATTTGAAACTTTGAACTTATTTCATGTGGCACACTAAACTGCCATCGTATGGAAATGATTTTCAGTCATTATCAACTATGCATTTTAAGTTGCATTTAAAAGTGACCTAGACATCCTGTATGTGTGCATGTATGTCAGTCAGTCATTGTCTATCTTGGAGTAGTATTGTAAGTTTTCCTTTTTGATTCTTCATTGTACTTTAAAATCATTTACTGTAAATACAAAATTTGTCAATCTGAATCAGTTTTAGGTTGTTGTTTTTTTGCTACTGTTCTGTGTTTAAACATTCTTATTGGATATATTTAAAATACATGATTTTTTTTTTTAAAATTTAAACAAATAAAAGAACTTGGTACACTTCGTTTTTTTCCCCTCAGATCACACATCAAATAGTTTGCGCAGCCCAGCAAACCACCACAGCCAACAGTTCTATAAATGAAGATCCTTCTAAACAGGTTTCATGAGTTTCTACTTGTATTTAACTTTTCTAGAGATTTTATAGCATTCCATAATCACATTTTATTGCTTCTTATTGATGGTCTGTTTTATTTTCCCTAGAAATCTATGTGGACTGAACATAAATCACCAGATGGAAGAACTTATTATTATAATACTGAAACAAAACAATCTACATGGGAGAAGCCAGATGATCTCAAAACACCTGCTGAGGTAAACCAAGTTAATTGAAAGATATGGAACAATTGACTTAAAATGAGTTCAGTGTACTGTCCAGGAGACATGCATTAGAATTTTTATTTCAATGTAATTTACAAACGTAAACACCCCCGCTCCAAAAAACAAATTTTATTAATTCTAGATAACTGTCTATAACTGAATTGGGTGGATTCTTCACGATACTCATTGATGTGCTTTTGAGATCACAATCTGACATCAGGTTTACATTTTGCCGCTTTTCTTCAGGAAATATTTTCATTGTATGCATTGCGATATGTTTTAAGTTGATTTTAGGCTTATTTTTGGGTTGTTTTTAGGATATTTTAGTAGTTTTGAAACGTAATAAGATTTTTAACAAACGTTTTTGCTCTCCGTTAGCAATTGTTATCTAAATGCCCTTGGAAAGAGTACAAATCTGACTCTGGAAAGCCTTATTACTACAATTCCCAAACAAAAGAATCACGCTGGGCAAAACCTAAAGAGCTTGAAGATCTTGAAGGTAACAGTAATGGAAACTAAGCAGTTTGTGTGTAATGTAAATGTTATTTCTACATTTAGGACGGTTAGTTTAGTGTAGGAATAGTTCTTCCTATTAAAAATTAAATAGACTGAAATAAAAAAGAGATTCTGGAGCTTTGTCCCAATAATATAACATTATAACTGAACAGAACTGGTCTGTCTTATTTTAAATTGATTAAAGTCTCAAAGATTAAACTTAATTCAATGTCCTCCTGTTCAGTGGATTTGAAATAAAAATGGTGTTAGCTATCTTAGTTGAAAATCAAAATTATGCATGAAGCTGTGTTTGTAAATGGCGTTAATAATCTGTTTCCCCACTGCCCCCACCAACCATTGCTTCAATTTATTATTGTTGGGAATAGCTAATTTATCAAAGTCAAAAGCATGCATCCCTCCAAAGTGCATGTGTGTAAAGCTTTATTTTGAGATTATCTGTTTAATTTTGGGGGCTGGGAGATGTTGGGAGAGAAAACCACCAACATCTTTTATTTGTGTAAGATATTATGACACACAAGAATATAAATCTAGGTCTCATTTGGATTTCTTCTTGCTGTTCCACAAAGGTAACGTCATAGTTTGTTCTGGTGGAGTGTAATGCTGCATTAAGTGTTTACTTTGAATGGGGTATGGTCAGTATTTTTGGTAAATCAAATTCTTCAAAGGTGAAAAAATTACAAATGTTAAAATAATTTTAAGGAAGCTAAGGTAATCGAATAGTACAAATGGGGAGAGTTGGGGGTGAGGGTGGGAGGAATTCCAAAGATTAGAGAAGCAGCACTGGTATTTAAAAACTAGATAGAAAAAGATGCAGTTGAGTAAACACTATTTGTCTGTATTGAAAGTAGCATTGTTGCCTGATGAAACTGAAAATATTTACTTCAGTTTGAACAAAAAAGAAAAAGTAGTAGTTCCAGAAGGCTGATTTTCTGTGTTTTTGTGCTTCTAGAATTTCATTTTAATCAACCTATCTTTTAAATTATTGAAACAAGAATACTAACATCATAAATATCAACAATAAAAGAACAGCTTGATCTATTTTTGTATACCTGACCAATTTCTTAAAATATATATATATATATATATATATAAATAAAATTTTTATATCAGTAAGTTTTCTTTTCCAAACATAAGCATCTTGTGAACAGTTGTATTTTGAATAAACATTTTCTTCTTTTGCCCCTATAGCGATGATTAAAGCTGAAGAAAACAGGTATGTTTCTAAAAATACTTTTTTTTATTAAATTGATAGTATCAGTGACTATTTTTTTCTTAAACTGAAATAACCCTGATCTCTTGAGATAAACTTCTAGCTTGCTTTCAATCTCTACAGTGTTTTTAATACTTGATTACCAAAGTATATTTTCATTATTTAATTTTAGAAGTGCTTTTAATTTAAAAATATTTGAATTTTGTCCCTCTATTTCTGTTAAGCGGTACAGTTCTAAAAAAAAAAAACTCCCCAGTTTTGAAATTTTTTTAGATTTTTTTTTTTTTTGTGTGTGAGATATAACACTTCGTAAGGTAGGCCTAAAACTGTTGGTGATGTCCTTAGAACCGTATTTAAAGTTTAATATTTTCCTTTAAGGTTAATTGAACTTACATGACTATAAAACTGTTATTTCGATTTTCTTATTTCATGTATTCAGCAGTAAACCAGAAGAATCAACTCCAACATCTTCTGCTCCAGCTGTTGCAACAGAAATTACAGATACCATCACTGCCACGGCCGCCGCCACCGCCGCCGCCACCACCACCAGTGATGTTGAAACTGCCGTGGCTGCTACTGCAGCCACTGCCATTCCTGCTGTAACAGCTGCTCCTGAGGCTGAAACTTCTACAGTAGCTGCTGTTGTAGAAAATGAAAGTACAGTAACTACAACAGCTGAGGAACAAGTGCAGCAAACTACTACTACTACCACCACCACCACCGCCGCCGCTGCCACAACCATCACCACCCCTGTTGTACAAGAGCAGAATGCAGAAGCTGTCACTAACACTGTAGAGGAAACTTCTAAACAGGAGGCTTCAGTGGAGTAAGCAAAATCCAATAATTTGGCTTGGAATACAGCTCCTTAATCTGAAGCTTTTTAGTGTTGAGAGTTTTGGGATTGTAGTTACATTGGAGGTGACTAAACTTTTTGTTCAGATTTTTTTCAAAAGAAAAAAGGAGAATGGAGCAAAGCTAATGGAGAGAAATGGTTAAGAAAAAACACAAGGGAAGAAGGCATTTTAAATTATTTTTTAAAAGCCCACTCATAACTCTCTCAGGTCCTTCATTTATTTGCCAAATTTAATTGGGGATTGTTGGGACCCATTACTTTTTGTATTTTATTTTAGAAAAATAAAGAAATGTTAGATAAACAATATTAAAACATACAGCATACAGATTGCCACTCTGAAAAGTGAGTTAGACTTTGTTTTAAGTATTTGAGAATTTTAACAGGCTGCATCATCCTGAAACACCCAGGTGCTTGTCTGTAATTTAGAATATACATTTTTAAAAATACAAAACGAAGTAAAAACATGTAGCCCACTCTGAATAGGCTGTTGTCCCCAACTAAAAAATCCAAATCAAATAAACCCGCCAAAGTTTGTATCACACCTTCCCAACTGACTGCAACTACTCTGTGCCTTCCATCCCTCACCAAAAGCCTGAAAAAACAGACAAGTTTTGCAGTGTACTTTGAAGGTCAATAGTTTTAGGCAAGATTAGGAGTAGTTGCAAAGTCAAGTCTCAATTAATGCCCTATTTTCCTCTCTCTCCCTCTCACTTAAATCAAGGGGGAGATAATTTGAGCAGGCAGTTGATTGTAATAGTGGCACCACTATTGCAGAGAGAGAGGTATTTTTAAAATGACTTGTTCAGATAGTCTGTTTCAGTTTTCCCCCCATAACGTGTATCATTTTATTTTAGACTAGCAAATTATTATTTTTATATAAAGTATTAATTTCCGTCTTATTAAACTATATATTTGAAAAATATTTCTCAGTAAATGTCTGTTAATTGGACATCTCTTAAATTGATAATGACCCTTTTTTAGGTTTAACTGAAAAATGGTGTATTTACCTAAAGTATGTAATATTTTGTCTTTAATCCTTAGTGTTGCTCCCAAAAAAGAGGAAGAGGACACCCAGCCAGTTAAAAAAACATATACATGGAATACGAAAGAAGAAGCAAAGCAAGCATTTAAAGAACTGTTGAAAGAAAAGGTTTTTTAAATTGAGTCAACTACTCTTTAAACTCTTCTGAATTATTTGCCTGATTTATTTTTTAAAAAGGTTGACTTTCATATTGGAGT
Source organism: Terrapene triunguis (assembly GCF_002925995.2). Classification (NCBI taxonomy): domain Eukaryota; kingdom Metazoa; phylum Chordata; order Testudines; family Emydidae; genus Terrapene; species Terrapene triunguis. The sequence continues at coordinate 26,409,069 of NW_020664413.1, read as the reverse complement.
AAACGAGGAAAAAAAATGCTATAGAGGAAGTGTACTTGTTTAGGCAATTGTTTTATATATTGCCTATGCTTTTTAAAAATATTTGTGTGTAATCAGGGGGCTCACAGCTCTTCTCCTTCCTATGTTTTTCCCTAGTATAATGCAATTTTAAACTCATAATTTTGTCCAAAATCTAGAAATTGATGATTTTTAACTGCCCTATGAAGATATGGCAGAAAATTATAAAGATGCCGACGACAAAGGCAAAAACTGTCACTATGTTTAACCGCAGATTAACCGCAGTTGGAACAAGAGTGACTTTCACATTAAAATACATTTATCCTCAACAAAAATCCATTTCCTTTTTCCTTCATCTTACTACAATTACTAAAGCCACGTGTGTTTAGACAGGTTTTCTTTTACGATCCATCCTTTGTGAAGTCATAATTCTGTTATATTCCACATTGTTATTGAAATTACCGTAAATGTTATAAACGTATTATTACTTCACTGCAGGATCAAAAATGTGGAGCCCTATACAATTGTCCTTTGGCATGCTTTCTGAATTTCCTACCATTGTTCAAAAGGTGGAAGGGGGGTGGTGAGAGAAGAATGATCTAATGCTCAATTTCCCTCTGAGTCTATTTATTGATGGATGCTTTCTGTAGTGTGCCCAACACTCTAGTGTCCAAATGCAGTAGAAGAGTGCCTGAAAGAGAATCAAACGGTAGAAATAGTGATGATGATCCTAAAAGTGCCCTCTCTCTCTCTCTGACTGACTTATGAAAACATCACTTTATTTTACTAACATACTGTACATACTTATTATGAAGGGGGAATAGTCTGTCTTTGTACAGCTCTCCTGTTAACATCAGTGAGAAGTCTGCTGTGCCTCACCACACAAATGAAATACTTCAATCTAGTCTATCAGTATTTCCAAAGAAACTGTATCACCATAGTATGTTGGTACCAAATCTAGTGGTTACATTATTGATTTAATGTCTTCACAGCGTGTACCATCCAATGCCTCCTGGGAGCAAGCTATGAAAATGATCATTAATGATCCTAGATACAGGTACTGCTTCCTCTCTTCTCTTTAATCTACATTGTTTGTCACAGACATAATGTATATATGCTTTGCCCTCATCAGTGTCATATTTGAGCACTGAAATAGGATTTGATCAAATACTGACAGTTCCTACACGAAGCCAATTTTCTTTTTTTTTTGAGTCTGACCTCTTATTAAAGTAGCAACATACCTTGGGAGCTGAATATGTTCACCAATGAACAATGGACTGGTACATGGTCTTAAAGCAAAGATGTATTAGCAGTACTAACTAGAGTTAAACTGATAGATGGTCTTCACATTTTTAAAAATCTTCCCTGAAATAGGGGTTTATGTTTGTTATAATGGAGATGCTGAGAACTTTTTGGGCCATATTTTCAAAAGAGCTCATTGCTCTCATTGGGAGCTGTTGGGTGCTGAACAGACTTGAAAATTTGGCTCTATACTTAATGTCCAAAATGCAGCCTGAAAGTAAGACCTCTTATGAGGCTATTTGGTAGTATTTTATAAGAAAAGTTACTTTGGCTTAATAGACTTTATTTAAAGACATGAAAGCAGATACAATAGCCTGAGTATTAATTTAGTTCTGTAATGTAGGCTTCACTTTGTTTCACCACACTTCTATTAACATTAGTGTTTGTATTTTATTCTGTATGTAAATAAATTTGCATTATTACTTTTATTTTCTAATTCCCATTTTGTGTACTTAAAATCTTGTTTCTCTTGCTGTTCAGTGCATTGGCAAAGTTGAGTGAAAAAAAGCAAGCCTTTAATGCTTACAAAGTCCAGACGGAGAAAGAAGAAAAAGAAGAAGCAAGATCAAAATACAAAGAAGCTAAAGAATCCTTTCAACGTTTCCTTGAAAACCATGAAAAGATGACATCTACAACGAGATACAAGTAAGATCAACTTAATGTACCACAATGACCCATCACCGTTTCAAGTTCAACCTTAAATTTATTTGGCTTGGTCTCTGGTGAACATGAACCTTTGTATAACGTTTCGTCTTTGAAAAATCTAAAGGCTTGTCTGCACTTAAAGCGCTACAGTGAAGACACTACCTACGCTTCTCCTGTCAGCATAGGTAATCCACCTCCCCATGGGGTGGTAGCTGTGTCAACAGGAGTATTTTCCTATTGACCTAGTGCTGTCTACACCGGTGGTTAGGTTGGTTTAACTGTGTTGTTCAGGAGTGGATTTTTTGCATCCTGAGCGACGTGGTTATACCGATCTAATTATCTGTTGTAGGACCAGGTCTTTAGACTACAGTATGATGGGGCATAAGTGGAACTGATAGCATTTGAGTTCAAGTATCTAGAAACGAAGGTAGTATGTTACGCCATATTTTTATTTAAAAATAAACACAATCTTTCCTATAAATTACATTTTAATCTTTCTGTTTCCTAGTATGGTGCTGTTGTGTTAAATTTCATTTTTTGTTCAAGAAAACAGTAGAATACTTAGGGCACGTCTGCACAACCACTTGTGCAACACTCCAGCAGGCCACGCAGTAACTGTCCATGCGGACCCTGCTACTGCGTTCTAAAAGTTCCCTAGTGCACATTGACGTGCAGTGCTTACTTTTAGTGCACAGCAGTAGGGTCCACACGGACACTTAGATCAAGGCATGAGTTAGCACTGTAGATTTATACCCCATTTTGCCACTCAGTAAGCTTTGGTGCAGACATGCCCTTAGTGGCCTTACCCATATCACCTGGCTGATAACTGGAATGAGCCAGACAAGTTACAATTCTTTTCTCACAATAGTGAAAGAAATATATAATAGGAATAAAACTGAGGTTAGTTACATTGTTTTTTAATTACTTGGCAGTGTCATGTAAGAATTAATGTCATTACTATCAGTATAAAAACATAACTCTTTAAATTCTGTAATGCTATGTCAAAGGAGAACCGTTATTTTTCTGACCTACAACCGTAAGAGTTCAGAGTGGGAAAAATTCTTTGTCATGTATAAATTGTAAAACTAATCTGAAAATAGTTCTTGATCCCAGTTACCATTGCTGGTATTCCTGATGCCACAAATGATGAAGTTTCATGAGCAGTAAGTTCAGTGCAGAAGGTTGCAAACAACTTTCTTTATGCTGGTTTGTTCCAGAAGAATATTTTAGTATTTAATTTTTAAAATAATAATATGTAGATCACTGACAAACTGCTGTCTTATAAACAGAACTTTTGTAAGGTTTGTTTCCCATCAAATGAATTGATTCTATAATCCCAGTTAGTTTGTTTTTGTAGACAACTTTTAGTTATCAGCAAAAGATTTAGGGGAGATTAATGGATTTTTTTTCAGATGGAGCTAATTTTTGGTTCGTTAGCCTTTACAGTGTTCCTTTTAACAATGAAAGCAATAAATTTTAACTTTAATTCAAAATGTAAATTGTAGGCTTACCTCATGCATTCTGAGATGCAGAGGGTTGTCAGTATAGGGGGCCCAGGTTGTGAACTTGCTTCTTCTGGTGTACTGTCAGATCCAGAGATTTAGCCATTTTGGCATGATACAAGGCTAAATACTTCTTTTTTTTTTTTTTTTAAAGCCAACCCTTTGTCTAATCCAAAACATTGTCTTTATTTTTTCTTAAGATCAACTTTGTTTTATAAAGCTTCTTTTCCTACACGGTGCCCCTTAAATGTCACAACTACCTATTATTAAAATATATAAATTTGCAATAAAATTGTATTGGTGGAGAATCACAACATAGCATGAAACCTGTTGTCACCCTTAATGTTTTTAATCTTTATGATTTATTCTTTTTTAGTGTTCTAATTCACCCTGTCCATAAAGCTGCTGTTTGAACTCTATTAATTTGTATGTTGTCTGAGATTAACGATTTTTGCATGAAGATAGAGTGCACAGTGCATTTGTATTTTTGCAACAGTAAGAGTGCTTACTTTCATTTTTTTTCTTAAAGTAAATATTCATGTAGGCAAAGCAAAAAACCAGTGCTGGTCTTTTTTCTAAAATGCGAAAGCGGAAACCAGTAGACCGAGTTTAGGGAGGCAGGGGTGGAAAACTATTCCTACTCACCTCTTCTGAGTGGGTAGCCTTACCTGGTAAACTTCCGCATTATTTTCTGTGGCATTTTCAACTAAGCATTATTACCTGATAGTACCCACATCCTAATTGTTGCTGGTAACTTCTTTTTCTAGCCTATGAATTAGTCTCGTATTTTTTGTGATGGTAGTTATGAACATGAATTTATTCTTATCTCTTCAGCAAAGAAAGCTGTGTGTTGGTATTCCTTTTCTAGTTGATTTTATGGATTGATATGTGAATCTTGGTTTAGTATTCACATGAAACAGTTGGCCCCAGGATCAATGTGAAGTACAGTTTTTATAAAACATTTTAGAGTGCAAAGCAAAATCATTGCTGAATCCTATGGTACTATTAACTTGTTCTAATTAAACACTTACTTCAATTCCAAAGGCTTTCTTTACTTCTGACTTCTTACTTAGGTGAACATATTTGCTTGAGCAGTAAATACAAGTTAGTAGACCACTAAAAAGCTTGAATGTCTTCCAGTGGTGTGGGTGTTACATTGGCTTGTTTCTCTAGGACTTGTAAGAATAAAAATACAAAATCTAACTCCACCACCCCTCACTCTGTTGCACCCTGCTTAATAGGAACAATTAAAATCGGAGAAATAGATGTCTTAAATTTTGGAGCCTTTTCAGGACTTTGTGTTCTGAAGACTCTAAGTGTGTGTATGTTAAAAATAGTTTCTAGCTCTGCTAGTTGTGAAGATGGTGGGATTTGGTTTAAGTGTGAAAATGTGTACCTTATTGGCTGCATAGTTACACAGGAGCATAGTACCAAAAGAGATCAGTACTCATCCTGTTTATTCCCATGTACTGATAACTTTGAAGCCAAAATACAGATTTTAAGGCTAGAAGGCACCCTTGGATTCTCTAATCTGACCTCCTGTATTTTATGAATTAAAATTGAATTGAAATGGGGTGGTGTGTGTGTGTGTGTGTGTGTGTGTGTGTGAGAGAGAGAGAGAGTAGTAAGATTCTAAATTTAGTTGGGATTTGTATATTGTGCCTGTCAGTCTTTTAGGCTTGTAATCAATATTACCATATAACCCCCTGCCCCCCAAAAACCTCAGCTAACTAGTCATCCACACTTTAGCTTCTTTCAGTGCTGCCACACACTGCTACTGTTAAAACAGGTGACTTGTATTCAGTTCTGAGCATCACCAAATCCAGGCTGTGGCAGACTAAGGCCTGGTGTGCATATAAAGTTGCAGTAGTTTAACTAAAGGTGCAGTGTTGTATCAATTGAGTTAAAACAGTGCAACTTTTCTGTATGGCTATTCTCTTATATTGTTTTAAATATGGCTTACATCTGTTAAACAGGGGCACTCTTAATCAATGTAAGTGTCAACCACAAAGTTGCACCAATTTAACTTTATCTGGAAGTCAATAATTGGGAGCCATTGCAAGTGATGTAGCATAGGTGTTAAGGGCTGCACCTAGATGCCCAAGCAGAGTCATCCAGGCCAAGCCATTACCACTAGTCCCAGATCATTTTACAGCAAACACCCCCCCAATATTTAAAAAGGGCTCTAGAGGTGTTCCCGGCAATTACAGACCGGTAAGTCTAACGTCAGTACCGGGCAAATTAGTTGAAACAATAGTAAAGAATAAAATTGTCAGACAGAGAAGAACATACAATTTCCCTTTACAGAAACCATGTTGACTTTTGCCCAAAAATGTATCTTACTAATCTATTAGATTTCTTTGAAGGGATCAACAAACATATGGACAAGGGGGATCCGGTGGACAGTGTACTTAGATTTCCAGAAAGCCTTTGACAAGGTCCCTCACTGAAGGCTCTAACGTAAATTAAGTTGTCATGGGATAAGAGGGAAGATCCTTTCATGGATTGAGAACTGGTTAAAAGACAGGGAATAAAGGGTCGGAATAAATGGTAAATTTTCAGAACGGAGAGGGGTAAATAGTTGTGTTCCCCAAGGGTCAGTCCTAGGACCAATCCTATTCAACTTATTCATAAATGATCTGGAGAAAGGAGTAAACCGTGAGGTGACAAAGTTTGCAGATGATACTAAACTGCTCAAGATAATTAAGACCAAAGAGACTGTGAAGACCTTCAAAAAGATCTCACAAAACTAAGTGATTGGGCAACAAAATGGCAAATGAAATTTAATATGGATAAATGTAAAGTAATGCACATTGGAAAAAATAACCCCAACTATACATACAATATGATGGGGGGCTAATTTAGCTACAACTAATCAGGAAAGAGATCTTGGAGCCATCATAGGAAGTAAATAAACCTGTTTGAAGTAATATGCACAACTTGACCAAAGAGAGAGTTTTACCTAAATGTTTCCAGCCAAAATATGAAGCTTTATGTAGAGACTACCACCACTACATTTAAATCAGTATGTGCCAATAAGTGAGTATATGTATCTCTTTTTGGTGGATTTTTCTATATACAGAAAAGCTGAACAAATGTTTGGTGAGATGGAGGTCTGGAATGCAATATCAGAACGTGATCGTCTTGAAATTTATGAAGATGTCTTGTTCTTTCTGTCTAAAAAAGAAAAGGTAATTATTTTTCTTTTAGTTTTCAAGGTTTATCTCAGAGAAAACAATTTAATCTGAACCTATTGAAGAAAGTAAAGAATTTTCTAGGTTGTTTTGAGTCTAACTTTTCTCTTGCCAGTGACTTAGGAAACCCCATCTAGAACTGTTTCTCATTGTACAGTATGTAATTATCACGTCCCTGAAATAGGCTTGCTGACTGCAAGTCTATTAACTTCATTTTCCCACAAAGAACAATCTGTTCAATGTGGATATTGCATACATTTATATAATGGCTTTTATTCAAAAGTGCTTTATCATACTCTATACTACGTATTGAAACAAATTATGGGCCAGAGTCTCAGCTGGTATAAATTTGCATGTTTCCATTTACATAGCTGAAAATCTGATTTTATATATATAGTATGCAGCACCTGTTCAACTGTGCATACTATCACTGCACAACATTTTAAGACACAAACTGAAGAACAACATATGTAGTTTAAAAATGTAAGGAGAATTTAGATAGAAATTTCCCTAAACATAGGTTCTGATCACATATAATCAGCAAAAAGCCTGATAAATTTTTTGCAAGCATACAGACCTTAACCCTGGAGTTATAGAGCTCTGCAAAGCAGCTCCTCCCCCAATACAGTGAGCCCCATGGTTCAGCACTGGTTCTTTACACTCTTAGGGTATGTCTACACTACAGGATTAATCCGAATTTAGATAATTCGAATTTGGGAAACAGGTTGTATAAATTCGATTGTGCGCGGCCACACTAAGCACCTTAATTCGGTTTTAAACCACATTAATTCGGTGGTGTGCGGCCACACTACCCCATTAACTTAAACACAGTAATTCGGTGGTGTGCGTCCACACTAACCCTAATTCGAATTAACAAAATCGATTTAGGCTCTACTCCGTTCGTCGAGGTGGAGTACAGAAATCGATTTAAAGGGCCCTTTAATTCGAATTAACTGGCTCTGTAGTGTGGACGGGTGAAGGGTTAATTCGGATTAAGGCAGCTAAATCCGAATTAAAGTCCTAGTGTAGACCAAGCCTTACAGTGTGTCGACACACAAGCTGCAAGATACCCATTTACTAACTCTGCTTAAGATAGCATGCTAAGAATAGCAACATAGCCACAGTGGCTCAGGCTAGCCACCCAAGTATGTATCGCAGTGATCAGGTGGGATTGTATTCAGGCAGCTAGACCGAGCTGCTGCTTGTGCTGTCACGTCCACACTGCTGTTTTTAGCATGTTAGCTCGATTAGAGCTAATGAATGTACTTCAACCTGAGCCGGGAATTCACCGTCCAGCTGCTGTGTAAATATACACTTAGGACAGTGGTCCCCAAACTTTTGAAGGTTGCGCCCCCCTTCTTACCCCTATTCCCCGTGTTCCCCCCCGGAGTGGGGCTGTGGATTGGAGGGGGGGGCGGCGTGGACAGGGGTAAGGGGTCCAAGGCTGGGAGTGGGTATGTGGCCAGGAGCGGGGCTAGGGATGAAGCTGCAGCCTGGCCCTGGTGGGGGTTAGCAGCTGGGCCCATGGCCAGGTGTGGCTCTGCTTCCGGGCTGGGAATGGAGTCGCGGCCAGGGGCTGAGAGTGGGCAGGGCTTGGAGTGGAGCTGTAGCTTGGGCCTTTGAGGAGGCTGCCAGCCAGGCCCCAGCCAGATGTGGAGCCACAATGTGGCAGGGGGCAGGGCCAGAACAGATCTGAGGCCACAGCAGGGCTGGGTGGTGCTCCCTTCCCACCTCCTGAATGTTCCTCGATGCTCCCCTAGAGGGGTGTGCCCCACAGTTTGAGGACCTCTGCCTTAGGGTCTGTCTACATAGCTCAAGTAAGCTAGGCCACATGAGCTAACTCGAGTTAAAATAGCAGTGAAAACACAGCGATTTGGCTTTTAACTCGTCAAATTCAATCTCAAATTCCCCATAGGCTTTAATTTGAGCTGCTAATATGATTTTTAAAAGCAGCGTTGCTATGTCTTCGCTGCTATTTTAACCTGAGTTAACTGTTGCAGGTTAGCTAACCTGAGATAACATTTTGTGTGTGTGCGTCCATCCCTACCTTAAAGAAGAGTGCCACCACTGTATCATCAGTAGTCTGGAAGGTCTGGCGTCTCTAGCCCGGAGGCAGTCTGCATGGTAGAGCTGCCATGGACCCTAGAAGTCCAGGCAGCTGCTGATTGAAATTGATACGATTCTTGCCAATTTCACTGTTGCTATTCACTGAATCAGAAAAAAGGGCAAATTTTGAAATACTGAAATTTCCTGTGAAAACTGAGTTTTGGCCAGCTCTAAATGTGATAAGATTATGGACAAGGTGGTATGGCCATGGAGTCAAGTGATTTTAAAATCTATATAGATTATTTATTGTTTATGTGTCCAAAATTTGTCATTTTCTTTGTATATAATCAGAGGGTGATACTTGATCTTATCTGATGTGGTACTTTAGGAAAATTAATGCATGACTGATTTATTTATTTATTTTGCCCTGACTACTCACTTTAGGAGCAAGCCAAGCAGTTACGAAAGAGGAATTGGGAGGCTTTGAAAAACATATTGGACAACATGGCTAATGTAACATACTCTACCACTTGGTCGGAGGCCCAACAGTATCTGATGGACAATCCTACATTTGCGGAGGATGAAGAACTTCAGAGTAAGGGGTGGGGGGGAGTGGGAATCTCTTGAAGAGGGCGTGGAACTGGTTTAGTAATGATTATAAATAGTTTTTTTGTTTTTTTTGCCAATTCAGCAACTACTAAATAATGGCAGCTGCCAGCAACTTATGTGAAATCATAGGACAGGTCCAGTCCCCTGTACTCGTGGCAGGACTAAGTATTATCTAGACCATTCCTGACAGGTGTTTGTCTAACCTGCTCTTAAAAATCTCCAATGATGGAGATTCCACAACCTCCCTAGGCAATTTATTCCAGTTCTTAACCACCCAGACAGTTGGGAAGTTTTTCCTAATGTCCAACCTAAACCTCCCTTGCTGCAATTTAAGCCCATTGCTTCTTGTCCTATTCTCAGAGGTTAAGAACAACAATTTTTCTCCCTCCGCCTTGTAACAACCTTTTATGTACTTGAAAACTGTTATCATGTCCCCTCTCAGTCTTCTCTTTTCTAGACTAAATAAACCTAGTTTTTTCCATCTTCCCTCATAGGTCATGTTTTCTAGACCTTTAATCATTTTTGTTGCTCTTCTCTGGACTTTCCCCAATTTGTCCACATTTTTCCTGAAATGAGGCATCCAGAACTGGACACAATACTCCAGTTGAGACCTAATCAGCACGGAGTAGAGCGGAAGAATTACGTCTCCTGTCTTGCTTACAACATCCTGCTAATACATCCCAGAATGATGTTCGCTTTTTTTGCAACAATGTTACACTTTGTTTATGGTCCGCTATGGCCCCCAGATCCCTTTCCGCAGTACTCCTTCCTAGGCAGTCATTTCACATTTTGTAGGTGTGCAACTGATTGTTCCTTCCTAACTGGAGTACTTTGCATTTGTCCTTACTGAATTTCATCCTATTTACTTCAGACTATTTCTCCAGTTTGTCCAGATCATTTTGAATTTTAATCCTATCCTCCAAAGCACTTGCAACCCCTCCCAGCTTGGTATTGTCCGCAAACTTTATAAGTGTACTCGCTATACTATTATCTAAATCATTGATGAAGATATTGAATCAAACTGGACTCAGAACTGAACCCTGTGGAACCCCACTCATTATGCCCTTTTAGCATGACTGTGAACCACTGATAACTACTCTCTGGGAACGGTTTTCCAGCCAGTTTTGCACCCACCTGATAGTAGCTCCATCTAGGTTGTATTTTCCTAGTTTATTTATGAGAAGGTCATGTAAGACCGTATCAAAAGTTTACTAAAGTCAAGATATATTACGTCTACTGCTTTCCCCCATCCACAAGGCTTGTTACCCTGTCAACGAAAGCTATCAGGTTGGTTTGACACGGTTTGTTCTTAACAAATCCATGCTGACTATTACTTATCACCTTATTATCTTCTAGCTGTTTGCAAATTGATTGCTTAATTATTTGCTCCATTATCTTTCTGGGTACAGAAGTTAAGCTGACTGGTCTTTAATTCTCTGGGTTGTCCTTATTTCCCTTTTTATAGATTGGCACTATATTTGCCCTTTTCCAGTCTTCTGGAATCTCTCCTGTCTTCCATGACTTTTCAAAGATAATCGCTAATGGCTCAGATATCTCCTCCTTGAGTATTCTAGGATGCATTTCATCAGGCCCTGGTGATTTCTGTTCAGTTCAGATAGTGTTTTGGGAAGTGGACACCTGATGTTATGAATAATCTTTTTTGTAATGTCAGTAGAAAGGCAGTGGAGACCAAATCATCCTCTTCCCTGCTAGGTTGTTCTCCGCTCTGGGATTTGGAGCTGTAGTTGACAATGAATACCAAGTATAGCAGCCACGTCCTATACCTTGCCCTCAAGTAGACCAGGGCGAGATCATGTCTTGTATGTCTTTCTAGAAAGTGCGGTCTATGCGTCATTCTCCAGCTTCTAGTGCAGACACAATGTAAAGTGTAAGAAGGTAATTTACTGTCCATGACAAAGCAAACCCTGGCCTCCCTATGAAGACTGAGTTGGTCCCATATTAGAGAGACAAAGTGGGTGAGGTAATATCTTTTATTGGACCAACTTCTGTTGGCGAGAGAGACAAACTTTTGAGCCACACAGATCTCTTCTTTAGGTCTTCTGTGTGGCTTGGAAGCTTGTCTCTCTCACAAACGGAAGTTGGTCCAATAAAAGATATTACCTCACCCACCTTGTGTCTCTCATATCCTGTGACCGACATGGCTACAACTACAGTTGTCCAGTATTGTTCAATGATCATGGTTCTGGGAATTTATTGAAGTATTGACAAATATCCCTTATGCAGTCTTCCCTGTTTCATGGCTGTCTTTGGAAATGTGGGCAATTGCACAAGTGCTATTCTCCTCAGCCCAGTGTTCTTTATGGAAGTCCTGTATTTGTTAATGACTAGGATCCTTCAATATGAGACCAATTCTTCTGTGTAGCTTCTATCTTTCGTCACTACTGGATAATGCCCTCCCATTATTACACTTTAGTGATGAATGAGGAGAGAAGCTGCTAACAGAAAATTATCAGGTAAGAAATTTCTCAGTCGGAAATCTTTTCTTTTCTCCTTTCTAGATATGGATAAAGAAGATGCACTGATTTGTTTTGAAGAACACATCAGGGCTTTGGAAAAAGAAGAGGAAGAAGAAAAACAGAAGAGTTTGCTTAGGGAAAGGCGACGACAACGTAAAAATAGAGAATCTTTTCAGGTTGGTGAAACTTTTTAAACTTTAAAATCTAACAGCTTTCAAATATTCCAGACACTTTCATACAGTCTTTTTAAAGTAAGGGCACTAGGTTTTCTTGGCCTGTCTAAAATATACTGATAATTACGTATTTCCCCTGTGTAGTAAGTCAATTTCCCCATATAGCAATGAAAGGAGTGACACATTTTAATAAGTAGGAAAATGTAATTGGAATGTCAGAAGAGGGGATAAGGGACTGCCCGGGCAGGTGTTGTGCCTGAAATTATTTTTTAAATTGTGTTTTAACAAATTATTAGTTTCAATTTAATAGTATTTCTTTCAATCATTATAACATGAAGTATGCAAAACACATTTTCAAATATGTGAAAATGGACACTTTTATTCCATCCTATTTTGCAGTTATTTTTGGATGAATTACATGAACATGGGCAATTACATTCAATGTCTTCCTGGATGGAGTTGTATCCAACCATAAGTTCTGACATCAGATTTACTAACATGCTTGGTCAGCCTGGTAAGACTACTTCCTCTTCCAACAATGTAGAAAGTGATACAGGTACAGAGACTATAGATTTGGGGCAAAATAGAAGTGTGATGTTTATTTTCTAATTGATTTTTTAAAAAGTGCAGCTCTTTGGTTAGAGCTAGCTTTTGACTTCTCTAGTTTTTTCATTAGGATCAACTGCACTTGATCTTTTCAAGTTTTATGTTGAAGATTTGAAAGCACGTTACCATGATGAAAAGAAGATAATAAAAGACATCTTAAAGGTGAGGAAAAATGTGCTTTCCTTAATAAGAGGAACCAATATATCATTCAAATTTATTAAACTAATAATGTAACTCTTTGACTCTGGGAGTTGGGATTTCACGTTGCGCTAATGCAGTGTGCATTAGCGCTAACGTGAGAGTTCCTGACCTACCTGGTGCCAAGGAGGTAACTCTCTTGCAGGATAAAGGATTTCTGGTTGAAGTGAATACTACTTTTGAAGACTTTGTTACGGTCATCAGTTCAACTAAAAGAGCTACCACTTTAGATGCTGGAAATATCAAACTGGCTTTCAATAGTGTAAGTTTTAACATTCCCATATGTTCATATTAAGAAAATTGATTTTAAAAATTTGTTTTATCAAGGTTTGCCTACACTACCTCTTAAGTCGATGTATCTTACATCACTCAGGGGTCTGAAAAAGCCATCCCCCTGCGCGATGTAAGTCACAGCAACCACAACCCATGATATGTCGGTGGAGACACTCTCCCACTGACATAGCTTCTGCCTCTCATTGAGATGGAGTAATTGTGCCAACGGGAGAGCACTCTCCCATCAGCATAGCGCGTCTTCACCAGACATGCTACAGCAGCGCATATAGCGCAGTAAAGTAGACTTGCCCTCAGAAACTGAAATATTATTTTCTCTGCATCATTTTAGGTGTATTTTATGAGTACTTCAATAAATATGGTGTGTAAAATATGCTGCTGATTAAGGGTGTGTTTCTTGATATTGCCAGTTTTGAGAATTCAGATTGGAGAGGCAGAGTTCTTGTTCAAAATCTAAAGAACCTATCCTAAAGTACAACTGTAGAGTAGGGATTCAACAATGTCTTTGCAGTTGTAAGCTGATGCTTCCTAATGAACTTGCTTTCAATATTGGCAAGTTGTAACAATCATTCTCTATTGTGTCGGACATGGACTTCATTTGAGACGTTGAGAAAAAGAACAAAAATAAAATTTAAGGTTGACTAATGGAGCAGATAATGTAAATAGGCACAAACAAAATGGTTAAAAAATACCAAAGTTGAAATATCTTGAGGCAAAATTTTAGGCAAAACTACATGCTAATTATCACTCTTCATTACTTATGTGGATGTTACTGTCACTTGAATGATTTCACGACTTACTTTCTGTAGTTGCTGGAAAAGGCAGAAGCCCGTGAACGTGAACGGGAGAAAGAAGAGGCTCGCAAAATGAAGCGGAAAGAGTCTGCATTCAAGAGCATGTTAAAACAAGCTACGCCCCCAATTGAATTGGATGCTGTCTGGGAAGATGTATGTATTGTCACTTTTCACCTTCTCAAAAATATTGTTTGTTAGTGGTATGGTTTGCATGCAGATATTTTATGAATAAACTGTCATATCTCATAGGCTCCAGCTCAGTGTTATTCCTATCAATATAACTTACACACATGAAAATAGTTCTGTCCCATCTTTTAAAAGAACTTCCACTGAATTGAGATAATTAATTTATTTTGCAGTACTATTTTTAACTGAGGAAATGATTATTCTAAAAATATAGTTCTGAGGTGTGAAAGGCAAGCAGTTCACCATAAGTACTTAAAAATCCTATAGTGTTGGTGCTACTTATACAAAAAAGTTGCAGATCATTATGTAGCTCTTTTTCGTTTTCATAAGACATTTCTGGCAGGAAAGTTCTTCTGTGTAGATCTGTTTTAATAGCAGGTGTTCACTTTGCTCTTTATTTAACTGATTATTCTGCATCATAGGTTGCATTCTGGTAAAGTCCAACATTTATTAGTTATTATATGGATAGTATTCATACTCTTTTATAAAAATTTGTAAATATTGTCATGAAAAACATTAAAATATTTGAGCGATTTATACAGTGCCCAAAGTTTTGAAGTTAAAATTTAGGAGACGTGTGAGTACAGTTGGGTGAAACACTTTGGATCAACTGGTGACCTCTTGTATCTTTTCCTCCAATATCGTAATACAGTATGTTCATAGATACTCATTCAACTCAGACATCACATATTTTTAATATACACTTCTTTAATTAGTAAGTGGTTAGTAAAATTCCTCAAATATATACAAGTAGCAACTAGGCTGTAAATGTAATTTGTAATAAATGCCATGGAAAGTGTCTTCAAAGAATATTTAAAGTTTCATTGCTCTTCAATTTTAGAATATGTTTTGAATCAAAATACCAAAGTAATTGGTCTTAGATGTTGGCTAAAGAGACAGCTTCCTTGAAACCAATGTGAACTGCATGCACATGATCAATGATAGAACTTGACCTGATACATTGATAGGAGCACAAAAATTGTCTAAAAATTTCCAACAATTTTGCCCTCGTGCATCTCAAGCAACAGAGTAGATTTTGACAGGTCTTGTATGCAAAAATGCATGCTCTTTAACTGAGAATTAGTTGTACAAATTCACTCCAAGCTGTATTTAGCATTCAGTTACTTTATTTAATCAACTTTTAATAATTTTTAGTGCATACATGGATTTGACATCTGGGTGAATCATAAGAAAACAAGTATCAGTTGTATAGCTAAGTGTGAAGAACCATTGCAATAATATGGAAAACTTATAAATATTTTATCAAAACCCTGTTAAATATCATATTGCCTTTTCCCTGCATTTCCTTTGCCATTGCCGCTCTATCATCAAAATATCTGTCTCTTTACATGAAGTTTGTTTCCTTCACATCTGGTTCGTGAAGTGATATCACAATCTGCTGTATAAGTGTTTCAAGCTAATAGTGGTGTGTCAAATGATAGCTCGTCAAATTGTTGACTACAATGACACGGCTAAAAGAAGAGAGCTGCTGTTTCACACCCTTAGAATGATTGGAAAGAAAATGTAGGAAAAATGCATTGATGGATTGTTTGGAGGTGTTTAGCTGACTTTCTATTTATTTGTGTGTGTGTGTGAGAGCGAGCTTCAGTTTTAAGTGGGGTCAGAGCACTACTTATTTTAAGCATAGCAGAAATGAACTGTTAAAGATGTTCACTGATAGCCATTAAAAAAAATGAGAATGAATCTAAACTTTATGGAAGAAACATAGGTAGTTATCTGAATATGACAATCTTAATCTTTGGACATTTGGAAGTATGGGACACATTGTATACATGAACTTGTTGGGGTGAGGGGTAAATTCACCCTGTAGTAGTAAAATATGTTTTTCCATTTATGAAATCATGTTTGTTTTACTTCATTGTTAAACTTATATGTGTGTCTGTCTTTTTGTAATAGTATTTCATTCTGTGTTGTTCCTTTTCATATAGATCAGAGATAGATTTGTTAAGGAACCAGCATTTGAAGACATCACTCTAGAATCTGAAAGAAAAAGAATCTTTAAAGACTTTATACATGTACTAGAGGTAATTTATAATTTTTTTTCATAGCACTGTTGTAGCAGTTTTTTGTAAAAAAAAAAAACTTTCCAAAACTGTACTGAACGGTCTTATTTTGTGACACAAATATTAAAGCCTCAGTCTGAAAGTAGTGAAGTGTATTATGGTTAAGCTATTTTCATGTGTTTTATTTTTTTTATTTGTGATTGAGCTGTTTTCATCTAACTTCCCTTTTCATACACCACATTCTAAAATAGTTACCTTTTGGGCTAAAATTTTCTGAACTGTGTAGAGATGAATTTTTTTTAGCAAATTTGAATTTTGAAGGGATTATAACTCAATCTGTCTCAAGCTACAGATGGTTCATTAGGCTGATGTAAACTGCATCTTGTTTTATTAAAATTTGATTTGGTGTTTTGTTTTTTTAAGAGATTTTAAAAACAAGAATTTTGAAACTTCAAATTTGGCATAAAATAGGTCTTAATGAGCAGTACATACTTTGCCAAATTTAGGGGGAGGGCATTAAAATTAGTAATGTTTAAAAAATGCAAGACTAAACATGCATAATGGAAAACTGAAGCTGTTTCCATCCATCTTCAAAGTATGATGCTAAGTGATTCCTGACTCTTTTTTTAATGCTTGATTTTACAGCTTTAACGGTGCATTAATGGCAGTTTCTTTAAATTTAATTTTTAAAAAATGTAATGTTGCATATTAAGAGAGGTTACAAACAGTAAGATTTCAGATGTTACATTGTTTTAACAAATTGATGTCAGTGAACATGAGTGTCTCTTTTGGACTGATGCTAAGAAATTGGTCAACTTGCTTCGGATTCTTTAAAACAATTATAATGTTTGGATTATTTTATACCACAGCACGAGTGTCAACATCATCATTCAAAGAATAAGAAACATTCTAAAAAGTCTAAAAAGCATCACAGAAAACGGTCTCGCTCCCGTTCGGTAAGATCCTTCTTAGAATAATATGTGAAAGCTACATTTACAACATATTGTCTTGCAAGGTTAATATTGAACTCAGAATGTGTTGTTTAAAGGGCTCAGAGTCTGATGATGATGATAGCCATTCAAAGAAGAAGAGGCAACGCTCAGAATCTAGATCAGTTTCTGATCGTTCTTCCAGTGCAGAATCTGGTAAGATATTTTCCCCTCTCCTCTGTTAAAACAAGCCTTGTCATGATAATGTTGGGTCTTAAAGTTTTATTGATACTTACTTTTCCATGTATTTTAGAGAGAAGTTACAAGAAGTCAAAAAAACACAAGAAGAAAAACAAAAAGAGGAGACACAAGTCTGTAAGTACAGCTTTTTATTGGGGCTGTCAAGCGATTAAAAAATTAATTGCACGATTAATTGTGCTGTTAAACAATAATAGAATACCAGGTATTTAAATATTTTTGGATGTTTTCTACATTTTCAAATATATTGATTTCAGTTACAACACAGAATGTACAATGCTCACTTCGTTTATTTTTTATTACAAATATTTGCACTATAAAAAACAAAAGAAATAGTATTTTTCAGTTCACCTAATACAAGTACCATAGTGCAATCGATGTAAAACTTTAGAGCCTACAAGTCCACTCAGTCCTACTTCAGCCAGTTGCTCAGACAAACAAGGTTGGTTACAATTTGCAAGAGATAATGCTGCCTGCTTCTTGTTTACAATGTCACCTGAAAGTGAGAACAGGCATTGTTTGCATGGCACTGCTGTAGCCGGGGTTGCAAGATATTTACATATCATATGCGCTAAAGATTCATATGTCCCTTCATGCTTCAACCAACATTCCAGAGG
The DNA here is from genome assembly GCF_002925995.2 of Terrapene triunguis. NCBI lineage: Eukaryota > Metazoa > Chordata > Testudines > Emydidae > Terrapene > Terrapene triunguis. The sequence goes on along the minus strand of NW_020664413.1, from coordinate 26,391,221 downwards.
ACATGCGTCCATGCTGATGACGGGTTCTGCTTGATAACGATCCAAAACAGAGCAGACCGATGCATGTTCATTTTCATCATCTGAGTAAGATACCACCAGCAGAAGGTTGATTTTCTCTTTTGGTTGTTAGGGTCCTGTAGTTTCCACATCTTAAGACTTCTGAAAGCATGCTCCACACCTTGTCCCTCTCAGATTTTGGACGGCACTTCAGATTCTTAAACCTTGGGTCAAGTGCTGTAGCTATTTTTAGAAATCTCACATTGGTACCTTCTTTGCATTTTGTCAAATCTGCTGTGAAATTGTTCTTAAAACAAAGAGTGTGTGTTGGGTCATCATCCAAGACTGCTATAGCATGAAATATATGGCAGAATGCGGGTAAAACAGAACCGGAGACATACACTTCTCCCCCAAGGAGTTCAGTCACAAATTTAATTAACGCATTATTTTTTTAATGAGCGTCATCAAAAGTAGGCAGCAGTATCTCCCGAAAAGTAAACAAATTTGTTTGTCTTAGCGATTGGCTGAACAAGAAGTAGGACTGAGTGAACTTGTTGGCTCTAAAGTTTTACATTGTTTTTGTGTACAGTTATGTAAAAAAAAAATCTACATTTGTAAGTTACACTTTCACGATTAAGAGATTGCACTGCAGCACTTGTATGAGGTGAAGTGAAAAATACTGTTTCTTTTGTTTATCATTTTTACAGTGCAAATATTTGTAATCAAAAATAAAAATATAAAGTCAGGACTGTACACTTTGTATTCTGTGTTGTAATAGAAATCAGTATATTTGAAAATGTAGAAAAGCATCCAAAATATTTAGTAAATTTCAGTTGGTATTCTATTGTTTTAACAGTGCGATTAATCATGATTAATTTTTTTGAGTTAATCGTGTGAGTTAACTGCAGTTAATCGACAGCCCTACTTTTTATTCTAGAGCTAGCCAATGAATACACGTAATGCTCTTGCTTTTCATTTAATCTTTGAAGGTACTTGTAATCAGCCCTATTGCCTTAAAATATCATTACATGAAACCAGAGAGATGAGGAGTACTGGTAGCTTAACAATAACTTCCTGTTCTCCACACATACACTTTAAAGTAAACCATTTCTGAGGGCTCAGTTCTGAGTATTATGAGGTCTAAAGTTGCTTATAAGGGTAAATCTTGCTAGAGTGATTGCCCCCATGGCCACTTTCAGGACTGTTGTCATGGCAGCCATAGGAGCACTCAGATGGGAGTCCTTTTTTGCTCTTGCCTTATGCCAGGGATCACTCCCTCTTGTCTGTCGGTGTTCCAGAGCTATTTTGGGAGCTCAGATACAATGCTGATTGGAGCAGTATAAGAACTCAAATAGAATAAATGACAACATAGCTGTTATGTTATCTTTTTCTGTGTAAGATTCAGGACTGGTGAGTGTCCGTTGGCATGGGGAAGGGAAGTGGTTTGGGTTTACTGATAAATTATGGTGGTCACATTGCCACATAAACACAGGGTACTTTTATGTTTATTTTTGTATTTTCTGAAATTGTAAAATTTAGCTGTACTTTTTTGAGAGTGGTAGCCCTCACAAGAGGCCCTCATATGGGGCAGACACTGTTGAGTAAGGTGTGTGGCATACAATTCTGGTGATTCAACAACAGTCAGACCATTATGTGTTAACTGCCACAGGAGGGCCAGTGGTCAGTGTGAAAGCAATGTTGGTTTAACGTTTCAGTTGTATTTATTTATTTAGATTTAAATAATAAATGTTCCTATCCAAGGCTGTAGGCACCCTAGTGTAATTATTATTACCACAAAACACCAAGAGTATTCAGGTAGGACCTCTGCCAGCAGCTAGCTATAGAGATGTGGCTTTCCAGCCATTCCCCGTTCCAGGAAATACCATCTGTGACGGATTGGATCACAGAAACCCCCTTGGGAGCTGCCACCCGATGTGCCAAGACTACCCCTGCTTCTGTTTTCCCTGCCAGCTCAGGACTCCAGCCCCCTGTCTTGCTGAGCCAGACACTCCTGTCCGGCTCCAACACAGGCCCAGGGTCTGAATCACTTATCCCGAAGCTGCAAGTTTACCTAAAAACAGCTCACAGGAGTGTGCTTGTCTTTAGCACTCAGATGCCCAACTCCCAATGGGGTCTAAACCCAGATAAATCCGTTTTACCCTGCATAAAGCTTATGCAGGGCAAACTCATAAATTGTTCGCCCTCTATAACACAGATAGAGAGATATGCACAGTTGTTTGCTCCCCCAGGTATTAATACATACTCTGAGTAAATTACTAAATAAAAAGTGATTTTATTAAATACAGACACAACCCTTTGCAAAAGCCGAATTGAATAGATGACTTCTGCATAAATGCCTAATTGGTCAGGAAGCATCTAGAGCATTATGTGGGACCTGCGGGATCCCAGTCCCACTGCAAGGCTCTAGCGTCTAGTGCAGTGGTTCCCAATCTTTAACAACCTGTGAACCCCTTTCACTAAAATGTCAAGTGTCGCAAACCCCCTCCTAAAAATGAATATTTCCAGGGATTTTCTCCTTTACCTGAGTATAAATTATAAAAGCAGTGATCTTGGAAATACACATTTTTTTAATGACATGCTTATTACACACTGTTTATTATTATTATTATTATTATTATTATTATTTAAGAAGCCAACTCAGAGTTCCTCCTACACAAGCATTCAGGTCTTGAGCAGTTCAGGCAAACAACGCATGTTACACCAAAGCTTAAACTTACTGTTTTTAAAATTATTATGAAGAACACTAGCTGCCTATTTAATTTTAAAAACAGCAAAAAATATCCACCTCCCTTTCCATTTCTTATAAGGAGTCTTGAAGTTAAAATCTCCTCAGTGTGATAGATATGCTTGCTTTGATCTGCTTAGCTCTTGGAAGTCCAGGGGCTCTGGGCTGCTGGCCTATGGGGTCCCTATGGACAGCTCTGTCCACCATTAGGAAATTTTTTCCCCGAGAACCCCCTGTAACATTTCACAAACCCCCAGGGGTTCACGAACCCCAGTTTGGGAACCACTGATCTAGTGTGACCTAATCCCCTCATATGTATGATTAAAAAGCAGAAGAGTAGAGTAAGTTCTCCTCTGCCCATTTTAATTGTTGCTATGTTTCAAGTTGAAGTCAGCCTACCTATCTATCTTTTTAAATCATTTGTGTATGCATTTGTCTGTGTATTGGCTTTCTTCTGCCATGTTAATGGTATTTGGTTAGTTAGTTCTAAACAAGAACGTGTTAAATAAGCCAGTTTGCTTATATGTAGCCCAATAATGGAGCTTTGCAGAGTTTAGTTGTACTGAGATGTGTGTACACTCACAGTGCACATTATACAACATGTTAATAAAATAAATATTTGGAAGCTTGAAGAATTTTTTCCATTTGTTCATTTTATGTTCACAGGATTCACCAGAATCTGATACTGAACGAGAAAAGGATAAAAAAGAAAAAGAGAGAGAGAATGAAAAGGATAGACCTAGACAAAGATCGGAATCAAAGCATAAATCTCCTCCTAAAAAACGTCCTGGAAAAGATTCTGTAAGCTTTCTTGGTTCCATTTTGTTTGTCTGTGAGGTTTTTATTTTATTTTATTTTGGCTAAATACAATATAGTAGCTTTACAGATCCACGTAAAAATATACAACTAATTAAAGAGTAGCTTGCTAATTTATAAGCTAAGGATTTATTGTGACGAGTTGGATCACAGAAACCCTCTTGAGACTGCCAACTGATGTGCTGAGACTACCTCTGATGTAGTGTGCTCAGATGTGGATTGGTGTCTCCAAGTTCATTGTTAACTTAAGTATTTCTTGATTGGGCACTTACTGAGAATAGTCTTTTCTCAGGAAGCTGACCAACTGCTTCACAGAGGCTACTTAAAATTAAACAAGTACATAGCCAATATTCATAACTTGGAATACAAAAATGATACATGCATACAAATAGGATGAATATATTCAGTAGATCATAACCTTTGAAGAGATATGTTACATGGCATATCTAGCATAAAACATATTCCAGTTATGTCATATTTACTTTCATAAGCATATTTCCATAAAGCATTTTGGGGTGCAACGTCACATTTATTTACAGTGATTTTTATCTGTAGATGGACCTAATGTTCCAAGAAGATTTAAAATTGTTATTAGTGTATGTTTTGGGATCTGTGTAGCTTAGTAATTCTGCATGTGGTTTTGTGTAGATGTCATATTTTCATTTTAAAGCTGTATTTTAATGATTATTTATGGTGTAAAAAAACCCACCCAAAACTGAAAGTGAAGTACGCTGTTTAAGGAAAGTAGAGGAACATTTGGGTTTTGGGCCATAGTCCACATGGCTCACATATTACGATTGTATTGATATTTAAACAATATGGGATTTTTAGTCTAGAACGGGGTAGAACACTTATTTTTTTTGTCAAGGTCCCAATTTCTTGGTCAAGGTATAGTCAAGGTCGAGAAAATAAATAAAAAAAAAAAAGACTATGATGATGATAAATTAAATAAAAAAGATTTTGAGGTCCATTCGAAAGGATTTGGTGGTCCAGACTTGGCCCGCCATCCACCTATTGACTACCCTGGACTAAAACACAACAAAGACTAGATTTGATGGAGCAATCTTTCATCTCTGGGTGTAGCTGTCCTTTTCCCCACTGTTGATTTAGCACTGGTGGAGCTGCACTGGAGCTAGACCAGTGGTGGAAGAAAGTGCTAATGGAGCTAAGTGGTTCTTGGGCTTTTTGAAGGCAAAGAAGGTTGTTGAGAGCACTTGCAGGGTCCACATTTTATTATAGCATCCATTCAGAGTAACTTGTATTTTGGAGAATATATAGACTGGATTTTCTAAAGAGACTAAGGGAGTTAGGTAACTGAATGAGAAATTCTCTCAGGCTCAGCACTGTTGGCTCCCATGAGAGAGCATCTTGTAATGCTGTCAATGAGGTGTGTAGGTTGCAACTGTACCCTGTTGTTCAGTCCTCTCACAGACAGAAGTCTCTCAGAACTCTCTCTCTATGGGGAGAAGGGTGAGTACGTGGTAATTCATTAGGATATGTGTCCTCCGAGAACAATCCATTTTGGCACCTAACTCTCTTAGGCTCCTCAGAAAATCCAACCATACATCCTATGGGGTGGGAGATATATTATGTTGGGAGCAGAGACCCAAGAGTAGCTAATCTGTCAGGCCCTGTCTACACTGGGCTTTTTTGCTCAAAATCGCCCACTCTTGTTACTACTGGTAGACTAATGGTGGATGCATTAATGTAGATAGGGCTCCAGACAGCTGCTGGTGTTCGCAGTAGAGCTGTGTGAATAACTGATTGTGGAGTTTTGTGGTTTTTTTTGGGGGGGGGGGGTTGTTAGGTTTGGGGGGGGGGGGATTGATTTTTTGGGAATTAATTTTTTTTTCCCTTCAATTTTTGACAAATCAAAAAATTGGGGGGGAAATCATTTTGGGTGAAATAAAACATTTTATCTTAACAAACTTGAAATTTTTTATTTTGATTTTGACAGTTTTAAAGGGTCACTTATTTAATAAAATTAAAGGCAATTTTTAAATAAAAAATTGCTTTGAACTAAAAAATTAGAACCTGTTTCAAACATGTCAAAATAAAAATGTTTCTATTTGTTTGGAAACTGTTTCAGTAAAAAAAAAATTTGAAACTGACATCAATTTGGAAGATGTTTTAGTGTTGCTGAATCTGCATTTTTTGGAGAAAACTATGGCCCAAGTCTAGTACTAAACACTATGTTGTGAAGACCTGCTCAGAGCAGGGTTAGACAACAAGGTGGTTAAAACACAAGCTGTCACCTAGAATATTGTCTACTCCAATGCTTTCACTGTTGCTACCAATATTGGTAGCAGTTATGAAAAATTTGTGACAAGAAATCTAGTGTTAGACCCTCCTTGGGATGCTTATAGTCTGAGAACAGTTGCACACAAGTATATCGCATATTGCTCTGAGGGATGTAGGATTAGAATTCAACAAATGTTTTCATGTTATATTGCTTCACTTGTCAGTTCCTTTAAATATGGAATGTATTCCCTTGATTTGCTGGCTATACAGTAACTCCTCACTTAATGTAGTTATGTTCCTGAAAAATGCAACTTTAAGTGAAACAATGTTAAATGAATCCAATTTTCCCATAAGATTTAATGTAAATGCGGGAGGTTAGGTTCCAAGGAAATTTTTTTGGGGCAGACAAAAGGCATTATATACTGTACAGTGCTGTACTGTAGTGGGGAGGTGCCCCTGGGGCTCAGGGCTGGGGGTGCAGGGTCTGGGAGGGAGTTAGGGTGTGGGAGGACGCTCAGGGTGGGGGTGCAGGGTCTTGGAGGGAGTTAGGGTGCGGAAGGGCGCTCAGGGTGGGGGGTGGGGTAGGAGGCTCAGGGCTGGAGCAGGCAGGAGGTGCAGAGCACTTACCTGGGGCAGCTCCTGTTTGATGCAGGGGGTGTGCAGGTGGCTCTGCGCAGCGCGGCACTGCCCCCATGGCCGCAATTCTGGGAGCTTGCTCCCCCCCTCTCTCACCAGCCGGCTTTGAAGGGGAAAGTGCCGCTTCTCTCCGGCTGCTGGCTGCGCGGCTGCCCCTGCTCCTCCTGAGTCCTCCAGCCTGTGCTCGCAGGGCCGCATTCCGAAAGGGGCTTTAGAGCTGCAGGCTGGAGCCCCTAAAGCCCCTGTGTTCTGGGTGGCCCTGCCTGCCGGGGAGGGGGGGGGAGGGAGCAGCTTCCCTGCTCGCTCCCTCCGTTCCTCCCTCTCAGAAAGTCCTAAACGCCGCCAAACAGGTGTTTGGCGGCAGGGGAAGCGCTGGGAGGGAGGGAGGAAGGTAGGGGGAGGAGGCGGAGAAGAGGAACTTGTGCAATGCTCCCTTGTAAAGTCAGCCAAACGACGTTATAAGAAAGCATTGCACAACTTTAAACGAGTATGTTCCCTAATGGAGCAGCAATGTAACTTCGAAACAACGTTAAGCGGGAGGATGTTAAGTGAGGAGTTACTGTATTTCCTAATGAAGGCCAGAAAGCGGTATTGGAACACATGCAATAGCTGCTGTGGGTGAATTACAGTGTGTTCTTGTCATAATGGTTACATTTCTTTGCAGGGTAATTGGGATACATCTGGGAGTGAACTGAGCGAAGGGGAATTAGAAAAACAGAGAAGAACCCTCTTGGAACAACTGGATGAAGATCAATAAGAACATTATTTATACCAAATACATTTACAGTAGGATTTAATAAAAGAAACTGATGTCTAATTCAGGACATGAGTTCTGATATTCTGAGTTCCATTGTTGAAATAACAGTGGGTTTTAATGATACTGCATAAAAAAATGCATTCAAGTAATATCATTATGGGGCCTGGCATCAAATCTAGAAAAAACAGAGGAAATTCAGAGTTAAAGTTGAAGTTCTGTTCTTGACTTGCTAGGAAGCATATATATTCTGTACACCCTAGAGCCCTTTGATGAATGGAAGTTGTTTCACTTCTGACTCTGGGTCCTGCCTACTCTGGCCAGGGAAAGTATTAGCACTTTTCTAGCAATCCATGTCTTAAACAGTTCTTTCTGGAAAGGTGCTAAACCTGCTTTTACAGGCCAGTGGAGACAAGCTAAATTTCCTTTTTGGAAAGATTCAAAATGTAGTTTCTTGTGGTTTATTTGTCTTTGTGTGTTTTTTTTGTTTTGTTTTGTTTTTTTGGCAGGAGGAGGGAAATGGAGAGGGAATAATGAATCCATTTCTTGATTTATTGTAGTACAGAGAAGCACCAGAAACATAAATTGCTTTTTTTGTGCACTACATTACTGGCCAAACTTATGGTTTTGATAATTTGTATTAAACAAAAAATGTGACTTCCTGGCTGAGACTTTCTATGTCAAGTTTCATCTTGGAGTGAATTTTTATGGTAAAGTTTTAAACCCTTACAAATAGGTGTTTATGATGGAAATCTGCTAGGCCTTTCATTACAGTGGCACTAGAGGGCGCTGCTGTAAAATAGCCACCATTTTTATTAAAGTAAAACCTGACATATATATTAAAATGGCTGAGGGCATTATTTCAGCATTTATCTTGATAAGAAAATTTAACATAAAATCAAATGATAAATTAATTTCAATATGTTGCCTTAAGGACCTGCTGAAGAATGTACCACCAAATTTTAAATAGCAGTTGCAATATTAATGTAGAAAATCAATGTTATTCTAAACCTTTTCTTTAAAAACAAACAAACAAAAAAAAAACCTAGTATTGTTTTTAAAAATTCAGCTTCCACCCCCCACCCCCCTTTTGGTAGCCTCTGACCAGTTTTGCTTTGAGGAAAAGTTCTACTTTCCCTATTCAGTGACAAGTATTGACTACTGTGGTACACATTCTGAAACCTTTCTGATTTGAATATTTTTGTACATTTTTATCAATTATTAAATTTTGTCCTCTAGCGTGTACTGGTATTTATTTCTAGTTTTAAATACTCTGTACAGCTCTAATAGAAATAACTGCTATCTATGATTGATGGAATAAGCAACATGTGTTCACTCAATTTTTATTTTGAAGACTGTGCACAGAGTTTAGCTTCCTTTTCAGTGTATTAATCCCTTTTTCTAATACATATGACACACGTTACCAGTACATGAATGCCTAAAAAGCCCATTTAAGATCAAAGCCTAGAACTGCAGCATTCACACAGAATATTTTCAGTAGGATGGGTAAATGAGTCACACTTTTTAAGGTTGCTCTTTGAGACTGAAACTTTTCAATTGAAAGAAAATATTTGTGAGAGACATATTTGGTCTGCTATATTCAGAAGGAAATGACAGGTTTTTTTATTTAAGAATATTCAGTATACACATCTAACATAACAAATGCTAGTCATCCATCACTACCTAACATACCTGTGAATCACTCCTTACTGAAGAATACCTTATACGACTTTTGCCAAGGTAGGGTTTGAGGTAAAGAATTCTAATAAATTGTATTTTATATATAATAAAATGTTTCATGCTAAATATCCAAAAAACTGCAAATGAACTAAAATGTTGGCAGTGGGACTGTTCCATATTTCTGCACCATGCCCAGCAACTATTCAAAGTGTGGAAAGTTGCAGGTTAGTCTGTGTGTCAGGAATTGAGCGCTGATCATGGGTATATGGCTATATAAAATCAGTTAGATTTTAAATATATATATTTTGCTAACCTTGTAAAATTCACTTCCCTGTGTTTATATTTTAAAAAAGCAAATACATTGGTATTGTAGCAATTAGGTTAACTCTATAGTAAAAAACAAAACCAAACACACCATTTGGGGGTGATAGTACGCAGTACACAGTTCATCATGTCTAATATTTGGTTTTACATTGACAGAGATTTGAGGAAATGTTTAAAGGTAGCAAATTAGTTTAGAATTTTTGACAGGTAATAATGGTTTTGAAAACACATTAGAATTTGTGTAAAATACTTTTATTGCCTAGCATAATTTACATGAAGAAACATGTTTCTAAGTAAATATTACTTTTAAAAGGTTTGTCTTTATTTTTCCATTAAAAATAAAAAATGTAACTGTAAATTATTCTAATGGAATGTATCTCTTTTGTATTTCTCAATCAGATCTTGCAAAAACCATCCCAATAGGAAATACAATCTCATTTAAATCCTGTTTTGGCAAGGCACAGCTTGTTTTCTAATCTTGAGGGGAAAAAAGTATTTTTCTCCTCCCTCCCTCAAAAAAAGTTTTGCAGCCTCATGTTTTTCAATGGATGGGACTGCTCCTTCCTTGTGTGATAGGAAGTGTTCTGCCCCTGGGTATTTCTGTCTACTCAAACAGCAACAACAAAATTCAGTCTGTCTTTTTTCCTTCTCAAAAGGCACCACAACCCCTTGATTTCAGATTCTGTAGTTGTCTTGAAATTAAAGGGATTACTGGCAAAATAAATTTAGTTTTCCTTTTATTAATAATGCTATTGATTACTAAAACAAAGAATGTTTAAAATACTAATCAGTGTTTGATTTGCAATTTGTCTCTTTTGCACAATGCTCAGGTTGGACTGAAAGTTAGCTTTCCTGTTTGTAGTCCGTTTCACTTGAATCCCAAGCACTAGCTTTAATGGTGTGGTGCTTGGGTTGCATATTCTGCAAGGCTATCTTGAATCCACCCCTTCTTCCCATTTTGTTTTGTATTTGTTAAACCCTTTTCAAAAATTTAAATCTAAGGTTTGGTTACAAGATTTGTTCTCTTAAATTTGAGCTTTGCAATATTTTGTTAAATTGTGTTATCACTTACGCTGCTTACTACATTTATGGCATAATTTATTCACCACCACCATAAATAACTTGTCTGCCATTTTATTCTTCTTATTAGATTAAATTTTGCTGCAGAAATATTGTAGCACATCTATTTACACACATCTTTTATTCTTTTGCAGTGTATTTCTCATAATGAATTTTTGCCTGGCATCACTAAAAATCTTCTTTTGAGATGGGGGAAGAAGGGAAGGAAAAAAGTCATGGGGGTAAATTATCTGTTTAGGTGTTGTGATTTTTTTTTCTTATTCAGATATTAATTAAATCTCTTCACAGGATATAGATTGCTGGTGAGGGAGCTAAGCCTTGGTAAATACAAACCTTATATTCAAAGAGCAGCTGGAACTATGCATGAAAGTGCTGAGAAAAGCAAATTCTTTTTCTTTTATATGACTGTGTCTCAAGATCTATTATCAATTGTACTGCAATAAGAAATGCTTGTTAATCAAAAGGTGTAGGATTTGAAATGTTTATCAAGGAAGTTAGACCAGGGTAAGACTTATGAAAATTAGTGACTGATAAACAAAAAACTACCTTACATTTTTACTTATGGTACACCTATATTGAAAAGTAGAAGTGCTTATAAAATAACCATATTGTATATTGATTATATTTCCCAGAATAGTAATGTGTCCTTACTATAATCTCATTTCCTTGTTTTAGAGTACAGTTTTGTACTTGGGTTAAAAACAGAGGAGGGATAGCTCAGTGGTTTGAGCATTGGCCTGCTAAACCCAGAGTTGTGAGTTCAATCCTTGAGGGGGCCATTTAGGGATCTGAGGCAAAAATCAGTCTGGGGATTGGTCCTGCTTTGAGCAGGGGGTTGAACTAGATGACCTCCTGAGGTCCCTTCCAACCCTGAGATTCTATGATTCTATAAAGCAGTACAACCCCATAGCACGAGGCAGTTAGATTGGAAATAAGTTATGCAGCTAGAAGGACTTTATACTAGTTTATCTACAAGCATACTAGAGAATTGTATACTGCTTTACTATATAGTAGATTCTATACCAGGGGTCAGCAACCGTTCAGAAGTGGTGTGCCGAGTCTTCATTTATTCACTCTAATTTAAAGTTTCACATGCCAGTAATATATTTTAATGTTTTCAGAAGGCCTCTTTCTATAAGTCTATAATATATAACTAAACTATTGTTGTATGTAAATAAGGTTTTTAAAATGTTTAAGAAGCTTCATTTAAATTAAAATGCAGAGCCCACTGGACCGGGGGCCAGGACCCGGGCAGTGTGAGTGTCACTGAAAATCAGCTTGCGTGCCGCCTTTGGCACGTGTGCCATAGGTTGCCTACCCCGATCTATACCTATAGAGTTAAAGGGGTACAAAATCTGTGTAGATCAGACTAAAGACAAATACTGCCTTAGTCACTCTTTCTTTTTACTTTAAATATATTTTTTTAAACTCTTACATTAAAATCGACAGATTTGGGATCTCTTTGCTGCAAGCCAAAGAATGTATATTTTTTGTAAATTAAAAATGGAGGCCCCCCTCTCCCCCATTCACAAGCCCTAAGTGGAGATTTAATGAGGTCTGAATGGAGGGGTGCGAGGACATGGGCTAAGAGTTTGTAAATGTTAAATGATATGGAGGGGTTTTGTACACTATTACTCTTACTCAGAGATTCTGTGTTTTGAGAGGAAAATGCTGTATGAAAAGTATTCTAGGAACTTCCTCCTTTGTTCATTGATCTTGGGACTGTTAGAGTAGAAACTTTTCTGTGATTATTGTAATGCCAGAACCAGGACAAGAGGCTAGATTTAGCAGATTTAACTGAATAGTTTACTGGTGAATTTTACTTCTGCGTAAACCATGGTTTTTTTTGGACAGGATATTGCAGAAGTAGTTTCTGAGAGTCTTCAGTGGCAAAATGCAGGTCTTGTGACTTAATATTACCTCCACTCTCTGTTTTAAAAAAAAAAAAAAAAAAAAAGTGGCCTCTGTTCATCATATTTGCAGTTGCTACAAAAGAGGAGATATGTTTTTTTCAAGCCATGAAAGGACCCAAGAACTTTGTATTCTTCCAACCCAGCCAGGGTCCTAAGAAACTGTTGTGTGGTAGAAAAAATTGGCAAAACACACTCTTGTGAAAAGGAGTTCTAAGGTGAAGAACACAGAGAAAATGGTCTTAATTCCTTCCTGGTGTAAGTCCACTGACTTGAATGGAGAAAATTAGCAATGTTCAAGGTTTCTAATGAGTGCCTTGCCTCCACCTGCCTTGACTTTATATTGCCTATGTTTAATAACATTAGTATGGAAAGGGGACCAATCATGGCTTCACAGAGTGGAGTGCTGTGTGGGTGAGATTCCTTTCCATTTTTGCCATTACTATTATTTGTCTGGGAAGCTAGGTTAAGCAGGATTTGTTGTGCAGTGTTTCTCGTCAAAACAAAAATACAGAATCATAGGATAAGAAACCTTAGGTTTTGCAGAAAGTTGTGGCACAGGGCAGAAGCTGGTGAGAAAACTTGGAATTTGTAAAACCCCCCCCCCCCCCGTCTCTGTTGATAAACTGCAGATATCAGACAATTATTTCTGTAAGAATAAGTTGTTCCATCATCATACTCATGATCCATTTGCTAGCAAGCTCTGCATAAAATAGTAGTATAAACACACCAAAGAACCATGGATTATCGTATAGTAGTGTAAATAGTTTATTTGATCATATGCCATGAATAGACCAGAAAAGTAACATGAACTGCTTTTATAAAACACTTCTAATATTGCTAAGAAGCAGGTCTATTACTAGAAAAACATCAAAGAGAACATGCCAATATTACAGTCCACTTGCATGGTAATATTTGCTGTCTACAGTTAAGTTATAAAAATGCTTTTGAGTTTACAAGTTTGACCCATTTGACTAATAAATGTACTTAAATTACGTTGCCAAATTATTTTTTCTTATACAGATTAAAACTCTTTTGTCACTATCAGTGAAGAAAGAGGCAATCTTGGCATGTTCTCTTTTGCATGTCAAGTACACGTTGCTGTAAATGAGACAATAGGTGGCAGTTTTAATGTAAACTTTCTGTAAATAGGGAAGCGGAAGTCAATGTGGTAACTTTGAGCCCCAAACTGTCCATTTAGTTAAATATAAAAAACAAAACTATAAGTTAAAATAACATTCAGATTGTATAGCACAGGCTGATGCATTTTTTTTAAACAATATTTACAATATTACCCAGAGACTAAAGTGGGAATTAAAGAGAAGTGTAAAAACCATAAAAAACTGCACCAATTTTGTAGCAAAATATCTGTACATTTAAAAACAGATTCATATAACTACACATTATTCAAGGAAAATGGGACCTTCACCAGTGGTTCACATAAAGCACAACATAAAAGAAAAGAAATTCAGTGGTTAAATACTATACAATAAATTTTACAATTAACATACTGATGCAATGCTACCAGGAACGGTAAGCCACAAGCAAAATGTATCTTCTCTGAAAGTACAAATTTAGCATTAGTCCAGTTCTTGACTTTGGAATAGATCAAGTGCCCTGCCATTGTAAGATAAAATAAAATTCCATTATAACAATAAATTGATCTGCACCAGTAGCACTGTGTTTATATTTAAAATATTGCCAAGCCTAATACAATAAGCTCAATTTTAAAGTGTAAAATGCAATATATAAAATAACTAAGAATTTAGAAGTTGGGATGCATTTGAACAACAAATGTCCCTTTGTATTAAGTGATCAGAACTCGATTGTCAAAGGAAAAACATACTTACTGGGTTACCATTCTTGCTCAATGCAGATGCAAGTTTAAAGCTTATAGATGGGGTATTAAAATCCTCTCTCAGCAGGGCACAAGATTATTTCACTGAGTTAATAACTGAACCATAATGGTCCTCAGAAATCCTAATACTGATTAATGAGATGTTAATATCTTAGTGCTAATTAATAAATACACTTTGTTATTCAAAAGCTGCCTCTATCTGAAGAACATAGTAAATGAGTCTTATACAACATTCTTGTTTCATAGATCTTTGCAATGCATTCATACCCTCCCACATTGCACACTGGCATATAAAAAGCAGAATCTGAACATGAAGAATAGTTCATGTTCATTTGATATAAACCTTGTGTTCACTGAATTATGTCTTTAACACATCTTATTTGTATTAGTCTGGGGTTTGTGTATGGCTGAAAGGTACAGTTCATTTTGTAATTACTTCCCCCTTGCACATGGTAAGCCCTTATATATATAAAAAGCTAATAAGTGCAGTTGAAGCTCAAGGTTAATTCCTTAGCGGACAGGACAGGAATGCATTGAAAAGCTTAAGTCCACAGCAGATTGCATCCAAGTATTACTTATTTACAACCTGTCAGGAAATCAAGAAGGGCCACTGAAGACCAATCACTAAATTTCATGTAACAAAAAAAAAAAATCATGTATTTTACATTTTGGTTAAAAATACTGAATAATGTGTTGGTGTAAAAAGATACCCAATCAAATCAAGTCCTATTGCTTTGATTAATTTGAGCAGGTACTTCAATTTTAGGCACTTGTTAGCTATGGTTGAGTAGAGAGCCCATCACTTTTACGTTCCTATGCATTTTCTATGTCTTTTTGAGCTCTTTAGAAGGTAATTTTACTGTATTCAAGGCTATAATTAAATGGTAGCACATATAGTTCACATGGACAAGGTATCATTCAAGCACACGCTCTACTTTTCACATGCAAATCTCCAGCTCACATGGTTATTTCAGCACCATTTACAGAGCGTAAGTTCTGATCATCAAAGCGTCGCCTAACGCTTCTCCTTACCGCATCGGCTCGTCTGTATGGCTGGTTTCTAAGATCTGCAAAAAGGAAATAGGATATCAGAAACAGGTAAATTAAATGTCCTTTGTTTAGAAAAGAAAAAGTCCTTCTTGCAGCCAATCAAAGCAGCTTGTGTAGAAAGAGTAAAGGGCCTTTACACCCATTGAGAATTAAACAAATATGATTTGTCCTTATTAATAAACACCAAAAAAGGTAATACTGGTGGTATTCTTGTCTAAATAGATTCATGCTGTCAAGTTTTAAGTTTTTCTTCTGATTAGCTGGAG
This sequence comes from Terrapene triunguis, assembly GCF_002925995.2. Lineage (NCBI taxonomy): Eukaryota > Metazoa > Chordata > Testudines > Emydidae > Terrapene > Terrapene triunguis. Next base: position 26,375,863 of record NW_020664413.1, on the reverse strand, counting down.
ATTATAACTTTATTTTTAATAAAGTGATTGTGAAAGGCAATATCAATTGGAATCAATAGAGCCGAAGTAGACTTTTTTTTTAGATGTAATCACTAGAATCATTGCAATTTGATCAGTAAATTTTTTTCTGAAAGGGGCTGGAAGCTGAATAAAAACTCAAAGTAGGATAATGTTTTAAATTGTTCTTTCCAAAGCAAGAATGATTTTATGCCTTCTATACGTCTATCTTTGGGGAGAGGGGAGCATGGAAAAAGTGGATACTAGACAATTACTATATGGTAAAAATGTAAAGGTTCTATTTTGTTCCATTGCTACTAGTCTGACGAGGATCCAAAAATATTTTCCCACTTGGCTGCAGCCACACAATGATGACTTCATGCTTGCATGAGCAGCTAAATCTCCACCCATTCCCAGTGAAGTCAGAAATTACATCTGTCTTGATTGCCATTTATGGAAGTAGGCCTCTTGGGAATGACGACTGGGGCTCTACTGAGCACACTCAGTATGTCCCTTGATATCCTAATACGGGGGAAAGTTTCTTCTGCCAGGGAAGAAAGTTCAGTGAGGCTGGGGCCCTTTGCATATCTTCGCTTACATGGCTTTTCGAAGTCATGGCTGGGTTAGTGTTTTGTTTAAAGGCAGCTCCTGGATCCCCCAGCCATGTGTACCATCAGCAGGGGCAGCCAATGGGTGATGCTCAGCTGCTCCTGCCTGCACATGGATTTCTGCAGCTTCTTGTCTATCTCTTAGGGATACTGCACATGCTCCAGAAGCACTGCGTGGTACAGTCCTGGCAGCAGCAGAACAGGCTGGGGAACAGCTCTGCGGCATGATGGGGCATAGGACACTGCTAACTATTTTGGGCCAAAATGGAAAAAGGGGCCGGGGAAAGAGGGCACCAGTCACAGTAAGCACTCATGGTTCTAATACATCAATCTTTTGGTCCTGTCATGAGTGCAGGGGCCTGGACTAGATGACCTCTCAAGGTCCCTTCCAGTCCTATAATTCAATCTTTTATAGTTTGGTAAAAGCCACTTCATTTTATATGAAAAACGTCTGGCATTTTTTCCATCTGTCCCCTGTTGGTCAATCAGAATGCTGGATGTATAGCCCTCTCTTTTGCTAACAGTTCAACCAGGGAGAGGGAACAGGGCTTTCGCCCTCCCCAACTGGCAATAAGGGGAGAGGGGTGGGAGCCCACTATACCTATCAAGAAAGCTATAGTGTCCCAACTCAAGGGAACTTCTAAAACCAAAAAGCCTTGAAAGCTGTCCCCTATTTTAATTTTTCTGCATTTGCTGAAGCCATTACTGTATCTGTAGAGCTTTAGTTACCCCCAAAGCTTGCAGATCCTCAGTAGGGAGGAGAGAAAGAAACCCAGAATCAGGAGTCAAGATGCACATGGAAGTCAGTTACTGTACACGAGCCTCCTATAGGAGCAGCAATTTAGTGCATCCTAGCCCATGCTCTACCATGCCATATAACACAAGTGTGAAAATAAATGTTTAAGGGACACTGACATTCTTAAATCTTTAGTGTACCTTATGTCTTTAGACTCTCACCAGTATTACATTTAGTCATATTTATCAGCAATTTGTCTGGCATATAGAGAGAGGAGGAAGCTAAGTAAAAAGTGATGCTTGCCAGCTCTGTGTATCCTCCACCACCGGTGTGCTAGAAGAAATCCTTACCCTCGAGTGAACATTTGGAAATTTAGTGATATTATTCTTCTTTAGGGCTAAACAGAAAAAAAAAACACAAAATGATGGTTAAATAAAAAATGGGATGGAAAAAGAAGAGCAACTCAACTTAGTGTTCAAAAATCCCAGGCATGTTAGCCAAGAGAGCAAGAAGAGGGAAGGAGGCCAAGGCTACAAGAGGAGGTTAGAAACAGGAAGGAAAGGAAAGATGGCCATCCTAGTCTCTCGCTAACAAAATTCCAAGCTGCTTTGAAGATTGGCTCCAGGAAGACAATACAGCAATTAACTTGAAAGAGAAAATAACTATTGAGCTGATTATAGTTTGCAATCTTATTAAGAAGCTCTCATAAAAATACATTGCAAAAGTAAGAAATGAAACGCTGTTGTCTTTGTTTAAGAACCAATAACAAAGACAACAGTGTTAGCAGATACATGCTGTGTTAAACACACCCTTTATACAGTTTACACCACAAGATGTAAATATATCCAGTTACATGCCAATATTTATCAGTAATAGCTGTGATTGCTATAGAATTTTGAGAACAAAATTAAGTTTCTCCATTTCCTTCCCCCGTACCCATACTTAGATGGTCTCTTCATCCAATCCTCTGAAGTTGGCACTGACCAAACAGGAATCCAGCATAAAATGCTCCAATGAATTCTAAGACTTCATTTAATACAGCTTTGCCATGACTAGACCCAGAAGTCCAAGTCTGCAACCAGTGTTCACAATGGCCATGACACTACAGAGTGTGTCCCCAGTTTCCCCCTCATCAGAGGGGGAATCATTCTGGATTTTTTTTTCAGCTTTACTGATAGCCAATCCATGTAGCCACCCTCTGTGATCTGTTTCTCTTTGTTCAATAGGCATTTCCAATCATGTTTAAGTTGGCATGGAACTGAAAAATAAATTAAATGTGGATGTGACAGAATGAGAAAGGATTTTGTACATTTTATTCCTTATACATGCAGACAAACATGCAAGTGCTGGTTAAAATGGCTGAAAAAAATTAGTGAGTGCTCCCCAGATCATGTATATAATCACAAGTAACTATTGCAAGCCAGGAAGCAAAGCCCATGAAAGTCCAGCTCAGCTCATGCACACTGCAATTCCGCTTCCCAACAGAGCAGTCTAGTTTACTGCATGCATACTACATAAGCCACTTCACATAGAAGGGGATTTCTAGAACCCAGAAGAGATGCCATAGAAAAACCAGGTGAACTGTCACATTTATAATTGCATTTGACCCACTAACCCTTCTGTAAACTCTAGAATCTGATTTGCAACAAAACTGCTTTTCTATACGTAGCATTCTGTGACTTCCATCACTTGCTGTTCTATGACATTTGTCATGTAGCTCAGTGGTGGCTTTGAAATGTGAGGATAGCCAAAAGTGTCATGCACAAGGTTGATGGGATATAATAAAAGACAACTGAAATACAAGAACGTGCAATGACGTGATGACAAAATACAACTCCAAGTAGACACCAGACATTCCTATCCATTTAACATTCACGTGGCCCTGTCTGAGATCCATACAAATGGAGAAATGTCAAAAACCTACAGCAACCTTTTAAGAGCATCAGGTGTGAAAGAGTAATAGTTTAGTAATGGAATTCCTCAGTGAGAACAGGTTCGCAGAAAAACCGAGAGCCACGCTTGGCAGTTCGAGCGGTAAAGGGCACTGTCTTCAACACTGCATGGAAAATAACAGCCAAACATGACAAACAACACAGTAAGAAGCAAAGATCTGTTGCATTAGTACATTGTTAGTGCTTTGTTAAGGACATCCTGGGATGGTTTTACATGTTCTGATCAGTTATTTAATCACAATAGGATACACTAAGCTGGGTTTCTTTGGGGACAAAAATTCCAAATAGGCTCCAAATAACCACTTTAAATTTCACAGTTTTCACTGGTGATAAAAATCTAATCCAGAAAGGAGTGTGCCATCACTGGTGGTGGCTACAGATTATTAAGGTTCATAGATTTGGGTCAACTAAAGCTTTTCTCTGGGTCTAAAGTGACACCATCAATTTAAAAATAACATGTCTGATAATTGTTTATCCACTTTTGCTATAAGCACTTTGATATCCCTTTGCATATGGTTATCTTCACAGTCTCTCACATGGTCAGTTTCTCCCTTTGAGTAGGTTTAAAACTCTATTTTAGAATGGGAAAATGTGATTTGTAAAATTACAAACACTGGCAGTGGGACCTTGGGGCGGTGTAGAATGTGTGACAGCTTTTAACTCATTATTGAAAATGACTAGCTATTACATTGACTGTGTCCTTTCAATAAAGGCCTAAAACGTAATGTTGGTGTACACTGTCTTGAAAGCTGTAGTGAAGAAGTTCCAACCCAGCACTCAACTAGGACAGAAATGCCTTCAGCTTCCTTTTATGCCCTAAGTGGCAACATTGTTTCTTTCTCCCTCGGGAAAACCTTGTGAAAAAGACAGTAATGCAAAATATGATCAAGGAAATCTAGCCCAAAGATTTTTTTTTCTTAAGCGTTGGTACGAGTGAAATGGATGACCATTGGGGGGGAGGGATAGCTCAGTGGTTTGAGCATTGGCCTGCTAAACCCAGGATTGTAAATTCAATCCTTGAGGGGGCCACTTAGGGATCTGGGGCAAAAATCTGTCTGAGGATTGGTCCTGCTTTAAGCAGGGGGTTGGACTAGATGACCTCCTGAGGTCCCTTCCAACCCTGAGATTCTATGAAAATCATTTTGCCCCTTCCCCTACAGGGATGCAGAATATGCATCAAAATAAAAATAAACTACCAGAACATCTATGTAAATTGAAAGGACACTAAACAAAAACAGATGTTAAAAAGCAACTTTGCTATAACAGGAATCTTTTGCTCAGTGTCCTGATCACCTCTGGCTATTATTATAAATTACACCCAGCCACTATTGTATTCAAGTCTAATTTGTGGCAAGTGCAAAGTACTAGTCTACCCTAATTGGAAAGCAGTAAAACCATGACAAGTCAGGGTTATAAATCATTCAGGTATGACCAAATGATTTGTTCTGAACTGTGTATTAACATGGGGTAATTACTGTTAGTACTTTTTAATGAAACTGCAAGCTCTTAAATAATGTTAAACATCAGTCATTCTGTTTGTGGAAACATTTGCAAGGAAAGGTTTGTATGGCATGCAGAGACTGCAGTACTGTCTGCCAGGGTACTGAACTTTCTATTGCTTAGCATAAGGACTAAGTTTGTCATGACAACATGCTGAAAGAAAAACTTGTGAAATAAGCAAAGGGTATCAGACTGATACCTCTGTATATGGAAAATGTGCAGAAAATGGGCACATTAAAGTTGGTTAGGGGGTCTGGTTTGTTATACACCAGTGGCAAGGATTTGTATACTTCAGTCACAGCGCTGGAAACAACTTTCTAAACTATATTTGAACCATACCTGTTAAGAGGTTTGTAGAACTCTACAATAGTTCAGGTGATATTTATATACAGCCACAATTTGATGATGTCTGTGAACCAGCCACTGAGGCTTGTGAACAAAGCTCCTTTACCTGTTATAATGTCTTCAATTGCACCATCTTTCCCCTCATACACATGTCTGTTATCCTTGACTTGTCGTCGGCGTAGCTCTGCAATTAGCTCTTGCTGCTGTCTCTTTGTTTTATGGGAAGGAGACTGAAAGGAAACGGGAGTAAAGATCAGTAAGGAGTAGCCCCCAACAGGGCATTGCTGCATTCCTCTTTTCCTTTTCTCAAATGTGCAAGACACCAAATACCATCTTATTCAATTTCAAATATTAATATTTGGGTCTCATTCCAATTTTATAGATAGGGAAACCAAGGCAGAGAGGTTAGGTGACTTTTCTAAACCCACAAAGGAAGTCAAAACTGGTGAGTGTTTTTTCTAGCAGCCAAATCTGTCCATTCCCCTTGCTTAATTTCACTCTCCACCTCTTCTACCATTTATTTAATCCTGTAAAGCATTAGAGGATTGAGAGACTGTGCCATTTCCTCCAGCATCAGAAAGGGAAAACATGACTGGAGATAAGGGTACTGGAGCGCTGGAAGGGAAAGAAATGCAAACAGAAGCAACCAGTTACAAAATGGCCACTTTAGGGCTGTAGCTGTTTCCATTTGCTAAATTTAAGGGGCCAGTCCCAGAAAGGCATGCTGGGAAAAAGGTTTCTATAAAATGGCATCCTTAGGCTGGGCCTGCTACTATATTATAGGGGTAATTTCTCTGACAGGGCATCCCTTGGGTGGGGCCTACCACCAGGATATTATAGGGATAGTTTCTCTGTAGGCATGTTACATGTTAGTTTGTAAATATAAGAGTTAACAAAAATGCTGTGTACAGAATATAGACAAAGCCCTAGGAAAATGCATTATAAAGCTAAGGCACAAAGCTGCTGTTGGTAGGGGCATGGAGTAGATGCTTTATTCCAACCTAATTTCTCAGAGCCTATTACTGAAATGAAGGGCTGATGAGAAGACGGGAAAAGAGGAAAAATTGTATCAGGGCCAGGAGCTTGGAGGGGTGTTCCTAAACCGTCCGTAACATCTGGGTAAATAAAGTGGGATGGGTGAGGGTGGGAACTCGGTGAACATGGTGTGCCAGAGCCCCAAATTTCTCTCGTCGGGCCTGCCGAGATGTGCACACTGGGTAAATTCAGAATTATGCTCTTCTACTGGAGTTTTTCCTGTTATAAGATTGGCTGGTAAAGATAAAAAACACTGCCTATTTTTAAACCCTTTTTGTAAAACCAAAATTCACCACATATAAAGAGTGTTAGAATTATGAAATTCTTATCTTGAGCTGAGAATTATGAAATGGCACCAGGAGGGGTTTTACCTGTATGTCCTCTCAAACATCACTAGAGGGCAGAAAGGGTTGTTCCTTACCTTAGAGACAAAATATTCAAGTAATATTGTCCCAAAGTCCTCTGTTTCATACCTTTTGGTCCTGTTGCTCCATCAATGCTTCTTGCTCCAGAAGTTTTTCCATGAGTGCCTGTTCCTGCTTCTTTCTCAACTCATTCTCCTCTTCTGCTTGCTGTTTAGCATAAAGACCAAGAAACCACATTAGAGCTGCAAACAACGACAAATGAAGGGACTCTGAGATTTATTTATTTATTTATTTATTTAACAAGAGAATCGTCTCTTACTGCAAAAATGAGTTTGTGACTATAACTGTTTCCACTGAAGACCAGAGGGGGCACTTTCAGGGCACTGCATAGATATTCAGCTGCATGATTCACACTAATGTTAAGGCAGTGGAGCTAGATTCCCACACAAAGACTGACCAGCGAGCCTAGGGCTGTTCAATCTTATTGCTATGGTGGTTTGTCCTGGTTTCTGTAAAATCCTGAGACAATTACTTGCCCTGCCCTTTGCTGGTTTACTTTACGTCCCATAGCAAGGCTGTGCAGTGCTCTTTCACAGGTCATTCTGGGGTCTGTAGTCTCAGGAGGTTACACCTTTGAATTGAAGGGAGCTGTGAGCTGGATTGTAGAAAGCTACGGACCACATTTAGCAGCATTGCCATATTCAGAAGTGGAATAAGAAGCAAAATGAATGTCTGCTTACCTTGTAGGCTTTCACAAATCGGACAAAGACTGGGAAAAAGACGGATGGGGGGGTTGTCTTGGGATTCTCCCCAAAATATTTCACAGCATCATCAAAGGCATCCTGTAAGAAGCACATTTTTCACTCAACTTCGCATCTTAAAAATGAGCTATTGTCCAGAATGTCGTAAAGGGATGTATTCTCAGCCTCCCTTTTTGTTTGTGAAATCTGTACCTGCAAGATTTGCATCTGCATTTGTGTACCCACAAAATGAACTGTGGGTGTAAATGTGAGAGATCTTTGCACCTCGCACTACATGCTGTGTGCGCGCACACATTAAGTTGGGCAAAAGTGCTCAGCTTTGCAGCTGTAATTCATTTGTAGGCAGAAAATTTCAGAGTCAAATGTGCCTGCAAAAAGGAGGCTGCCCTTCTGAAAGTTTAACTCATGGTGGTCGGAAAGGTTTGTCAGAGGAGAAATAGCAAAATGTTACCAAAGTGTTTAGAGAAGAGTGACAAGATTGAGTAGGAGGATGGACTTCAGGGTGCAAATATGCATAGCTTGGCTAGATGACTACAGAGAGGAAAGTATGTGATAACCTCAATATTATGTCATCACTTCAGTGAGCACTGGTAAAGACGGCAGAGGAACTCAAGTAACCCTGAATCTCCTCAGCCATGCCACAGTTTGCTGAAGGTTATATCCTCTTGAACCGTCAGGAATTCCTGCATTTCCAGATTCTTCTTGCTTGGTCTCTACATCACCTTGGCAGGGACTGGGATTAAAAAGAATACCTGGGCTATTTTTGCATCATCCTGCAGTTTCTTTAGTTTTCCTTCATTGTTATGAATAAATTCCTTCAGCATTGTATTGTGGTCGTGCATGGTGTATTCTCGCTTTGTCAGGTCCAGGCCTCGCTGGAGCTCCTTGACATCCAACAGGACATTTTCAAGGGACACTAAGAAATAAACAAAAATGCTGAAGTATTTTTGTAGAGAGAGTGACACAAACACTCTACTATAGGCTTAAATCCAAACATTCTTAACTCCTTAATGAGAAGTGTTTCATAAATCCAGGCACAGGATCTCAGAGTTGGTAACTTGGTAAATATTAAGCCACAGATTACCCTGTATAATTAGAAATTGCTCATCAGTATTTTGACTTGTTTTAGCTTGGGATAAAAATTCATAAATGTTTGGTGCATTTCCATGGTAGCACCGAAAATAACTGACTGTTAAGTCATTCTTGTACAGGGGTTAGTTTCATCCATACAAGCATGCAGCATATACAGAGCACCCACTAATGCACAGAACATAGCACTTAGTTTTCTCCTCCCTGTGTTTAAAATGGATTCCTAAAATCTACTAAAGGCTAACGCGTTGTAGTTTAAATATCAGAATCCAGCTGCAAGCACAAGAAATTGAGAAAATCAGTTTACTTACTTAAGATTGTGTTTAACCCCTAAAATGATGACAATCTCCAAAATTCACATTGCACTTGTGTGCGTATTAATAGTGTTTAAGTAAGACAACCTCATGTTGACCAGTAATATGGGTGTATGTTCTTTTAAAAAAACAAAACCCAACACTTGGACATTATTGCAAAGGGAACGGTAATTTAAACTGTTCATTTGGGATTACAGTTGTGTAATTGATGCTAAACAGCTTCTTCAACAAACATAGGCTCTTTTTCTACTTATGTAATATCCACAAGCAGATCACAATCAGTGTCCTGAAATGTATTTGTTGTTCACATTTTCTTAAACTCTTATACTGATCTTGAAAAATTCTCTGCAAGTATTCAGTATTCACACTGATAGGTTACATTGCATCTGTTTGCTGGCTGGATGTCACACCAGCACTTCTGGGAAGAGTGCAAAGTTTGGCGTCTGTGAATACTCACTCTCACAGCTCTGAAACTCACTTTCTGTGACCGTGTGGACCAGTAAAACTTGGTCATTTGCATATTCATAGAAGAGAAGAGAAAAGGTTTACAAGCATGGGGAAAATGTGAATATTTGTAGAATATATGACACTAGTCGCCCACTCTGTGATGCAGTGTGGGGATGCCACTTCCATAATCCGCATTCAAATGAAAGAAGAGGATGCACGTGAACTACTGCCCACAACAAAAGACCTTAGGAATATTTAACAATTAAGTGTGGCATCTATATCAAAAGTATCTTGAATGCACAAGTAGTCTTAGAGCCATAAACTGGGAAAGTGTAATTTGCACAGCGGTTGCTTTAAAAGTTATCATACAAAGAGCCTTGTGTACAGATCTGGTGCTGGTCTCATGCTTTTCCTTTGCTTTCATACATCTGCAAGTATAGTCAGATCAAATCCTTTACAACTGACATCCAATGGCATTATTGAGTCCTTGATAGCTAGCTCCATTGACTGATTCCTTGGTATCCTCCTATGAGGGCAGACCTCAGGGACTCAGACATCAGACGCCATTGTGGAAAGCTAACGAGCACATGTGCTTGTAATATTAATGTTGATCTGTAGTCTTTTAACTCTGTATTGTTTTAACAGTGCAAATTCTAATCCAAACAATTGATGCTTTGCTAAGTGAGTAGCTGCTGTTGTTTCTTAGATGACTCGTTTTAAAGTATTAAGATTGTAAGCTCTGTGGGGTAAGGCCTATTTTTTTGTTCATACGGTGCCTAGCACAATGGCGTCTTAGTCCATGACTGGGGCACCTCTAGGTGTTATCACAATATAAATAAGAATAAAGTATAAAAACGTCAAATATAATAGTTCTGTGACATGAATGTATCCTCCACATTCATATTTATCCAACCTTTATCTGGAACCCTAAATTTGATGTCATCCCCCAAAAAGTGGCTTCATCACAGGCCTAGCTGCCCTACAAATTAAACTTCCGATCTTTCTCTTGAACAGCTCATGGGGATAGGAGGATTAAAATACATCAGAACCTGGTTCACATACTAACAAGGGCAACACTGGTCACAGTACCTGCAGCAGCTTTCTCCACATAATGAAGTTCATTGTAAAAGAGGGATACTTGGTGATACTTCTCTTTCACAACATTGGATATATAGTGCAACAGCGTTTGTTTTCTGTCCGTTGACTTTGTGTCTAACAGCTGCAAGCAAAAGGCAAGGAAACTGTTGGATTAAGGTGTGGTAAAGGCCAGGCTATAAATTATCTGTTGACTGAACTGATACTTTATTAAATGGGGAAGCACAAAAAAAAATAATTAAGGAATGCAGAGAAAGCAGAAATTAGAGGCATGTCTTTTGAGACTAACATGGGAGAAAGCCCTCAGCTAAGTAGGTTCCCAAATCAAATTGTTCTTACTATACCATATAGTCATATTTTAAAATAGAGTTGGCATCCACTATGCATCTACTCATTGGCTATTGCCCACCTGTTCACTCTGAGCTGTCTTCCTCCCGTTGTTTTAAAAGCTGGGTGGGACTTGCCACACATTAGTTCTCGTGAAAGATGAGAGAGGGGTAGTACTAGCTCAAGCCAGGCAGAGTGCAGGCTGATGCTGTGAGAGCTTTCCCCATACAGCTCTGCTAATGCACATCCAACCTGACCTGCTATATTGTCTGTTGTCTTGGGCAGTGACTGATAATTGTCCCAAACTCTGAGCTGGAGTTGTGATGGATTAGCAGCCAGTCTCATGTCACATATGACTGAAGACATTTAAACCTCTATCTCCATTATGGCACTACAGCACCTGAACCCCTTCTATTTTTATTTCACTCATCTATCCCATCACCACCCTTCTTCCACCACGCCAGAAACCATCTAAGCACAGGTCCTTCAATTAGTTAATTAATTACTTGTCTCTCTCACCAACAGAAGTTGGTCCAATAAAAGATATTAGCTCCCCCATCTTGTCTCTGAACTGAATGGCATGCACGGTCCATTGCAAGGCTGTCATTAACATTTTTTATGAACCGGGTGGAGGTGAAGAACTGAGTAGCAGGCACCCTCCCCACCAAAGCTAGCTCCCAGCCAAGATGTCGTTCTTCTACTCACCAGATCTAAACTCTGTAGTTTAAACCCATAAACTGCTCCTCTTTTACTGCTGTTCATATAGTTACCAAGAGCCAAGATTATCTGCCAGAGTGAGAGAAAGAGGTAACAGTCAATACATATACTTTGAACGGTGAGTTTTTAACATAAGAAGGTAGGTATATTCCAGTATGCATGCAGGAATAGCATTGATTATCTCATTAAAGTACACGTGTATAAATAAAATTGTACTTACCTCCAGTATTTTCTTGAGCTTTTGGGATGACTTTATTGAGACAGATGCTGCTATTACTGCATGGAGTTGCTAAACGCAAATAACGAGAAGAGGTGTCGTTAACACATGTAAAACCTTAGATGCAAGGTAAAAGTCAGCACTCAAATTCTACTCTTGGATCTGCATGATGGGGATCTTGACATGAATATTCTCCTTCCCCTCTGTGTACGGATTTCAAGTTGTTCACTTGCTTTGCAGGCTTAATGTAGAGTAAAAGAAAATGCAAGCATGGTTCTACAGTGCCATGCTCTTCATGACAATGAAAGATGTCACCAGTATAGATAGCATGAACATCATTAATTCGTCTTCCGTTTCAGCTAATGATTCAAACAATATGATTTCTATATTAAAACCACTTTTAAATACTTAAAAGTGTAAAATAAGTGTAAAATAAAAAGAAGCATTGTGAACATTTTGGGACACAGACTGTCATCTAAGCTGTGTCTGTAAAATCTGAGCCTGTATTTGCATACAGAGATGTGGAGTTTGCAGACACAAATGCACAAATTTTGCAGGCATATCTTAGATGATAATCTTTAAAAATTAGCAATGTAACCTATTAAATGCTATAGTCAATCTCTTCTGTGCTATGAATGGAAATGCTATGAATCATTTCTAGTGGGTTACTTAAAAAGTTTTGATGTCATCAATTTGGGAGGGTGGGGCACTGGCCCTATCTGAGGACACTGGGCACCACTGCAATAACAATATTAAATGATAGTCATAGCTAGAACATTGTTTGGCTAGATTTGGTTTTATTTCTTTCTCCTTTCCTCTCAAGAGCTGCAATGATTCATCATGATATTCAAATCTTCCATCTATCTTTAACATATCTCTGCTGAATCTGCATAGGGTTTATGACACCGCACAACTCCATGGTACTTGGCTTCACAGAGCGAGACTCCTGAAAATCATTGTAGATGTACTGTTTAGAGCCCATGAGCAAGGCCTAAACCAGGGGTTCTCAAACTGGGGGTTGGGACCCCTCAGGGGGTCGCGAGGTTACTACATGGGGGGTCGTGAGCTGTCAGCCCCCACCCCAGACCTCGCTTTGCATCCAGCATTTATAGTGGTGTTAAATATATTAAAAAGTGTTTTTAATGTATAAGGTGGGGTTGCACTCAGAGGCTTGCTATGTAAAAGGGGTCACCAGTACAAAAGTTTGAGAATCACTGGCCTAAACTCAACTGTGGTTACTACAGTCAAATTCCTAAACCTATGATAGATATAGAACTGATTGAAAAACATGAAACATTTTTTGTGAACATTTTGATTGAGATTTTTTTCCTCTTTTCTCTTTGAAAGTATTTTCCAAGGAAAATTTTCTGATCAGCTATACCTAGATGGCAAAGTAAAACAGAAAGAAGGTTTGGTCTGTCTAAGTATCTTAAAAAGTGATGCAGAGTGTTGGAATGAGTTCCACTTGTGAAGCCCTAATGTCTGCACATCTTAGAATTAATTCAACGCTAATTTATTTTTTAACATTGCTCTATCGTTTGTGGCTCACTCACCGGCGTCAGCATTTGGATGCTTTCTGCAAAGTTGCCTATGAAGGCCATGATGGTCATCTTCTGCATCAGCCTCTCAATCTTACTGAACTGCATCATGAACCGATCTTCATCAGTAAGATTCTCGAGAGGTTTCCTCTCCCGCTCATAGAGCCGTAACACTTTCACTTCGTTCTCAGTGGGCAGGAATCGCATCAAACATTCGACAAAATCTACTGGCAATGTCTTCAGGTCAAATCTATATCGTAACAACACAGAAAGCTTGGTGTTATAAGAAGGACCCACCAAATATGACAGGCCTGTCTGCTTTGGCAAAGCCAACCAAAGGGCAGCAACCTGCCTTCCCCATGATCCCTATTCAAATAGGCAGAGCACATGACTCCTGGAAGCCTGTGCCATACACAAGCCTGGGACAATAAAAATAAACCTCAGGAGTTTCCTGCCACCCCTGACACACTGGTGGCCTCTGATGCTGACTAGGTGGTGCATTGCTTACAGTGAAGCCGTGGGCCTCCATTTTTACTGTTCTGGGTGAGCACGGCTGGGAGGGCTCAATCCTGCGTAATGCATGTGCAGAGTGCTAAATGTATAAGCACACGTTCAAAGCGATAAGCAGGGTAACTGAAGCTGTATTGATGTGAATGCTGCTGCCTGGTTGCTGTGTTACTCAGTAAGTCCTAAAGGGGGAAGTGTGGCTAACATCTTTAACATGATGAGGACCACACTTAATTTCACATTACCTCAGATATGGCCATTTTTTAGCCATATGTTTTATGTTTACTTTGAGCACTTACAAGTAAACCAGTGGGTGAAGAGGACTCACAATCTTATTGTTGCTCACTCTTAAGCCTCCACTCTCACATGCATGGAAAGCAAACACTCTTGCCACTCTGCTGTGCAGCACACAAAGACTTTCAAGACCAAGACTTGTGTGAATAAGGAAAAGGCTGACCAAGCAGAACATAGCAGTGCCGGACAAAGCAAGGAGCTGACCTACTGACTGCAGAATGGGGGAAGACCTGGTGATCTCCAACTACAAGATACTGGAGTATGAAAACAGGGAAGAGAAGATACTAATTTTATGTAAAAGGAGAAGGATCTTGTAACCTACAAAGTTAGATCTGCAGCATCAGATTGAGAGTATGTTAGTATTTGGCCAGATTACAAGAGTGAACCAACGTTTGTCTGAACATCCAAACCTCTGTCTGAGGTGTCCTCATGCAGAGAAACATTAGATGCTCATCATAGCCGCAAATGCTAACGCTTTCGAGTCTAACTTGGGAAAAGTGCAGTAATAAATGAGTACTCTAGCCTAACAAAATGTTGGCTTTGACAGGCAAGTAATCATCTCCAATATGTTCCAAAGACTAAAGAAAGTGAACTGGAATGTATCTTAGGGTACATCTACACTGGAATAAAAGACCCGGGGCACAGCTGCGCCTGGCCCAGATCAGCTGATGCGAGCTTGTGGGGCTCTGTTTGTGGGGCTAGATGACTGGGCTTGGGCTGGAGCCCGGGGTCTGGGACTCCCCCTCCCTGCAGGGTCCCATAGTTCAGGCTCCAGCCCGAGCCTGAACATCTATCAGCAGTTTTACAGTCCAGTAGCCCAAGACCTGGACCAGCTGCGAGTGTTTAATTGCTGTGTAGACATATCCATAAAGTGCCTGATGACTCTTAAGAAGTAGGACATGAAACTACGTTCCTTCGTTAAGATTGGTAGTACTCACTTGTATCATTTTTGCATTTGGCATTGTATCTAATCATTACATAAACAATACCATCTAAATTGCATTCAGTGCATGTGAATTAAATTCAGACATTATGGCAAAAACTAAACCTTTCACCTATTCTTAATATTTACCATTCTTGTCTCAGGATTGCTTTTAATTTACAGTTATTATAGGAAATACAGCATAATAGGAGTCAAATGTGAATTACGTTGATGGCATTCTTTTAAGAACTATTAATTAGGTTTTTTAAAAAATTCCAAGATAATTTGCACTGACTTGCAGAGTGATATCATGACACAAAATTGCAAGTTAACTCATCTAGGGGGAATGCAATCAATGATTTGTGGGGGACTCAGAATGGTTCATCCTTATTCTTGGCTCTTTCGCAGCTGCAAAAACCTTTGTATTATCTGCCAATTCAAAACCAGATTTTCTATGTATGCCAATTACCAAAAAGCAGAGTAAATCTTAGATATGATTGCTCCATCGACAAGTTTTGCACTTACACCTGAATAGCTTTGCATATCTCATCTGCAGTCTTTCCAGCTTTTCTTAAAGTGATGGCAAGATTTTTTGCCCTGTTTGCTTCCAATAATGTGACTTTGTTTGACCCTTTTTGAGTTATCTTTTGTTTGCTTGAAGTAAGATCAATGGCTGGACCTTGAGCTTTTGTCTTGAATATTTCTTCAAATTCATCCACATTTAAATCCTAAAAAGAAAGAAATCCCCCCACAAAAATATTTTTTTTAAATTGCACTTGTCCAAAGTTTTCTCAGAATTCCACAGAAAGACTTTGTCTGATATGTAGGTATATGCCACACTGTGTTGATATATGCACATCCGCCCTTGCAGACAATAGTCTGCAGTAATGGTCCAAAATATAACATTATAATAGTGTTACAGCATGTGATTTTGTGAAATTAAGGTCAAAAGATTTTTCAGCTTTTTACTCATCCTTCTACCAGCTGTAGCCTCGTGTATACTATTCAAAAGCTTAGTGCTCAACCCTAATACATTGATGCTCTAACTCTCCTTCAACAGCACTCAGCAATCTGCAGGAGCCTGCATCCCATAAATGGCATCAGCATGTTTATACTGGGAAAATGCCATCAACCATCTTGATTAATTTGTTTCAAACAAAGACATGCACTTTTATAGTCAGTCTGGCCCAGATTTTCAGCTGGGGTAAACCGAAAGCCATTTCATGCCTTTTTACTGAGGATCTCAAGCAGCTGAAACTATTCTTATTTAACAACACAAACAATAACTTTCAGAAATAATTCCTACGATGATCTGTCTTTGCAAAACTGTACATTCACTTACACTGCACGTAGTACTGGGAAGCAAAACACAATATGCAGTATTCATACCTCCAGGATTCTTTCATCATCAATTTCATTGAAGACCGTCCCATTAATTTGATTGGGTTTGAGAGCTACCCAGTTAAAGACAGGCATGCGGAACTTTGTCTTGATTGGCTTCTTGATTTTCACAGCTAAAGACATCAAAGAGAATGAAATTACAAATGCCGGAAGAATTGGGAAACATCTGGAGCAACCCAGACACAGTTTTTTGCAGATGGCATTTCAGCACTGGAGGAAGAACTGGTAAGGGCTAAGTAAACACTTTTAAAAGCCTGAAAAGATTATGCTGCCGTGATAGACAAACAGCAGAGAGAGATTTTATCCAGCTATTCAGCTGTTTTATACCCAGCATTCACATACCTTTAGTGAAAGCTTGAGATTAAGAATATTTCACAAAAGCAAATGTGTTACTCTAATATACTGCGTTCTTAATATTGTTCTGGCCTGGTTTAGAAACCAACATAATTTTTAACCAGTATAGAAAATGGATAAAATGGTATGTGACTTTAGTTCTGTTCTGCCAGAGGACATCCCATTTCTGGATGTAACATCAGGACAGGTCATGTGAGGTGCTGAACACCCTCAAGTCCCACTGATGTTAATGCGGATTGTGCACTCTCAGCACCTTGCAGTCCTGGGCCGCTGGTGTGTGATGTTACTCAGTCCTTACTACCTAACTTTTAATAATCAGTGCTGTAGATAAAGTTGTTCAAGCTGACATCAAGGCAGCGGCACTATGACATGCTTTTAGCAACAGCTAGAGGTGCTAGCTGAAGACCTACATCCTTTTGATTAAACTGAGAGAGGGGATTGTAGCTGAGGATTCAGCTAGAAGTGAGTCCTCTGTCTAGCAGAGGATTCAATCAGTGGTGTGTGACAAGGGAAAGAGAAGCCCTTTTACAAAAAAGATATTGTTACAAGGGAACATTGCCTGTTGGGAAGGGATTCTACTGTTTCACACAAGCCTGAGTTTGTCTGTATTTTAAAGCACATAAAAGCCAGTCTCCAATTTTAGCACAATTACATCTCGAGGTAACAAATGCTTTTGCCTTCTGATTGTGCAGCACCAGTAAATCTTTTAAAGTAACTTTGAAGGGATGCTATAGAAGATGGGACCAATTAATCCTCATTAGTCAATGAGCACAGAACAAGAAGTAATAGGCTAAAGTTGGAGCAGGGAAAATGTAGGTTAATTGCTAGGAAAAACTTTATAACCCTAAGAATAATTAGGCAGTGGAACAAGCTACCAAGAGAGCTTCCATCGCTGGAGATATCTAAGGTTAGACAGGCATTTAAGGATAGTCATTCTAAACATTAATAAGAGACAATATAGAGGTATGGACTAGGTGACTCACTGCAGGTCCTTCTAACCCCAAATGTCCCATGGTACAAATAATTTGGTTAATTAAGCCATATAAGAGAAGTGTCAAATTGCCAAAAAAAAACCACCAGTGAACCTCAGTATTTCTAAATGATCTAAAGTAGATGGTTACTTTTGGGGTGTTGCTTTTCATTGTTTCTGAGATTTAGAGGCCCAGCCAATTACTAGAAGTTTGTGATGGTCATTAAGATTTGTTCAGTAATGTGATTAAGTTATTTTCAAATGTGGAGTGAATGATTAAATTCTTTTCAGGCTACAGTCAGAAAGAGAGAAACCCTGCTTCTTATTCCCCCAGTGTTGGAAAAAGCCATTTAACCTGTAGAACTGTCATCTGGTCGATTGAAACAAATTGAAATAATATAGCAACAGAAGTCCAGACCATCTCCAGCAGTGTCCTATACGTAATACTTCCAAGTACAGGTAGTCTCAAAGTGTAAAATTCTGATCCAGATGCAAACTTTCCCAAAGTTCAAGGTTGTTCACATATGGAGCTTCGTTTTGAATACATCTCTTCTTCCAAGACAGATGTACTAGTTTCCCTCTACATCCCCCGATGCACACAATAGTGCATCTAGATAATTGTGCAATGCTGTACGAGCAGCAGATTTCTTCCCAGTGCCATCCACGTGGTCAGGTTACACCCTGAGCTATAACATTTGAGCATGAGAGATAAAAAGGAATCAGTTTGCCTCTCTTCAATACTTTTCCATGTATTGTTTTCCAGGACAGAGACCATCTTTTTCAGGGTTCAGTCTCCTCTTGTGCTTTAGAGCTGGGCAAATGATGAAAACATTTTTCTCTCATTTTCCCTGATTCAAATTTTTAGAAGAATTCAGTTCTTCTGTGTCTGTGTCCCTTTTGTGTTCACTCTATGGAACGAGCTTACTGGCAGGAATAGTTGTAGAAACACTGAATTTTAAGCATTCACAAAATAAAATTTGAATTTGTAAATTTGAGTATTCACACTGGAAACGTGATTGCCAGAGTTATAGTCATCCAATCAGGATAGAGGAACACAAATCAAACACTAGTCAATCAAGTTTGACCAGCAAATGAAATGAACTGCTTACACAATCTCTAGGCCAAGAATTACTTGACGAAGAATTTAGAATAATGAATAACTGGAATAGTGACAAAGTCAGAAACCCAGACAGAAGAAGAAACTACATTTATGAATAAACGGTTACTGTGAATTACTTGCCCAGCTCTAAGAGAAACTATACTAAATAAACCAAAAGTATTCCCTGCCTTTGTTACAGAACCATGCTTAAATGTGTAAGGTAACACCAAAGTGGTCCTACTCTTTCCTTGAGGTACATGAGTAAGTGCCATCAATTAAACAACAATTATGCATGCAATCTGGAGACTTGATCCCACACACAATGATACTTCTGCCACTGACTTCAACAGTTACAGGATCTTGAGTGGGGAATAGACCCCAAAGAGAGGCTTTACAGGCTGAGAGCCCTGATTCAGCACAGCACTTAAGAAGGGGATTTACTCCAATCCTATAAAGCAAAATACTTAAGCATAGTGTGATGGGGTGTGCACCCCACACCAGCCCTGATAACAAAGGCCTGAGAGGTCAGTTAGGTTACCTGGCTTCACCTGGGAGAGGGAGGGCCGGGGTTAACTAAGAGTGAAGCCCAGTTGGGGAAGGCTGGGACAGCACTATAAAGCTAAGAGGCTGAAAGCAGAAGGAGGCTGCAGTCACTCCCTAGCATGAGGGAGGTCATCAGGGACATGGAGGAAGTCCAGGAGGAGAGTAAGTCTTGAGATCCTGCCCTGAAGTAAGGAGTCTAGCACGAGGCTGGGAGGGGATGAAGTGGCAATGGGGAGTAGAGTGGTTGCCAGTGATAAACCCAGAAACAGGCAAGTGGCAAGAGAGAGGCTGGGTAGGAAGGAGCCCAGGGAAACAGCAACAGGGATAGGGACAGAGCAGACCTGGATTGCTGGTTATAGGGTCCTTGGGCTGGAACCTGGGGTAGGGGGTGGGCCCAGGCTCCCCTGTAGTCACTGCTAGAGTGGAACAGAGCCCCGAGCTGGGGCAGAACAACATCCAGAGAAGGCATTTGGACAGTGGTCCTGTTGGACTTCATAACCCTGGAAGAAGTGGACTATATGGTGACTTGGCAGACTATCACAGACAGAGCAGAAAGATGCAATTGATTCTGAAAGAGCTTCTTTCCCAGATCTAGACAAGAGGAGGAGCACTAACAGTGAGTGGAAACCCCATTACACATGGGCTTAATACCACTGAAGTCAGTGAGTAGGACTCAAATGAAGTGGATGGGGCTTAAGCATCTGCTTAAGTGCTTTGCTAAATCAGTGCCTTGGTACTGAGAAACAATTCAGTTTGACAGCACGCACAAAGTTATCTGAAGGTCCATACTTTTTAACCTCCAAAAGGTGTTAAAATAAACTCTCTTTTCCATATGTTGTTTGCACACCTGATTGAGATTTGCAGGTAATTAACAAGCAGCTCACACTCTAGGAACAATGTAAAAATTAAGCAAGCCTGAATTTAAAATAACAAATAGAAGGAGGAGATCACAGCACAAAAGGGACAGAAAGGAAATGGGTGCAAATACTTAAAATACTTAGCAAGAACCTACAGAAAAGCTTGATTGGCCCATCTTACCCGGAAGCAGAAAGAACAAAGAGAAAAAAAAATAGTGAGGGTTAGAATAGCATAATTCACAAATTCCCAATACATCATGCTAATGTGATCACATGACATCGTATGAATAAGCAGTAGGAGAAATGTTCCCTTCTATGTAGGCATTTTATCAAGATTTGACACTTTCATCTTCCTTGGCTCAGTGGATTTCCTTAAGAACAAATACTAGAGAATAGTCCTCTGTACTACAATGGCCCAAAAATACTTCAGGAACATTATAGTAAACTGCAGTATGGGAGAACTGTGCTGCAGGCTCCTACAATTCTCTTTTTAAATAAGAGGTACAAATCAACCTCGTGGCCCATTCATATACAATGCACAGAGACATTTACTTGGTAACACAGACTAAGCTAACTGTAAATCCCAGCTGGCTGTGAATTAATCAATATGTGAGGATAGCATCAGTATCCATTTCAAGCAGCTTTCAAAATCTAGTTCAGGTTATTTTCCTTCCTAGAACCAATTAGTTCACAGACTTAGGGAGTCCACCTACATCACACTGGTGTGCAATATACTTACTCACATGTAAATACCGTATGTAAATCCTATCTCAGTCATTTTCTACCCACCAACTAGCTCTGTAATTTTCTGTAGTTCAACACCCTCAGCACTCGCTACAGGATTTAAATCTGGCACCAGAAATCAGAAAAGCATTTCAAGTAAACCCTGTGATGAGATTCCTGAGAATTGCAGAGGACCCTAGGTATAGCCTTTTCTTCTCATTAATGAGCTTTGCTCAGGGAACTGAGTGGATTTTAATGGGCCCTACTGCAGCATGAGGCATATAATATTCCTCCAAATCACACTTGACTCAAAGGAAACGATATTAATTGTAGCAAGACAATATACAGAAATGGAGCAGGCTGACTGAACACCAGATTTACAGGGAGGTCTATGACTAATGACAAAATCAAGCCAACGGTTGTAGATTAAAAAAGGAAAAGGACAGAGAGGAGGTTGGACAGGCAGGCAAGCTGACATTATAATGCCATTCCAAAACCCCAAATCAGAATCTCTCTTCTGCTCAGCTCACTCTTTCTATCAGCACAGGACTGAGTTTGACTACTGGACGAGTTTCAGGAAGAGAAAGGTGAAAGGAAACCACATATTGTAGCCCCTTACACATTATTAGCCCAAGAAGATGTGGTGCCAAAGGAATATTACAATAGCGCACATGCTTTGAAATCGGAATACTATTTTTATAAACCTGCCAGGGAAAGCCTAATCAGTAATCTCAGCTATACGTGTGTTACTTTTTTAAACATACCATTACCCACTAGTTCCATGGTGACTCTGCTTCTCAGAGTTTTCCTCCTTCAGAGGAAACAAAAGATCAAAGGGTGGAAATACTTAATCAGTTTTAAAAATATATTAATCAGAACTCCTCAGCTTCTCTCTTTCTGCAATTATAGTGTGCTCTCATGATCTCTTGGGGGGTGATACCAAGTAGTACTCACTTGCTGGGTGAGGTACTCGGTATAAGTCAAATAGGGCATAAAAATAATATAATTAGATCTGGTCAAGGACTTTCTTTTCCCAGAAAAAATTGCGACAAAACCAAAAAAGTTTTAATTTTTGTTCAAACTTTCTTCAAAAATAAGTTCAGGTTTTCATTGAAAAAACAAACCTGAAACATATTTGGGTTTTGGCAACCACTATTATATATTTTATTTAGTTTTTTGATTTTAAACCACACATGATTGAATTCTGAAGAAAATCTGCA
This sequence comes from Terrapene triunguis, assembly GCF_002925995.2. Classification (NCBI taxonomy): domain Eukaryota; kingdom Metazoa; phylum Chordata; order Testudines; family Emydidae; genus Terrapene; species Terrapene triunguis. Next base: position 26,353,930 of record NW_020664413.1, on the reverse strand, counting down.
AGATTTTGACAAAAACAAACATTTTTTGAAAAATTTGTGTTATTGAAAAAAGCCATTTTCTGTAAAAGAAAACAATGTTTTGACCTGCTCTAATTATAATATGAGAAAGGACCAGCAGCGGGGAATCCTTCATAAAAGACACTAGCAATTTTATAAACTCCGACTATTCCAAGTGGTGGATAGAATGTCGGAGATCAGTATGGGGGTGTCTCTCTGTGCTTTATCATCCTCAGGGAATGCTCTCAATTTGATTTTTTTTTAAATTTACTAATTAAAAAAAAGTCACTTTCTGATGGAGCTCCTTCTAAACAGCATGGCTGGATTTTTTTGTAATTAATTTGAAGAATGCACTGATGGGGCATGCATGTCAGTTTCACTGTTTTACCTGCTAATCCTGAGTTGAAAATCACCGTGGGAGAGGCTGTTCCTGGCAGAGGGGGTGCTGATGGTGGCGGTGGGGGAGGCAGTGGAGGAGCTGGGGCTGTCTCTGCAGCTGGACCAGGAAGAGGTGGAGGTGGTGGTGGAGGTGGAGGTGGAGGTGGCATAGGTGCTGTCACAGGACCGTTTTGCACTACAAAAGGAAGGGGAAAAGATATGTTTGCATCTGAAAGCATTAATCAGAACAAAACAAACACCCACCAAAGAATTACCTAAGAAAGAACTAAAAGCCACAAAAGATCATGTCTCTGGGCTAGATTTCTCAGCGGATGTAAACTGAAGCTGGTAGCTTCACTGACTTCAACAGACCTATGCTGATGTAAAGCAGCTGATGATCTGGCCCCTAGTTACTATACATACCAGTGTATGCATCTCATTAAAAAGAATGAAACAAAACCATCTGCTCTGATCAGAGCAGACTTTGTTTTCTGCATCTGGGTTCAAACACTTTGGGTTTGTCAAGTTGGATCCATGAATATTCACTGTCGTGACTGTCTGTTGTGTGACATGACCCTAAGTTACACCCTCAATGGAGCTTAAACCAGCATGAAACCAGTGAGTGAGAGTGAGATCAGGCACAGTGAGCTGCACCATCAACTTCCAACCTCACACCTGCCCCTTGAGTCATACTATTTCTCACCTGTCTCAGATGTTGGTGGTAATGGGGGTGGAGGTGGCGGCAATGGTACTGAAGACGTAGCCCCAGTCACTGGTCCCACACATATGCCAGCTGTAGCTTCTGACCCTGATGGCAGTGTCCCAGAGGCCACAGCAACAGGAAGAATAGAGATGTCACCATCACCTTTCTTCTGAATTTTAATGGTCCCTTGCTTTTCCAGTTCATGGATCTTTTTCTCCAGGGTTGACTGCCGCTGGATGGCTTCCTCTTTTTCTTTGACCATTTTTCTCAACGTGTGAACCTGGGTATTTGCATCTTTGTAAATTTCCTGCAGAATTGTCCAAAAGTAAAGAATTTACTTGCATTCAAATGACATCACAGAGCCGAGCTAGAAATAGAATGACAGCATGGCACTGGATTGCCCCTGGTGCTCAGTGATAAAGCATTTTGATGAGAGCAATACCTCTTCATTTGCCCGAAAGAGGGTTCATTTTGCATTTCCCCCCATGTTAGCATTAAGAATGTGTACATGCATGAGTTGTATAAGGAATCTCAACTCTGAGTACTAGGATAGAATTTGTGGCCATCAGTGCTAAAATATCTCCCAGGTAGACTACTAGGATTATGTTAATCCTAAATAAATAGTGTGGTATGATGATCATATATCAGCCGAACTGTGGCCTTCCCTTGCTTGCTCCATGTCCAGTTGCTAGCTGCCTGGCCTGCCTATGAGCACATATTGGACACTTGGTAGAAGCAGGGACAGAGCTGTGCCTGCCCCTGGTCTCTCCCCTTTGCCTTGCCTAGGAGTGGTGGCTGGGGACCTGTGCAACTGGCTCATATTCCGGGGCAGGGATTGTATCCCCTAGTGTCCAGGGCATATGGGACCAATGGCCCATATCAGTGTGTAGGTAGCTGCACACGATAGCATGGCCGAAAACCTCTAAGGGCCTCTGAAGCCCTGATTCTGTCCTTCTAGCTGCCTGCCTGAAACGGGTATAGTTCTCTACACCAGCGGTTCTCGAACAGTGGGTTGGGACCCCAGAGTGGGTCATTTTAATGCGGTTGCCAGGGCTGGTGTTAAGACTTGCTGGGGCTCAGGGCTGAAGTCAAAATCTGAGCCCCACCACCCAGGGCTGAAGCCCTCAAGCTTTGGCACCCCCCAGGATGGCAGGGCTTGGGCTTTGGCCCCCCAGCCTGGGGTGGTGGGGCTTGGCCTTCGGTCCCCCTTCCCAGGGTCACGTAGTAATTTTTCTCGTCAGAAGGGGGTCACGGTGTAATGAAGTTTGAGAAACCTGCTCTACACCAATGATATAACTGTTTCCATACGACCTAATGTACTTCAGACAGGAAAAAAACAGAGGGCTTGTCTATACTTACCGCGCTGGTTCGGCAGCAGGCAATCGAACTTCTGGGTTCGATTTATCGCGTCTTGACTGGACGCGATAAATCAAACCCAGAAGTGCTCGCCGTCGACTCCGGTAATCCTGCTCAGTGCGAGGAGTACGCGGAGTCGACGGGGGAGCCTGCCTGCCGCGTCTGGACCGCGGTAAGTTCGAACTAAGGTACGTCGACTTCAGCTACGTTATTCACGTAGCTGAACTTGCGTACCTTAGTTCGAATTGGGGGGTTAGTGTAGACCAGGCCAGAGACTAAAGACTTCATAAAAATCTACAAAATGAGACAAACATATAACAGAGAAAAATATTTAATAGTGATGGAACTTGCCTATTGCCATTTCTTTAGCAAGACCCGCACAACCCTCTGTGGAGATTATATGTCACATCCGCAGCTAGTGTAAATTGGTGTAGCTCCATTCCCTATATAAATATAATTCTCTCTATGAGATCTATGGATGTAAAGTGCTGCACAGCACCTAAGATAAGGTAGCTTTGGCTAGATACATACTATGGAGAAAGAAAGTCTTGACGCCTGAATATGCTGACAGTGTTTGCCTGAAACACACCAGCTTGTTAGCTAGTCTTGATCTTGCTGTGCAAAGGCTAATGGGCTCTGCTGAGTCACTGAAGCAGATAGCTCGTTATCCTGCCCAGATAAAAGGGAGATGCTAATTTCTTGCTAGAGAGAGAGAGAGAATCTAGTGTGTGAGCTGAGCAGTCAGGAGTAAGTCAGTCTAGAAGCAGCCAGCCTGTGGAGAAGTTTTGGGCTGAAGTTTGTATTTTATTAAATTATCTTTTATATGATTAATGTCTGTGCTAATGAAGCCATACCCCAGGAAGGGAGTGAGTTTGGACTCTACACAGTGAGTGGACCGTATTTGACAGCACACAAGCAAGGCACCTGCTCAAACGCCACTGATGCTATGCACCCAAACTTTTTGAAGGCTTTAATTCAGCCTCTAATTTTCACCCACAATCAACTGTCTGCAAAACTATAGGTAGAATTAAATGCAGACATGAATGATAATGTTCAGACATCTACATGTCTGATTTGGCCAGGCAATCAGAGAGTTAAATGTCAGTTCTTTGCACCCACAAGTAAATCCGCCTGCCATCGATTATGGGTGCAAAGTTAAGAGGCCATTAAAAAAGTTTAATCCATTAAGTCTGAACCATGTGTAAACATCATGATTCACTGTCACACTCCCATTTCAAACAATGAATTCCATACTAAATACAAAATGAAATGGAGCTCTTTCTCCTGAATGTGACATCTGTCTGTAATGTCATCATCACACTTACTCGAACAACATCCAGTTCTTTGTTTCTCTGCATAAGCTGCTTTTCCAGTTCCACAATCTTCGCCATTGCTTCATTCTCTGTGTCTTGCAGTTTTTCCGATAACTGTAATTGAAAAAAAGATATTGATGGTAACAGATTTCTCAAACAACAATATCAGTATCACTAACTGGAAAAGTGGTACCTGGTAAGCTATTGACATTGGGCCAAATCCTGAAGTTCTTATTCAGTAAAGCTCCTATCGAAATCAATGGAAATATTGACTGAGTAAGGACTTCATTATTTGGTCCATGGGGCATGAACTGCATTGTTGATGGTCCTGTTAAATCTGAACATCATTTGCTAAATCTGATCAGCAGCCAACCCAATGGGTCTGCAGTTATTGAGTCTGCTCAAGAAGAGAATATCCTACAAAGAAAGCAAGACTTCCGGGCCACTTTGAAAAAACAGTTAGGAAGTCATCACTTTACTTATAAACTGAGTAAGTTTGATCTGGAAATCACTGAGAGACAAAAAATCATGGAACCACACAATGCCATTTTTGCAAAGTCACTTTGCAAAGTAGAATCTGCATCCCTAGGGCCCATGTTTATTGTCTTTCAATGACTGTCAGATCAGATCTGCTCATTTCACAAATAAAAATATTTTGTTGTTGTTGTTTTTTGTAAATTGCCAATCCTACAAACTTAACTTGGATCTGAAAGCCAAACTGTAATTCTGACTGAACTGGGGTGTATTGTAAACGGTAATGTGCAATTGTCTTCTGCAGCTCTGTAAACTTTGAGATAAAGATTTTGCAATTGGAACAAACATAATTAACAATTTTGTTAAAGCATGAACTTGAGAATTTCAAGTCTTCACTTGCATAGCCAAATAGATTTTGTAGTGCAAACAGAAATAAGAGGCAGAAAAAAACTTGTTTTAGTAACTAAAGTAGCCAATTATGTCTCTAAACACTCATAGTTAGCAGATCTATTAAATAAGAACGCACCATTTTTACCAAGGCATTTTTCAGAGCAAAATACCTCTTTAAGGAAGAGGATATTATAGTCAGTTCTAACTGCTCTTGAGAAAGAATGTACTTGTTCTACGTCAAGCCAATGTTCAAAATTTGGAGTAAAGTTATGACAGGAATGAAAAAAAATTACTTTGGGGGTTATTTTTTAAGTCAGGAAAACACTTATTTTTAAAACAGGAAAGTCATATTTTCAAGACTAAAATAATTGATACCAAAAATGTCTGGCATGGAAAAACTAAAAGCTAACAGTGCATCTCAGAGTGATGCTGCACTTCAATCCTCATTACTGAGCCATGTGGAACACACCTGAGCCTTAACCTCTTGAGGCCCTAGCAGTTTGTTTTATGAAGTCCAAGTGCATATCTGTTCTCTATCCATCTCCTTTCGGCATCAGACACAGTCCTACTGCTCAGAGATTTAAAATAATCCCAAATGCATGCTTCCTCAGTCTGTTTCTGCTTTACACATACTTAGTGTATGTGTTGGAAGTCGCACAAAACTCTAACTGTACTCTTATGGCATGGAATGTTTATCTGCTCTATTTATTTGTACCGTATTGCTAAGGAATCTGCAATTTATATGTAAATTAGTTTTTCTGTCCATAACTCTATACAGACCCAGGCTGCCAAGTGATTCCATCTGGAACTGTAATTCAACTGAAACTAAGAACTCTGGAACTATTGGAATCCATAAGCTCCAACCCATAAAGCTAGGACCATATATGCTTGATCAATGGTGAGGTTCCCACCAAGGACAACAGGAACTATATGCATGTGAAGCAGAACCAGTATGGGTCCCCCAGACAGGAACCAGGTGAGTCTGATCAGTCAGATTCTCTGGTTATGTCTACATTTGGAGCTAGGGGTGTGATTCTCAGCCAGATTCTCATACATGAGCTAGCTTTCTATGAGCTAGCATGCTAAAAAATATTACTGTAGCACGGGAAGCAGCAAGTGGCAGCATGAAATATCCTGCCTGAGGACATACTCATGGGGTGGCTAGCCCATGCTGCTGCTTGCTCTGAATATACTACTGCAGCTACCTACTGTTTTTGGCATAATAGCTTGATGAGAGCTAGCAGATTGAAATGTCTATTCAATATGGGAGTCATAGAAATGTAGAACTGAAAGGGAACTTGAAAAGTCATCTAGTCCAGTCCCCTGCACTGAGGTAAGACTAAGAATTACCTAGACCATCCCTGACAGATGTTTGTCTAACCAGTTCTTAAAAACCTCCAATGACAGTGATTCCGCTGTCTCCCTAGGTAATTTGTTCCAGTGCTTAACTACCCTGACAGTTAGAAAGTTTTTCTGTATGTCTAACCTAAAACTTCCTTGCTGCAATCAGTGACTTCCAGATCAAAGTACTAAGTAAGAACTTTACCAATCAACATGTACCGGTTGTGTACATATGATCAGTGCTTAAGTGGTGGATTTTTCAAGATGCACAGTGACCTGCGTGCACATACTGGGAAGGAAAGAAGATTTTATGGTTAACTCTGACGATCTGGGTTCAGTTTCTAGTTCTAATCCAGACTCACTGTGTGACACTGGGCAAATCACTTAATTTCCCTTTGTCTCAGTTTGCCATGTATAAAATGGGGATAATACTTTCCTAGCTCACAGGTAGGAGGGTAAATTCACTAATATCTGTGAGGTGTTCAGATGCTACAGAAATGGCGCCATATAAATACCTAGAGAGAGATAGACAGACATAACACATATTAGACCCAAACTACTAATCAGTGCAATTCTATTCTATTTAGACTCTAGTACCACAACAATCACTGTGGTATCTGAGAACCTGGTGCTTTTCCCCATCCCTGGCTATGGTCAAGTAAAACAAGATAATCAATTACTCAAAAGTATAGGAGGAACCCTTTTCTCACTGAGTCTGTAAATGGCCTAGGAGCAAAGCCACCAATTAGCTAATGAGTGGAGAATATGAGGGCTAAAATACATTCTTGTGTGTCTTGTTTTTCATTACAAGTTCCTTGTGCAACAATAAAAACACATGGTTGTTGTTGAGGAGTAGCCACCACTACTTGATGTCATTTCATTGTTAACATGAATGATTCTAAATTGAATCCAGAGTCAGTTCTAAGTACGAAGAGAAGCAGCAGCCTCTGCCAAGTCCCCACTGACTCAAGATTGGAGGCCTCCCCACAAGAACTGCAGTGGAGACTTGTCATGTCTCAAAAATGAAGGAAACATAAAGTGTAGTTTTCCCTACTGAGGACATACCACACTTAGCAGCACCTGGATTTCCATAACCGGCTGCACAAGAAACCATTCCTGAGATGTTCTTTCCTGACATTTTTCAAGATTTGTTCAGATCTAGATGCCAAAAACCTGCTTAATCCGTCATCAGGAAAACAGCCCAAGTGACTCCTCTTACGCAGAGGCTCCTGACACCCAGAGGTTCTACCTCTGGCTAAGCCTGTGCTTGCAGCAAGCCCACCAATATAAAGCATTAACAGCTTAGTCTTAACTAAGTCAAAGGTCATTTCAACTTTGCACTAACATGAGAAATATTTTCTTCCAGTTCTTCAACTCTTTCCAAGGCTGCGTTCTTGGTTTCGGCATCTTCAAGCAAAGCTCCCACATCAAACACATTGTCCAAGTAAGCTTGAATCTGCACCTGCAGTTTGTCACTCTCTGTGTGTTTCAGCTTCTGAAAGTCCAAAGTAAAAGAAGCGTCATGAAATGCATTCAGAAGCATGCAATGATAAGGCCACAAATACTGAACGGATGCAAATACACTGCAATCAAGTTAGGCCCCATTTTCATATTTCAGAGAAGTGCTTAACTTCTTAAACATCACTGAGAGTTGCAAATAACACATGGCAAAATGTAAGGAGGCCCGCAAAAGTTCAGAACTTTAAAATTAAGCAGTAATTTTTTCTGTACTAATATTAGCATTTTCTTTAATGGCAGGTGTTTGAGATCTTAACATCTGAATATAACTATTAACAGCACATAAGCAAGAGCAAGACACAGACAAGAGTACCAATCAGAATGTGAAGACTCACTGATGTACCATGTAAATCTGTGACAAACATCTACGTATACACTGTGGCCCACACTGTGCTATTCAGGAACAGGCTCACCCTGGGGTTGGTGTGGAGCCACGCCTCACCACTGCAGTGGAGAGTTCTGGGGGCGAGATGTTGTGGTCAGGGAGACAAAAAATACCTCCTGGAACTCCCCAGCATACAGACAGGTGCAGCCAGTTCTGCCAACTGGCACAAAAGGAGAGGAGGGGCTCTGCCTCCTTCCCACCCACACTGGGCTGGCTAGTGCCCCACGAGACAGTAGGTGACAGTAATCTTTGCACTCAGGTAAATAAATGGAATTCAACTGTGCCTGACCCCTGAATAAGATGAGGGAAAGGCTACGTGTGCCTTCCGCCTTGTGTACCTGTGCAGAGGCTCTGTGTCTGTTCTCTATTGTTCTGCTTGTGTTTGAGATGAACCCACATAATTTGAAATGTTAACCTTTGAGCTGAATAGGCATAGGTCAGGAAGAGATTGTGATGAAATATCTTTTTAGATGAACTACAGTTTTTGTGCTGGCAGAAGATCATCATCAATATAGAACGGAGCGCTAGGTGTCAATGTGTACATATTCCTAGTAGAGAGCAAAAAGTAGCTCTGGCTCTGTTATCACTGAGCAGAGCCAAAAACCAGCAGGAACAGACGAACTCCTAAGCAACAAAAATACTATTTTCCATGTAAATGTTCCTAATAATAAAACACTGGGGGAGAGAGAAATACATGGGGATAGGGGAGAAATGTGATATAAAAGCAGCATTCTCTTTAAATAGAACATTTCCAGAAGGTGCCAGTAAATCTCTAAAGTCAGGGGCTGGGGGACTTCTAGTAGGAAATTCAGTAGGAAAATGTGTTATTTTTTAATCTTAGGACCACAGCATTTAATCATTTGAAGATATACTATCCTATGCTGTGTCTGCTCAACAAATTCTCCCCACCTTACCTGGTAACCAAGGCCCTGATTCGGCAAGGTGCCTAACTCACATGCTTAAAAGTCGGACATGTGCTTAAGTACCTTGCTCAATTGGGCCCCAAAGAACAGAACCAGACCAATTCATTGATGTTACGAGGGATGAATTTGGTCCATTATGGCCAGCTGTGAGGCTCAACTTTGGAACAAACTTAGGTTTGGGGAAATGAATATTACAAGATGAGGGTCAAATTTTCATCCATGCTCCATGAGCAGGTTTACATCAATGGTCCCAGTTTAGCAGAGACAATTGCTACATTTTTAGCAAAATATGTATAATCTCCTTACTCTGTCCCCTCCAAAAGCTCTCCTGGTTCAATGGACTTCAGGGGAGTTAAAAGGCTTGTCCCTATTTTTCTCCCCAATGTCCCTTTTATAGATTTCCATTGTAGGTATGTCTCCCACTGCACATAACAGGAGTTCTGTACCTGGAAGCAGGGGAGAAGATACCTCTTACTTGCTAGGTAAGAAGTATCACTGAATCCTCAGAGCCACTAACATGATTAGCTCCTAGAGAAGATAAATGCTTAAGACTAGGAGAGTTAGGCAGACTTATTGACTCTTTCAGTGTGAGGGCGATGCTGTTGGGGATAAAGAAATATAAAGAGATGAGGGGAATGAAATAATCAAGGTAGCTTGAACAATGTAAGGATAGTTTTGCTGACAACAGACATCATGCTTCCAAGTAAGTGTCTGAGGTTACTTCTTCCTTTTGCTTCAATTTGTCATTTTTACCAAGTGATCATTTACTCATTGCTTTGCCATACTCATGGTTTGATTCCTGCTGCCCAGAGGATGGTGTTTCTGGAGCCAAGAATCCATGAGTCCCATTGCTGAGCATGGGGGCAGGGACTGAGCGAAGCTCTCAGAAGCTGTCACTGGGTTTACTTTGCTGCTTTGAGGCTACTAGCAGAAAACAGTTTAGCTGCCAAGATGTCTGAAATGAGCCCAGCCCTCTCAGCAGAGAGGTCATTATATTAGATTCAGGTTCCAGCTCCCTTGGAACAAAGATCACTATGCTGGAAGTGTGTGCTGTGTACGGTTTCATTCACCTTACCTGGAACAGCAACTGATTGCACATTTTGATCAAAAAAATACAGAGCAAGGACCAAATTCACTCAAGGGTCTGTGCTCAGCTTGGAGCAGGGCCCTCAGTATCAGAACGTCTACCTGGGAGGCTGCAGCAACACAAAATGCTTTCAACATCCCCCAAGAGACTGGCAAGCAGCCCTCACAACTCCGGAAGTGAGCTGTGCTGGCCAATTAAGGCAGTGGGGGATGGACTGAGGCAGTGAATCCAAGCTATTGCTTTTGCAGTTAGGGCTTCTCTGGAGCCTATAACATTGTAAAGCTGCCCTCCTAAAATGGAGTCCACAAGGGAGGTTAGAGGTCTACCACCTGGGATGGAGTGGCCCTTGCTGGCACGGAGAGGCACAATCTGCAATTCTCTGCACTAGCAGAGAGCCCAATTGTCATTCAAGCCATGCAGAGGCTGGCACTGTACAAATATGTTAATCCATTTGGGAAATAATGACCAATTCTGGTCAGAGTAAAACCAGGCCATACTCACATCCAAATATTCGTCCAGGCCTAACTTCGTAAATTCATACTGGAGATGAACTCTGAAATTCATGTCCTCTACTGAATGGACTACAATGTTGATGAACTGCATACATGCCACCTGTAGGGAACAATTATCACAGACTGAAAATTTAACAAGAAATAGTGGTGCATCCTTCGTTTTGTACAGAATGCTAGGATTTGCCACACTGCATAAGAGTATTTAAAGACGATTCTCCTCCCTCCTACCCAGGGATAATGCCTCATGCTTCAGATAGAGAAGGAAAAAAATCTGCTACAAACCTGGCCAATTGAACAGCAGATGATGTGTGCAAAGGCAGCATGCCTTTGTGACATCACGAAACGCACAAGATTTGGGGCCTGATCCTAAATCCAGCAAAGTCAAAGGAAGGACTCCCACTGACTTCAACGGGGATTGGTTCAGGCCCTCTGTTTTGACAAACATTACTACAGATGTTATGATTGTTTAATGTTGTCATATTTACCATATATGGAAACTCTCTGATTTTCTTCTAAGAGTCAGATGTTTTGTTTAAAGTAGTGGATCCTGGCTTAAAAGGTGTTTGTTTATCCTGATGAATGGAAATGTGGGATTCCAAAAGTTCAGGAATGTCTGTAGAGCCCAGCTTTGTTTTATTGTGCCCTTTACATTGTCCACGGAAATAAAATGTTTTCCCGGCAATCGTTAGATTGTCCATCCGGTGTTAGATTTCCATCTGACTACAGAAGTAATTTAATTAGCTCTTGAGAAGAAAACAACGTCATTTTTCAAATGAAGGCCACAATTCTTTCCTTTAATAATGATACGTGCATTTTGTTTTGCATCTTGCTGGCACTGTTAAATTAGACAACAGGACTGGACATTTGAAATGGAAGGTGCCTTGTTGTTCTTGGAGATTTCAAAATCCAAGATTTAGTAACTAATGATAAGATTCATATTACTTAGCATATAAATTAACACAGACACAATGAAAGAAACAAACTCTCCCAAGCAAGGTCATCTGGAGCCATCACTACATCCACTCCATAACAGATGAGACAGGGTGGTGCTGAGGCTGATTGCGGAAGGATAGCTGCAAAATGCAGGGTGTCAGGTTATATCACCCAACTGAGCTTGCCTGTTCGTTTTATATAGATCTAGCTTTCCATAGCGATAGTTGTTGGGCCAAATTCTGCCCTGAGGTACATGTTCCCAGCTCCCATTTAATTCAGTGGGAGTTGCACGTGCTTATCTGACCACAGAATTTGCCAGATTCGTCTCAGTTACTTTTATAAATGTCTTTGTATAGTTGTTACCTTTAAGCAGTAAAATCGAGTACTGATATAGATGTTTGATAGATTTTTCAATTAATAGGCTACACTATCTATTTTTTTCAGTTACACAGGTATTATAGTATAAATAAAACAATACTGTATGTGTGTTTAAAAACAGTCAGTCAATCTGTTTAGGACTAACCTGAAAGAAGATTAATCCCATGCAGCATGATTTACATACAGCCAAGAGTTCAAGAACAATCTACCCCTTTGGGGTCAATCAACATTTTGCAGGAAGAAGTAAGCAAACAGGAGGACTACGCTTTGAATTACCACCTACCAGAACACAATAAAAAGAATGCCAGCTAATTCCGCCTACTGGCTGTTTTTGTAGAGACCGCCTCCAGGTGGTCAAAGAGTTGCTAATACAACATCTTGGGCACATAGCAAACTGATTAACCAAGAGTTAAACATAGCTTGTGTAAAATGATTGTGTGTGTGTGTGTGTAATATCCATACTGCATGTTTCATTTAAATATTCTGTTTCCAGAAAATATTGTTTAGGTCCCCAACAATGCAAATACAGTTGTGGTTAACTGTAGGGATATGCCTGAATGACAACCTCCTTCTCCCCCCGATTCAAAGACCCTTTGCATTTGGGAGGTGTGTGCAGGGGGGAGGCGTGTGTGTACAGGAGAGGGGGACAGTGGACATCCAAATCCAAATATTGCAGCTTGGACCCATTTCTAATTGGAAAGCACTCCCTTAACATGGCTAGAAAACTAACTTCATTATGTGAATCTTTGTAGTACAATATATTCTTCTCAAGTTTCCATAATCAAATACTCTTTTTTCCTAGTATCACTACTGGCCCTAAACTGCTGAGCAATGGCACACTGGAGGGTTAATTTAACAGAGGGCCAAATCCTCTAATTTTAAAATGATCTGTTACACTCTCTTATTTTGTTTAATAAATTCTTGCAACAATAGGGGCAAATCCTGAGGTCCTTTCTGAGGCCCTAATCCTGCAAACATTTATACACATGAGTAAAGAGTTTACTAGATCAAAGTAACTAAATGTAAGAATTATTTTTAAAATTAAACAGTAATGAGTTACTGACAACAGTAACAACCCTCTCTGAAACACTTCTTTTTAGTTACTCTTTCCTCTTTTCACATTAACACCCTCTTATTTACCTCCACCCCCATGTCAGGATATAGTTAACAGAAAATCCTTTTTGTTATCTTCTCCAGTTGACATCAAGCTGAAGTCAAGTAGCTGCAGAAATATCTTTATGTTCAGCTATAACTTGAATTATTACTCAAGTTTTAACAATGCCTCCCGGAGTCCTGATTTTTTGGCATAATTTTTTATCATCCTGCCATAACTGACTTTGGCACATGTTACAAACCCAAATGCTCACACAATATAGGTGGTTCAGCAATCCAACATGTAAGAACTCTCCACATTGGCTCTCTCTTTATGGTCTAGCTTTCCCCCACAACCCTGAAGCATATTTGTCATAGGTTGTTTTTAACAGCATGTGGATATAGTCAGAACCAGATGGTGACAAAAGGATCCAATCTGTCAAACCATTTGTCATTAATTTTCTGTCTTTCTGCTGCAGGCCTGTCAAGTTTTTAATCACTTAGAAAAAGTAGGTGGAAGCAGCCCAAGGACACAGATTTTATTAGTAATGGGCCAGCTCTTGACAATCCTTACTCAGAGCCATGTTGTTCCATTTCAATCAGATTTCAACATTGACTTCAATGATGAACTCTAAAAATTCAATGACTCAATAAGGCCCTTTACTCTGGGTGGGCATGGATCAGCATTCACATAACATGCCCTGTCAGTACCCAGAGACAACTGGCCCCACTTTCAGAGAGCACAGTGGGATGGTGCAAGGAGGGATAGGTAGGCATCAACAGGACCTAAATAAGAACTTCATGATTTGGTCCATAATGCATAGTCAGTTACATAGGGCCATAACTATATACAGCATCTAACATAACATAGAAAAGACACACTCTACCCTTAGAGCAGGCTATTTAATAAGCGTAGGCTTGGAAGGATTTGATTATTATTGGTAAATCCCACTATACACTCGCAAACAATTTCACTATTTACTCACAAACAAATAAAACAAATTCCATTGATAATAATTGAAATTTACAGATAGGCAAAGTAAGAAAAATGCTGCTTGAGAAATTATTAGCATTTGATTTAAGGGTATTTACTTTGTATATTTTGACATGTGACATTGACAATTTGTGTTTTAATAGTTATAAAGCTCTAACTTTTTGAATCTCAAAATCTACTGTCATTACATAATTATCATCTGACCCCTCCATTGTCTCACCACCCTGTATCTTCCTGCAACTGTGAAAATTTTAAATCAATAAAAACTGAAAAAATCCTTAAAGTCCATAAATTTGCACAACTGTAAAAATTTTAAGTTATAAAAATCCTTAAAAAATGCTTAAAAATAAACATGGATATTACCTGTTGAAATTATGAAAAAATAAAAATTGAATTCTGCCAAGCCTGGATATATGTAAGTAAAGGTTAGTTTTTCAATATAGTTGGATACTTCCTGGTGGCCTGTGGAGAGCTGGCTGACCACATGGTTCTGTCTTCTTGTTTCCAGCTGCTAAATTGCAGTAAAAGAGGCTAAAAATACACTGAATACTACCCACATATTACTTTTCCATGTAAGCAATTGCTGGAGTCGTTACAGGGATATTATATGATCACGAACAGGTAGGGATATTGCCTTTGTGAATCTCCGTAAGACAAATCTTTCTATTGAGTTGAAGCCAAAAACGCGACAAAGTTTGAGAATACTTAATCTATATGGTGCCTACCACAATGGAGCTCTGGTCCCACCCTGGAGCTCCAGGTGCTACTGCAATACTACTAACAAAGAGCAAGAACAAGATTGTATGGAGTTCAATAAGCTTAGTATAGTTATTTTAGATTTTGTAAAGCTTTTGTTTCAACATGAGAAAGTAGCCACAGAATTTTGTTTACTGGACAAGCCCAAAGACCGCAGTTTAAACATTCTTTATTGGGTGTCATGTTCTGTTGTTTTTTAAGAGCTCAAATATCAAAAGAAGCAGATGGTTTATTGGATTGGTAATTAGACATTTTGTTTTTACTTCTCCATCATGGGTTTGAGTTTGGCCCAACTTTGCAGGGGCTGAAAATCATTGCCATGGGACTGCAGTTGAAAACCTACATGAAACGCCATGGTGGTCTTAATCTAATTCCTAATGGACAGAAGTTCACATTTCAAAACCCATCAACACAACTGGCAGTAAGTGCCCTCCTTGTTGGAAGTCTTAGCAGAAAGGCCAAGGCTTGAATGGGCACAGAGACGGAACTATCCTCTCACCCCAAGAGGTGGTCAAATTTGAGGCACATCGGCATAGGCAGCATTCTGAAGCTTGCAATGGTGATGCCTGGGTTGTGTCTGTTCTGTGAATAAATAGAGGGCTTTGATTCCAGGGCTTTCAAGCTGACACCTTTAGGAAACACTAAAATTGACTTACGGTACATTTTTCAGACCTACGTTAAGGCTCAATTCATAACAAATTCCTTATGTTCACCATTTAAACTCATTCATCATGTCATGATTAATCAGAGTTTGCAATGCAAGATCTGGAGTTTGGTGTGTATGGGTGCCAATGTACTCTTCTGCTATGTTTCTATTTCCTTCCCTGTTTCAGGGGAAGTGGAGTCTGTGAAAATGCACAAGCAAATTGAGGAACCAATAGTGGTAAAAACTAGTGTTATATTTATCTACAGATAAGGAAGGACAACAGCTGCAATGAGTCTTGGCCATACTTCCCTGTCATATGATGTGATGTGAAGGGTGTTTGAGGATGTTGGCATATGTACACTATGCACATCTTGAGATTTCAGATATTTACTATTCTCCCACCCAGTTAGAGTGCACAGTACTACAAACAAGTCCTCCAATTGTGCCTGCCAATGATCACATACTATAATATTATAGTATCAGACACTTTTACAAAAGCCTTTCCACTACATCAAAAGTGTCCACATTTTCTATTACCAAGGGCCATATTGGCAACTGACTATGGGCCCAAAGGTAGACATTAAACTGGATAAAAGGGAGCACACTGTAGCAAACTTCATTTTTGACGTGTAGATGGCCCTTCTTACTGATTGCCAGCTTTATTGTTAAATATATTGCATCTAAAGGCCCCATCTGTGATCAGGGCCGCACCATGATAAACACTATACACATGGTAAGCGACTGTCCCTCCCGTAAGAGTTTACAATCTGAACAGACAAGACAGATAAAGGACAGAAGGGAAGACACAGGCGCAGGGAGCCTCACAGCACATCACTGGTGTAGCTGGGTCTAGAATACCGGTTTCCAAGTTCCAGACTGATGCTCTATTGAGTGGTCCACACATATAGCCCGTAAGTACAGTAGCTAATAATAACACATCCTGAGAGTATCAATAGCAAAATTTGAGCAAAGTAAAGAATGGAAGCTATGTACGGTTGAAGATATTCAATACATAATTAACAGAAAAAAATGTATGTAAGTCTCAAAGGAGTATCGGGGAACAGGAAGGGCATAGCAAAAAGGAAAGTTTAAGTTTACTAATGACAATAAGTTTAAGACTTACCATAAAGTCTATATTGTTGTCTTCATTTCGGAAGTGTTCCATCAGCTTCTCAAAGCGCTGTTTCTCTCCACAAACCTGCAAAGGAATCACAGTGTACAGTAACTCCTCACTTAATGTCGTCCCGCTTAACATTGTTTCGTTGTTATGTTGCTGATCAATTAGGGAACATGCTCGTTTAAAGTTGTGTAATGCTCCCTTCTAACGTCGTTTGGCAGCCACCTGCTTTGTCCACTGCTTGCAGGAAGAGCAGCCTGTGGCAGCTAGCTGGTGGAGGCTTGGAACCAGGGTGGACCGGCAGCCCCCCTATCAGCTCCCTGCTCCCCTAAGTTCCCTGTGCAGCAGCTGCCCAGCAGGCTAGCAATTGCAGCTGTCCCTCCCCCCACTGCCATGTGCTGCTCCTGCCCTCTGCCTTGGAGCTGCTCCCCGAGACTCCTGCTTGCTGTGCAGGTGGAGGGAAGGAAGAGGGGGGCTAATGTCAGGGTGTCCCCCTCCCCCTGCTCCTGCACCCCGCTTACCCCATCTTCCATAGACCAGGGGGGACACACCAGGGCTCAGGACGGAGGGAGCTTACAGCAGCTGCAGTCTCAGCAAGCTGATCTAATTACCAAGGCAGTGTACTTAAAGGAGAAATGCGCATATCTCCCTCCATTCCTGCTGCCTTGTAGAGTGAGAGAGTTAACCCTTGAGGGCTCAGCCAATTGCTAGTTCATCATTTAGCAGTAAGGGAAATATCCCACCCTCTGAC
Organism: Terrapene triunguis; assembly: GCF_002925995.2. Lineage (NCBI taxonomy): Eukaryota > Metazoa > Chordata > Testudines > Emydidae > Terrapene > Terrapene triunguis. Next base: position 26,336,886 of record NW_020664413.1, on the reverse strand, counting down.
TCCTCCACCTCAACCAAGCTTCACAATCATCATCACTGTGTACCAGTATTAAATTGTTTGTTTAAAACTTATACTGTGTGTGTGTATATATATAAAATATAGTCTTTTGTCTGGTGAAAAAAATTTCCCTGGAACCTAACCCCCTCATCTACATTAATTCTTATGGGGAAATTGGATTCGCTTAACATCGTTTCGCTTAAAGTCGCAATTTTCAGGAACATAACTACAACGTTAAGTGAGGAGTTACTGTATCTGTTACACAACCACCCACTAGAGGGAGTGCTAAAAACATTATAACCAAGCTTACATGCTTATTCACAATCCTTTATGCACCAACAGTCTCTTCCCTTATTCAGATTATTTTCTTCATGACAAGTCGCTGCACAAACATTTTTGACCCTCCAAACTCTGACCATCAGCTGTGCTGCAAGTCACCAGGATCAGAACTCAGGTTTAATTATAAAAGAATACTTTGCATGTTTCCTTGCCTTTAAAAAATTTAGGCCAGATCATCAGCTGATGTAAACTGGTGTAGTCAATGGTGGTGAAGCCAACGGAACTATGGCAGTTTACACCAGAGGCGGATGTAGCCCTCTAGCCAGTTTACTAACCAATCATGTTAGATTCTTTTCCCCCTCAACATATTTGAATGTAATGCCATGCTGCAGAAGATCAAATTACAAGGTGAAAAACCATGAAAATTATCCTCTGTCAAATTTAGAGGTGATGTAAGTCAAACACTGGTAAGTCTGTGTAAATGTTAGCTGGTGTGAGTTATATGGCAAAAGGTAGAACAACAGGACCGATGGCAGGAAAAGCAACCAACAAAAGGAAGAAATAAGCTCTGAGATAAAGGAGGTCTCCGTACATTATTTTATATCTTTACATCTTTCTAATAGTTAGTTTCCCAGTTTTGATCCCACTCTCCTGACTCCTCAGCATAATACGTTGTTTATACCAATTTACAGCAGAGCTGCAACACAGTAAATAAGTTGAAGGGTGAAGGAAGCTGGAGTGAATGAGTGCTACAACCATAAGGAGGAGGACATAAATAGATTGCTAGAAAGATCCGATGTCCTCTCATTCCCCACCCAAGAACTGCATTTCTTAACACTGATGTGTAATCTAGGCCATCATTTATACACTTTCAGAATCTGGCCACAAGAAACTAAATTCCAGGAGTCTTTTCTCCTCAAAAAGCAGTTCAAATGAGACAGACAAGATAACTCACCTAGAGAGAGACTTAAGCGCCTTTCACTACCAGATGGGGGAGCACTGATTCATAGCCCCATAGAATCATAGAAAATTAGGGTTGGAAGAGACCTCAGGAGGTCATCTAGTCCAACCCCCTGCTCAAAGCAGGACCAACACCAACTAAATCATTCCAGCCAGGGCTTTGTCAAGCCGGGCCTTAAAAACCTTTAAGGATGGAGATTCCAGCACCTCCCTAGGTAACCCATTCCAGTGCTTCACCACCCTCCTAGTGAAATAGTGTTTCCTCATATCCAACCTAGACCTCCACCACTGCAACTTGAGACCAATGCTCCTTGTTCTGTCATCTGCCACCACTGAGAACAGCCGAGCTCCATCCTCTTTGGAACCCCCTTCAAGTAGTTGAAGGCTGCTATCAAATCCCCCCTCATTCTGCAGACTAAACAAGCCCAGTTCCCTCAGCCACTTCTCATAAGTCATGTGCTCCAGCCCCCCAACTCTCCTTCTAATAAAGTGCTTGAAGCTCAACTTCACTGGATCTGACTTTACTATAGGGCCAATCCTGCCTCCTCCCCTGTGAGGTCAGGGGGCCCTTGGCAGAAGAACTAGTGCATTTCTGCTGCACATGGGGGAAATGGTGGGGAAGAATTGGGCAAGGCCACACAGGGCTCCCTTGCATGGCACAGAAATTTGCCTCTGTGGAGAGAGTCAGAAAGGTGTAAGTGGCAGATAGGTCTTGTATGGGCACCCGGCACTAGGGTAAATTTAAATTAAATCAAATAGGTGAGCTGCAACAGCAGCTCACAGGCAGTGAGTAGCACAGAGGCTCCCTTACTCCCTGCAAATACCCTTTGAGGCCAGTGAGATTGCTTGCTGGAGTAAGGGTTTGTGCTTGTGCATTTCTTTGCAGGATCAGGACCTAAAGTTGGAGGGGGATCACAGTGCAGCAGTCACAAAAGTTCCAGTGTTAGTATGAATACCAGAGATTAGGAACCACCGCCTTTAAGCACTGCACTAAATAACACGGTGGGTCAAATTCATTCCCAGTGTAACAGCACAGATTCAGATCAAGAACAGAACAGAACAAAATAAGAATGGTTTAAAAGAATTTGAGATTCTCAGGGGAAACCAGTAAGATTAATGTGGTTAAATACCCTAACAAATCAATACATAACAGTACACAGATAACATGAATACATAAGCTAGCTAGCTGTTGCCATTTATTCCAGAAAAAGAAAAAAATCCATAGATCTATTTGCTTGCACATGGAAAACAACTTGAATTATTTATTATCAAAGGTAATTGTTTCCAGTCAACAGCCATATGTCTTTTGCTCTCCAGTGCATTTCTATTTTTCAGATATGTTTGCTTATGTATGTCAATGCTTTTAAGAGGCTAAACTGTGATATATAATCACTGTATTCACTAAAACTTGATTTTACACTAATACTGTAGTTCATAGCCTCTGGGCCACATTTTTAAAGGGGACTTGGCTTGGTTGCTCATTTCTGCACCTGTAAATCATTTATGCCTCCCACAAAATATAATTTATGTGCACAAATGGCATCTAGCTAGCTCATTTGCAAGTGAAAATATCATTTGCACACACAGATTCTGTGCTATTTATATAGGCATCATCTATTATGTGCATATAAAATAGCAATCACAGGCACAGATTTAGAGGCTGTAGTTGGACATATGTCCCTACTGTACATGTATTGGCACCCATCACTATGAAACTTCTTGTACTGGAGAGTTATAAATGTTTTTAGGCCAAATTCTGCTGTCAGATATGGGTGTAGGCGCCTTCTAATGAAGTCAATGTCAGCCCAGCATACACCTGAAGCCAGGGAGAGAATTTTCCTGCTTAGACCTTGAACTCATTTCTGCTGCCCTTCAATTCAATGGCAAACTCCCAGTGATGTCAGCAAGAACAGGAATTGGCCCATTACGTTTTCATAGAAAGAATGTGTCTTTATCAGGGCAGTGCATATCTGAGTGAATTGATACTCACACCTTTATTAGTACTGCATCAAATTATGCTCTCGACTGTGCCTGCCTCAGAAAGAGGTTCCTAGCACAGGTATGGAATATGTGGCCAGTGGGATTATAACTGGAAACGCTATGTTTATGGGGAAGGACCCGAGAGAGCAGCATAGAGGGGCTAGCCCTCAGCAGGACTGGAACTTCCCTTTTTTTGTGGATTCTCAGGATCTGTGAGGATTAAAGGCCACACCCTTTGCCTTCTCAAATCTTAGTCCCAAGGAGAGACCTAGCTGGAAAATCTGGGAGGCACTGTTGGCAACTCTCATGGTTTTATCAATAGTCTCAGGATATTTGGTGTTTTTCTTAAAGTCCCAGCTCCTGGAATCATGTGAGTCTCCGATTTCATTAAAAAGAGAGGGAAAAAAAGAAGTTTCTAGGCCCAGGTTGTGAAGAAAAGCTCAAAAATGGGACCCGAGTGCAAGCTAAGGCTTAAAAACCAGATGGCAAAAAAACAAACACAAAAAAACCCAACCAAATTGTGTTTTTACAAATCTCATGATTTCTTGGGGCCTGACCCATGATTTTTGAATGCTCATGTGTAGGGTTGTTAGTACTGGCAAGGTTAACTTCTCTGAAGCTAAATTCTCAGCCTTTCCTGGGCTCTCTGTCACCACCGTCTCCCAGATTTCTCACCAGGAGGGATGATATGACCATACGCCAGTTTTAAGTTACCTATCCTACCCTTCCTAGGTCATTTTTCTTGTTAAAAAGTAAACTCTGAGTCAAGGACAATTTTTTTGGACGTACAGTGCCTAGCACAATGGGTCTTGATTTGGGCTTCAGGGTGCTAGTGTCATATCAATATTAAATAGTCATAGCAAGTTATAAATCTCTGGAAAGGAAGTTTTATAATGAAAATGCTAGATGGTCCTTAGTGTAACAGCTCCAACAGTGCTATTATCACCATGGTTAATTAACAGATTACTTTTTATCCCCTTTGGCTTAACATAGGTTATTCAGTTTGGCAGGCAAAAATATTATAAGAGCCTTCCTACAATAAAGAGACATGCAGTGTAGTTCTGAAGAAGAGTTCTGTGTAAGCTCGAAAGCTTGTCTCTCTTGCCAAGAGAAGCTGGTCCAATAAAAGATATTACTTCACCCACCCTGTCTCTATAATAAAGAGACATGTAATTGAGCTTGATGGCTGAGACATGAGCATATAAATTTACAAGTCTTGGTCTCCCAATTTAAGGAGGGCATGGCTTCCCATGGATCACCCTCGCAGATAATAGCAAAGTTGGTCTTTGGTTACTTTCAAATTTGCTGTGGGTAGTTCAGGGACTCCTTGCTGTGTGCAGTTGCAAAAAGAAGTGATCAACTTCACAGCACCATTTGAAGCAGAAATTAAATTCTCCTGACGTCAGAGTGCTAATCTCAGACAGGAGCTAAATGCACCAACAGCTGCCTGTGGAGTCCACTGTTAATCTTCACAAAATGAACCATTTCCTTCCAGCTTCTCAGAACTTCTCATTATTAGTGAGGAACAAAACTCATCCATGTATGGTCTCCTTCCTTCAATGCTCACAACGTTTCCAGAAGCAGAAATATAGTGTCAACCTGTGGTATACTCAAGCCTTGAAAGAGACAACGTTGACTAGTGGAAGCAAGCGTAATGCCTGCTTGCTCAGAGTGGCACTCTGTCCCCCTGTAGTAGTGGCTAGCCCCCATCCTAAAGATTATTGAGCCTGCTATAGCCATGCCTAAGAAACGTATCTTTTTAGCTCATGCAGTAAAGGCTTATGCATTAAGCTCCAAAGGTTCCAGGTTTGATCCCTGCAGCCGAAGCCCCTGTGTGGGTCAGCATTACACAAGAAACTGCTGCTTCCTAAACCTGTGACTGGTTTAATATATGGCAAGCAACCTTTCCATGCCTCAGTTTCCATGTCAATAACAACACTTACAAGGGTATTGTGAGAATTAAAGGGCTTTAGAGTTGAATAGTTCTATATAAGTGTTAGTGGAGTCATATATATGTCACCAGTCCATATAAGAGAACTAGTAGTGTTTACACACTTTCTTCTTAGTCAAATCTGGACTAATGCCCCTGCATTGTTAGTGGGCAAAGTGCTACTGGAGGTTGTTTTTCTGATGACATGTAAATTCCAGGCCCTAGCATTAAAATCTGGCACTTTTCAGAGAAAAATTATCACTGGCTTAGTGGCAGCTAAAATCAAATGGTTAATTACATTCTGCCCATCTACACTGTCCTGTAGTTTTGATGGAATAAAGATTTCTCCATTCCCCATCCTAAATTGTAGTGTAGTATTACTCTAGTATTTAAAGAATGGCAGCTTCCATTCTAGATATGGCTGCATTTGGTTAGTAGATGAAATGATCCTAGCGTGTCAGCGTCTGTCATGAGTTTCACACACTCTGTTTAAGATTTGGAGACCACTGAATAACAGGCTGTGACAGGGTGTTGGGGAAAGGGTTGCAAATTCAGCCGTCTGTCACGCCCACTCCTCATTAGGGAAACAAATTAGAGCGGGCTGGAGGTAACCTGGCCCTAACTGGGGAGGCGGAGACAGCTGTTACCTAATTAGCCTGGGGTTGCATAAAAGCCTCAGGGGCAGGATGCCAGGGGACAGCAGGAGGAAAGGAAAAAGGCAGGGAATGGAAGCAGGGTGATAGCTCTCCCTTCCTGCAGACGGTGAAGGGTTACTTGTACTTAGTGAACCGGTGGTGGGAACAAGCCTGAGAATAAAGTGCACCACTGGTTACTAAACCCAGGGTCTCCGAGTGACTTTGTGAACCTAGCAGAGGCAGAAGCCTAGGGGGCCCTGCCACGCTCTGCTACACGGGCGCAGTATAAATGTGAGCTGGTATTTGTTATGTCTGATCTTCCCTCCAGACCCACCACTGCTGCACTGGTTATTAGAAATCACCCAAGGAGTAAGTTAGGGGCAGGTGGCAATACATTTATAATTATATTTGTCTTAGATTATAAGCTCCTTGGGGTAGGGACACAATGGGGCTATTTCCCTAATTTGTTTTTTTGTTGTTTTTTTTGCATCACCACCACAAAAATAATATATAAAGGTCAGAGGCTGAAAGCAGAGAGGAGCTATGGGGAAGGAGGCTGCAGTCACTCCCTGGGATGAGGAAGGTTCTTAGGGACACAGAGGAAGTCCAGGGGGAGAGTAAGCCCTGAGATCCTGTCCTGGAGTAAGGAGTCTAGCACGAGACTAGGAGGGGGTAAAGTAGCAATGGGAAGCAGAGAGGCTGTGTAGGAAGGAGCCCAGGGAAACAACAACAGTGATAAGGACGGAGCAGACCTGGACTGCCAGTTATATGGTCCCTAGGCCAGAACCCAGTGTTGTGGACCTGCCCAAGATCCCCTTTGGCTTAACATAGGTTGGGACTGAACACTGTCCTGTTGGGCTTTGTATCCCGAGAAGGGGAGGACTAAATGGTGACCTAGCCAGGGGGCCAAGTTGCCAAAAGAGAGACTACTGCAGAGTGAGCAGAAAGGGGCACCTCAGGCTGCTTTCCCAGACCTAGACATGAGGAGGCGTACTAGTGGTGAGTGGGAAATCTCGTACCATGCCTCTCACATGTGTTTCTTGCCTTCTGTTCTGATTTTATATGATATACACAATATGATACATGTCTTGTTACCATTGTGTACAATTGCTGCACTGGATTATTATTTGGACATTTGTGGTCAGATCCTGATGTCAATGGGGTCTTTGGCACTGGATCTCCTTGTAAGAGTGTAGAGCTGGGACACTGATTAAGATGGACTAATTGGCTGGATAACACCATTTTTATATATATATATACACACACACACACACACACACAGAGAGAGCCCTTATCCTGTAACATGTAACCAATAGGCCTCTGTGTGGGCTCAACTATCCCCTTGCACACGAAACACTGTAGGATTGGTGCCTAAGTTCCATCTCGTACACATGTTATATTTATTTCTTTTTAAATGCATCCAGTTAAACTCTAAGCACATGTACAATAAAATAAACAAACAAACATTACAAAACAAATTACACCAATTAAAAAAAATAGACTTCACTCTTCAGTCAATCAAGTCAACCCAACCATCAACACCACACATACCAAACAGACTGCATTCTCTATACAATATATACCCTGGAAGTAATGATAGGGCATTTAAAGCATAATGTATTTTGAACATTGATGGAAGGAATATGTTATGCCTGAAGAAGAACAGGACTAATAATTAAGGTCAAAGACCCAATGAGACATAGCTGAGATGGACTGAATGGAAACAAGCACTAATGGATAGAGCTAGTCTATTTGATGCTTTTTTCACATTTGAATCAAGCCAGTCCACAGCTGTCACAAGTAGTGGGAGAAACACACATAAGGCTGATGTAGATGGGCTTTATAGTGGAGAGAAAACCTCTCAAGATGGGTTTGAAAGAACTGACATGTTTAGAAAGTGATTGGTGTGGCTGTTATGCTTTACTGTCTGACTTCTAAAGCTGATAGGAGATTTTTCTACAGAAACAATTTTCAAAAAGTCTTTCTGCAGAACAATGAAGTGTTTTGCTGGGAGATCAAAGCGCAAGTGTTCATTGTGACACCCCACAATACTGTGCTGACTGCTAGAACATCAATTGCTCCAGGGTGTTTCTCATTGAAATCAAGGGAGAATGTGCAAGTTCCTGCTTCCACCCAGAAATGCTTTGCTTTGCAGTGGGTGGCACAGGAGATGGGGAGAGACAGTTGGTCACATCGATAAAGAAACTATTAGCATAAGTGCTACAAAGCCAAAATCCAGACTCAAATATGAAATGCTCATAAATACACTCAGAAAAGGTAGGCAACTCAAACAATAAATGACATGTAATGCCCATCATGACAAGACTCTCCTGGATGCTTCACAATCATATATCAGATATTTTAAAACAATGGACCAAATCCTTGCACTGCAACAAACTGGATGCAAAGTACCTCCACAGAAACACAAAAGAAGTGATAATAAGTGCCAATATCCTGTCTAGCTCTGGGCTACTCCACTTCCTCCATGCAGATTATTCCTGCCAGAATCAGGAATAATTTGTGTTTATGGCACGCATAAAGCTCATTGTCTGGTCTGGTCTACTTACAGCCCTGTCCTGGAGTGCCCTACCATGGGTCTAGCAGAATAGATTCTTAGTAAGTCTGGAGGATTGCCAGATTGAGGGCATAAAAATTCTGCCTCATGTTCTGCTTTGGCCCACGTCTCTTCTGGAACGTGCACCTAGACAACAGCAAAATACAAAAGAGGAACAAAAGATGCAATATTCTAAAGATGCTGACATCTAGAATTAGCTCTCCCAGGAAGAGCCAAACAGAATACCCAAATCTGTCTGTCAGAATTGATTAAACCTGCTCAGATATGAGTGGATGTAAGTCAATGGGAGTTTCTCCATTGATTTGAATGGGAGTTGGATCAGATCTATCATTGTATATTAAGTTCCAAGCCTTTTTACTACTGTAGTAAATGGGATAAATGGTTCATTAAAACTGATGTTCTGACATAAATCGTGCTGTGCTCTGGAGACACCCCCTGAAACAGTCATCATTCACAGAAGTAATAGAAGAAAATTCAGGCTCACCCAAACTTCAGATTCTAAGCAAACGAGTATCTCTGATGCCATTTCAGAAAAACTAGAACTGATTTAAATATAAAAACTGTATATTATCAGCATTTATATGGAAATAAACATGGTAGTGCATAAGATCCTCCAGTGATAAGATAAATCCAGAACAATCAAGGATTGAGTTCTGGGAGACTTCACATGAACGATTCCACACTGACGATGGACAAATGCTGACAAACAAATGCTAACTATTTATGATTAGTTAATTAAATCAGGAAACAGCCTATTGTCTACCAGCCCAACAGTCAACTGATGAAGATAGTAAACAAATGACACTGGCCCAGTGGAGCAGAGCAGCAGACGTGGAAAGGGTAGGGGGAGAGAAAAACAAAAAAAACCAGGACTGTGGCTGTCAGTGGTTGCTTACAGATATCTCACCCTGTCATCAGGTGAGGCAGTGCTGGGAACATGCGCATTACAAGAGGCAGTGAACTGACTTTAATCTTTGATAATAAATTGTATCATCTCATAAAAGAGCAAAATTGTAGCTTCAGTCTAGAGCCTAAAGACTGGCAGATGTCCAAGATATGATGAAATCAAACCCAAATGCATAAAATCATATGTAGCCATTTATATCTGAATACATTTCCAGGATCTGTTATCCACACTGGAAGTATGAGTAAGACCAAGAAAACTGATCTTACATTTATCATCATTATTCAACACAAGAAGAAAGACTAAAGAGGTTACCACTGTTATTAAAAAAACCTCTGTCTACATTAAGATGGTGAAAAAGACATTTTAGGCCAGTGGTCCCCAACCTTTTTCATCTGGCGGGCGCCAGACGATGAGCCACGGAGGACCGTGGTGGCGGACGAGCATCCACCGAAATGCCACTGAGAAGCGGCGTCATCCAGAGGTGTCGCCGCCGAAATTCGGCGGCATTTCGGCAGATGCTCATCCGCCGGCCAGTAGGTGGGCGCACTTAGACGCCCCGGCAGGTGCCATGGCGCCCGCGGGCACCGCGTTGGGGACCCCTGTTTTAGGCTGTATCAGCCTGTGTCATTCCAGAAGAACAATGTGTTTTGTTTTGATTTTGGAAAGCCATCCACTATGGATTCTTTCTTTAAAGAGGACTAGGAATATGCTAACGAGGTATTCATTTCATAGATATATCACAAATGTATAATAAAATCCTACAGAAAAACAGTAAGATCTCTTATGGGAAGTTTGATGAAGATGATGTCCACATCACAGCACTATATGTTAGGTCATATAATTCAGTGTTTCTCAGTCTTTTTGATACCAGGAACTGGCTTGCTGCCTTCCTAAACTGTGTCAGGGAGATCTCAGGGACTGGCGCCAGTCCACACACCGGTCATTGGGAAACACTGATATAGTTCACATCCAGACCACCCAAAAGGAAAGTTCAAATAAGGCAATATGACTGATATGTTGTTCCTGTTCTTGCTACATTTGTATTTAGGCAAGCTCTGGAAAGGGTACCTGAGCAGAGAGTTAGAGACAAAGAGATATTGTCATGTGATACTTTCAACAAATTAGTGTTGCCAGATGGACAGCATGTGAGAGATGAAATGAAAATCTGTTCTTCTAGAAGCAGGGTCTCTTCCTACTCAGACAATATCCAATTACACAAAGAAACATCTAACTTTATTGAAGAATGTGCTCATCTCTCAACTTAGCAGCAAGAAGATACAGTGTGATACACGTGAATAGTGTGATATGGGTACTCATTATTTCAAAGTTTGGAGTCATAGTTTGTTGGCCAATGGTATCAAGTGCATATTATGAAAGACAGCTGCTGGAACACTATCTCTTCAACATCTGGGATATTTTTGTTTGTAAAGCTGAAAAGGCTTGCCCTGCCCAGA
>NW_020664413.1:26243618-26316169 GCF_002925995.2 Terrapene triunguis | reverse complement strand
TTGTGCAACTAAGTCATAAGAAATGTTACTGTGAAATGCAGCTATGAATTTTTCCTCTGTATCACAGCAATTATTTACTGTTACTAAAACCAATTCTCAATACTGGAAAATGAGGAGGACTAGCTGCAAGTGGATGAATACAGGTGTCATGGTAAGGATGAGAATTCCTAACCTAGCCAGCACTTGAGTACGCCATTCAAACAGCATTTTCCTCCCATATGCTGCAAACAAAACAAGCAGCAGGCTGGAAACGGCAAAAAGAAAAGTAAATAGCTAACAAAATGCCCCTGGCTGTTCTGTTACATGTGGGACAGTAGCTCTAATTTATTTCACATAAATATAGTAAAATACAGTCAAGCAACACATGCAGATAGGAAGTCTTCCTTAGAGAGAAAGAGAGAGCAAGAGAGGGCCCTGAAATACATACTGGAGCTGCTTTCGTTAAGAAAAGGATAAGTAACCTCTGCTCACTCCAGGATGTAAACCAAAACCAAGGAGCAATTTCCACTGTTACCCAATGTACTTGTAATCCTTCTATCCCAGGATGTTTTAGAGCCTGGATTAGAGTAGATTACACTCCAAGAGCTGCTGGAACCAAACCCAAGTCCCTCGTAAATAAAACTAGACAGACTTTCAAATGCCAAGTTAATAAAGTGCAGCACAATTTTCTTCTGACATACAATGGCCAAACAATATTGGGACAGTTCTGAAACTGATTTTATAGCGCAGAGAAGAGGCAGAGAATGGTGCAAAAGGCCACCTTGTCCAGAAAGAGACAGGAGATGGACCCTATTCAGGCTCTCTTTCATCTTTATCTTAGATTTACTCCTCCTGAAAATGGATTAGATGAATTTAAGAACCCTGACACAGGAATTAATTCTCCTCACCTCTATAATGGAATGAAGGAAACGTGCAAGACCCAGAATTTGGACAAGCTCTTTAAGAAAACCTCCATCCCAGAGGACGGCAATAAAAATGGCTACCACCAAATAGCTTCTAGGCTGTGGAATGCAATTCATTAAATGGGCACATGAACTGCAACAGAATAACCGCTAATTGGTTACACTCAACTACCAGCTTTTGGACAAAAATACTGAGAATGACCATTGTACAAAAAGCAGACTATTAAAAGTGGAGACTGATGAGAAGTGTAGAGATACTGATGGTTCCTCACTACACAGAGATTTCTGTGTGGCTCAGCCTTGCCCATCTTTTCTTTTTCTTTTTTCTTTCTTTATTTTTCACAAGACTTTTGGCAAAATGAAACTCAGACAAAGAAATTTAACAAATGCAACATTCACCTGCTTGAATGTACAACCCGCCCCCACAACTTGGAATACCTATTGATTAAAGCATACTCTTCTGCCTTCTAACAAACATATCCACGACAGAGCTCCCTATTTCTCCATCAATTCTAAACTATATCTTCCTGCTTGGTTTCCATTCCCCTTTGGGTGCATGAGATTCATAGATATTTTTTCCTTCAGGGATATGCTACATTCGGGTTTGGTACCCCCTCAATATTCTAGTTTGCAACAGTTTGGCTTTAGTATACCCACATGGCTCCGTTTCAGAAATAACCAGTTATGACATTGCTTTAATTATTCTGCAGAAGACAAATAAGCCCTTGAGCTGAGTCTGAAACTATAAGCATATCAAGCCCTCTGTCTACACTGGGAAACTGCCTGGGTACAAGAACCAATATTGCAAAGGGTTTCAGGTGCCATCATTGGACAAAAAAATTTTTTTATCAGCCAGGTTTTTAAAAAAAGAAATAGAAAAGAAAAAAAAAGTTATGCCTCAGTCAGACTGCCTGGCCCTAGCCAGAAAAGCCATATTATTTAAAACATTTTCAAAATGGATTCTTGAAAACTGTTTCAGATTACCAGCACTGTCCCTGCACAGTCAAAGTCTAAAGGCCAAATTCTGCATGTCAGCATAAACTTGAAAACAAGTTTATTGAAATCACTGATGTTCCTTCTGACTAGCACTGCTGTGAATGAGGGAGAATTTAGTCTGAAATGTATTGTTCTCTCTACTGACTTACTTATAGAGTGAGTTTCAGACTGCAGTTCAGGTTTCTTTTGATGCTAGTTTATGGCATGCAAGTAAAATGGCAGAGATCTAACTTCACAAGGTCTAATCTGTCTTCCTTTTTTATACTGTGTCTGATGAAAGAACCATAAAGAAACTGTGGCAGAATTACAACATATAGTTAAAGACGCCATGCAAATATTATTATGCTCACAGTATTTTAAATTAGAGCTATACTGCTATAAATCTGCCATTAAATATTTTACATGTCAGTGACTCAGAGATCTGTAATATGACTGGCTAAAAAAATTAAGAGCATAAAGCCCTGAAATCATTACTGAAAACTAATTCTTGAACCAGAACAAACTGGAAAACAGTGCAAGAAATAAATATGAGAATCAGACAAATGGAAAAATAGTTAGAAACAGAATTTATGGACATAAAATCACTCTTTGCACTATAACTCCAATGATAACATCCAGACAGCTCTGTTACTACCGAACAACTTGATCAAACAGAATATTATACAAGTAAAGAAACAACAAAATACAAACTGCTTGGGCTATAAAAGTCTTTCAAAACTAGCTGCAAGAGAAACATAAAACAGCAACAAAAAGTTCTATTAAAAGAATTATAGGAGACAGTAAAAGTACCTTTTGACTTATTTGTGATACATAATGACTATAATAACCTATAGAGAGGTGATTACAAAGGTTCACAGGCTGGTTTGATAAGTGATATGCATTATGTAGTGACTTGCCAAACTAGTCTGTAATTCCTAACAATAACCTCCCTTCTACAATACTTCTGTATATAGAATTTTAAACTGGAATAATGATGCTGTATTTAGCACTCAGTGAGCATTTTTTGTACTTAAAGCCTTTCACAAACATTATCCAGTTATTCTCATTATGTTCATTTGTATTTCCTTTTACAAAGGTGCAAACTATGTCAGAGATGTTAAGTGACTTGCCCAAAGCCACAAATGAACAAGTGAAAAAGCTGAATTAAAACGCCAATACCCAGTTCTGTGCCTACACAACAGGACCACGATTCTTTTTCAATCTGTGGTTAGAGTGCCTGATTTCAATGTACCAATTTTCCATTGTGTCACTGCAATTGACAGGCACAGGGTTATACCCACAGTTATCTACAGGCACAAATAATGTCATTTATATCTATAATTACCTGACATACAAGTGCAATCATGGAAGCAGACATGTAAATGACATCAAATACATTCCTATGTAGTTCTAGATACAAAACCATGCTCACAATTATTTGCTCTTGCAAGCTTGAGGGTGCAGTAGAGGCAAGGTGGAGACCACTTTCAAAATTATGCTCAGAATCTGTAATTACAGCTGTCCAGCAACTATAGGTATGCTAAAGTTGCATAATAATAGGTGTAATTTTACATCAGAATTCTAGTTGGAAGAATTCCCAAAGTGCAAAGCAATTTTTTGGGGGGGGGGGGGACAGGGACAACTTCCATCAGTGTGGTTGAAAGCAGAATTATGCTATCAGACTATGTGCTAAAGGTAGTAAAGGTAAAACTACTAGTGACTACAGCGGGAGCAAAGTTAGCCTAACACACAGCGCTTTTGAAAATCCCACCTTAAGTACTATAGCTGATAAGAGAGTCAAGTATTAATTGAGATGAAATTGCAAGTAAGATTGTTGTGAATCAGACATTTATTTTTGCTGCGGTATGTAAAGGGTCACAGTTAACTGGCCCAATATATACATTTTACCTAGCTAAAGAAACAAAGTGCCAGAAATAAAAATGCTTCCCACTGTTTATATGGTTAGAGAGGAGTAAGGCATTATGAGGTGGAACATGGATGGCAAGCTACTAGGAAGCCAGTTAGTAGCTGTATGGCATCCTTTCAGAAATAGCAGAGTTCTCTGCATTAGAATTTAGTTCAATGTGTGTTAGCTTATCACAGCAGAACAACCAAATGACTGAGCTTACACTTGCTTGCTGGGTTGGACAATTGAAAAATACATTTTTTAAAATCTCAACAGCAATGGTGGGTTTAATAAAAAAACAAAACAAAAAAAAACCCCACATTTGATTACAATGTTGTTGGTATTCATCAAATTCTAACAATTTTAGGACAGATCAAACTAGGTGAATCAACTATTTTCTCTTTATTGATGAACCCAAACGTATGTATCTCCAACACCCAGGAAGAAAACCTTGCTTTGCTTTAGTCAATGGGAGTTTTGCCATTGCCTTCAAGAGGGTCAGGATTCCACCCCGAGGTTTGATTTTGCAATCCCTCCACATGTGAAATTCCATTGATGGCAAAAGTAGTTTTGCACTCAGAGAACTTTGGAAATGGCCCTATAAAGTGGAAGAGCAATTTAGAAACCAAAACTGTGTTTGGTTCATCTGAGAACCTATAAAAGTGATCCTAAGCTGCATCTCAGGTGGATATCCCCTCCCACCACTTGCACCACTGTGGCTACACTTCTATTTTTAGCATGGTTGCTCGATGAGAGCTAACACGGGTATGTCTCCTCAAGCTGGAAATCACACCTCCAGCTCTAATGTAGACAAACCATTGATCAAGAGTGCACAGAATTACTGCATGCCAGCTATTTCAGTTCTGCAAATCAACCTGAAGATTTGTGTTTTATATCCCAACTCATATCATTTTGATTTGAATTTCTATGCTATTTCAAAAATTGAATTTAGTAATACTGAATTCAATACTATATTTTGTCACATCTAATTAAAATGAATGAAATAGTCTCATATCTTGCTATGTCATACTCGATAGCCAATATGAATGTGGGTAAGGACAGCCCGAGGAAAACTAAGTGTAAACAGACTGAACATACAGGAGGTAACATTATGTTAAGAGTTTTTGACTTTCATTCTGAACAGTCAGATTCTTCTGAAATGACTACAATCCTGATATTGATTAACACTCCCACTGACTTCAAGGGAGTTCCACAAGCAGAAGAATGGAAAGTCTGGTTATATTTAGAGATGGGCTCAAAATTTGAATCTGAATCCAATTCCTTCCTGAAACTCTGGAGACATTCAAATCTGCACCCAAAATCTGCCACATGTGTTCATCTCTGCTTGTATATTAAGAGTCATATAATAAAAACAAACACTTTAAATTTAGGTGTGAAATGTGGAAAACAGAAGCCTTATGAGATTTATCGCTTCATCAAAGCAACACCTGATTCTGGTCTCACTAATTTCAGCCTCAATGAGGATTAATTCCACTGGAGCTGAATGGAATAGAACTGGTGTCAGATCAGAATCAGGCCCTAACTCTCTGTTTTTGTCACTGCATCTCAAAGTAGTTTGTGGAACATCAGCCACTCTCCATACCTCAGGAAATTAAGATAAACCATGAAGCTCCAGCAGACCATATCAAAGCTATATGTATGTGCATCAGTCTCTGATGAAGCAGAATAACCTACCTCCTTAAAGTTATCGAACGCAGATAAAATAATTTCGTGCCCTCCTCTGACAAGACAAACGGCTGCTAACAGTTCTAAGACAAGGGCTTTTGTTCTGTTAAAAAAGAAAGAAAACACAAGAATTAATGACAATAAAGTGATGATTCAGCTACTACCTCATTTGCAAGATGGATGTGATGACTGAATACAATTATTTGCCCTCAGTATCTTTTTACTCTTTAAGTGCTTTGAGACCCTGATTCTGCAAGGTGCTGAGAACCTGCTGCAATATTCTGAGCATCTTCAGATCCAGAGTATTTGGCACTCCATAATGTAGGTGTGTGGTTTTATATATATATTTAAAGGGGGATCGCTTTACAAAATTCATGCACATCATGAACAGCAATTATTTGTCAGCTATTTTCACCATAATGCAGCATATTTTCCCTAAAAGTACAACATTAAAGGAATGTGCTTTTGATTCAAATCTATGACTTTCCTAGATACAACTGTGAAAAATCCTCCATTACAATTATTTTATTTATACTACAATATAACTAGAGGTGCCTATCGTCACTGAATTATACGACATTTTAGCATGTTTTCTCCTCTTTAGTGTGAAATTCTGAGCAAGCTGGATAGCGGCCAAGCTCACACAAAGATAATTCCCTTTCATCCATAAGAAGAAAAAGAATTCATCTAAAATATTGCTGATAGAAAAGCATGCAACAAACTCCAAGTGCCTGTAACATAATGGAACTCATCATACTCCTTGCATTGCACAGCTAAGGCAAGGGCACTAGTATGGCCTTGTCCGGAAGAACGACTGACAGGCACTAAAATCACAAAGACATATAAGGAATTAATCACAGACTTAGGTGCTTTCTTGAATCAGGGCCTTAGACGGAGATGCTATTTTGCTTTTAAACTGTTACAGTAAGAGCTGGACACAGATAAAATGTTCAATTTCCTGACAATCCTGAATGGATTTTTATATTTTTAAATTAGATTCTAATTGCCAGTTTTTTCCCTGCCACACAAAAACCCACAGGAGGATCAAAGCTCTGCTAGTAGGTTCAAAGAGTGCTTGTAATGGAATATCATTCATGTCCTCCCCTTCAAGTAGAGGGATTCATACCGATTATGGATAGGAAGGGGCAAGGCCCACTAACTCGCAGATTCCCATGACCCATCTGGTGTGCAGAGGGATCATAAGGATTCTGAACTCCTCCAGGCTGGTTGCAGCAGCCATCTCTCCCATGGCTGCAAAGTCTGCCATTGGTATCAAGTATCAGAGAGGTAGCCGTGTTAGTCTGGATCTGTAAAAAGCAACAAAGAGTCCTGTGGCACCTTATAGACTAACAGACATATTGGAGCATAAGCTTTTGTGCGTCTGACGAAGTGGGTATTCACCCACGAAAGCTTATGCTCCAATACATCTGTTAGTCTATAACAGGGGTAGGCAACCTATGGCACGCGTGCCGAAGGTGGCATGCGAGCTGATTTTCAGTGGCACTCACGCTGCCCGGGTTCTGGCCACCGGTCCGGGGGGCTCTGCATTTTAATTTAATTTTAAATGAAGTTTCTTAAACATTTTAAAAACCTTATTTACTTTACATACAACAATAGTTTAGTTATATATTATAGACTTATAGAAAGAGATCTTCTAAAAACGTTAAAATGTATTACTGGCACACGAAACCTTAAATTAGAGTGAATAAATGAAGACTTGGCACACCACTTCTGAAAGGTTGCCAACCCCTGGTCTATAACGTGCCACAGGACTCTTTGTTGTCATTGGTATGTGCATCCTACACCACTTCCATCAGGACTGGCAGGCAGGAGGGACAATTAATGTTGCTTTGGTCGCATCCATTTGGGCACAAGAGGAACATGCTGAAATTATGTCTGTTCCGACTCCACCCTTCAATTAGCCCACTAATTTCTGTGAGCTCCAGCGGCACAGGGTGTATGGTTACAGTGCTTGGTTATATGGAGGATATAGCATAGAGCTGCTGCTTCCCTCTTTCCACAGAACAGCCACCCTCACCCATTCAGCTCACAAGCCAGGCCCCCAAAATCATGAGAGTGGCTTAAAAATCATGAGATTTTAAACCATAATACATTTTGGTTTCTTCACATTTGCCTTCTGGTTTATGAACCTTTGGGGTTCTTAGCTTTATTAAAAAATGAAAGCTGAGATTCTTAAATAATCTCCTGACTACTGGAGATGGAGCTTTAAAAACCCCCACTAAATATCCTGTGACTTATAATATTGTGAGATTTGGCAACACCGTATTCACACCCTCCCACAAGTCTGACTAAAGGAAGTCATGCACCAACTTCCACCAGAACAACATGATTTCAGATGTCTGCATTCTAAAGAGGAAGCACTGCAGAAAGACTGTGGTGATATGGTCACAGTTTCCTTCACTTTCTGTAGTTTTATCTTTCACTGTATGCGCAAGACTGTTTCTCATGTTTGGCTTCAACCAACATTCAATTATTTCTCAGGGTCCTGAGATCTGGAAATTCTGGGGATCCAACCGTTAGCTTGGCAACTCCCAGCAGAGCAAGAGTGTGTGGGGAGTGAGAGAGGAGTACGCATGCAGCGAGGAACATTATTGTTATTGTTTATTGTAGTAGTGCCTAGGGCCCAAGTACGAATGAAGACACTTCGTACAGGCACGGTACAAACATAGAATAAGAGACAGTCCCCGCTCTGAAGAGCTTACAAGCTAAGGAACTTCCACTTTAATAAGCAGTAACATTGCTCTCGCTAGCTCTCTACAGAACCTGTGCTGGGTTCTAAAACAATTGGGTGTCTAAGGGTTTGTCTGTATTATAAACCTTGGGTGAAATCCTGGATCCATTGACTTCAATGGCAAATCTTCCATTGAGTTTAACAGGGCCAGGATTTCACCCCTTTCCCTATAACATCTAAATCAATTTAAAATCAATTTAGTCACACCAGCCCAAACCCCTAATACAGACCTATGCGGTAAATTACAGTAATTATAGGCTTAAGTGGACCTGGTTTCAGTGTAATTTTAACTAGTTTAAGTGTATCTACATTAGAGGTTGCACCATTGCATCTAAATTGATTTAGTTATTCTGGTGCAAAAAACTTGTGCATCGGCAAGTTTGAAAAGTGTCTCTAAAAGCCATCAAGTGCAGTATAGTCTGTACTTACCTAGGTCCTAAACTCCTGACATCTTACCTGGGATTCTTGTTGTTCAGGCTTAGTGCAATTTCATTAACAGCATGTGGATGTGACATGACCATATTGAATCCATACTGAAATGGGAAGGGGAAATACCGTTTCAGTTTTGAGACTGCAATTATTATTTCAAAAATTCCAGTAAATTACATATCTATGACCAATTCTGGCAACGCTTCATGGCTTTGTATGCCAAACAAAACTTTGTCACGTTTACAGTATCAGTCAGCACATTTACATTTAATATTGTACATACCAACTGTTCTTCTACCAGCAGTGTGGAAAGTACTTTTGGTTTGGCTGTGAGTCATCTGACAAACACAGACCCTGATAACCTTCTGGAATGCCACTGCCAGCCCCTCATCCTTTTCTTTTTTCTATTTCCCCCCATATCCCCCTCATTTTGGACCTTTTGGTCAATCAAGGGTGTCATTTATCCTTCAAAGAAGAGTTTCTAATCCAATACAGAATAGTATATGTGTTCTAATACACACATATCTATATTTCTATATAACAACTGTTTATAATATTTGTAAGACAATTACTGTTTATGTGTTTTAAATACGCAGAAAACCATAACTGAATTAAGAAAAACATTTGATTATTATAACAATAGATCATTATCCAGGCTTTTTTTCATGAGAGATATGTGGTGCTATGCTGATTTACACCAGCTGAGGATCTAGCACATAGGCTTAAATTCTGCTCTCAATTTCATGGGTGTAAACCTGGGGTAAAGCCACTGATTTCCAATACTTCAGCAAATTCCTTTGACTATGGTATAACCAGGAGCAGAATTTACCCTATACACTGGTGCTAGAAATACTCCTCAGACATGTCCAGTCATTACAGAGTTTTGGGACACAATCCGTAACCATATACCACAAACTGTTGGATATTTATTACCAAAGGATCCTTTGGTAATCCTCCTGGAGCTTCCTGGTGGAAGTGGTCACACACAAGGAAATGCAGAATTTATCTCTCACCTACTAGTAACTGCTAGACTACTGATAGTCTCTCACTGAAAAAAGAAAAATAGTCCAACTGTAGAGGGTTGGTTAAAAAACATGGGAGTTTGTGGTGATGGAAAAATTAATGCGCCAATTATGTACACAGCAAAATAAAGGACAAATAGATACTTAGATATTTAGCTATCATTTATTCAATACTCAAAGTACATTCACCTGCAAAAAAACCCAGCACCTCACTCCATTTTTTTTTAATATTAACTTTTGATAGACATGCCTGGTCTGTTAAATATGTGTAAACAGAAATGACATGTATTGTAATGATGCTCACACTGTAATATGGAAACACCCTGTTAAATAGAGATCTGATTACTATATTCCTGTATGTCTCTTGTAAACAACAGCTCACTGTTGTAACTAGTTGTTTCTGATATTTCCATGGCAAAGTTTGTAAACTTGTTAATACTTCCTAAATAAATAAATGGTTAAAAATAATACTTCACAGGTTGTACAAGGCAAAACAAAGATAATGTTTTTTAGAAGCTTTTTTTGGAAGTACATAACAGTTAATAGTAATTGTTACAGAGAAAATCCGGAGTGTCTGAAACCACAAGAATGTGCAGTATGACCACAACTTCACAGTGACAATACAGAGAAATTCTGAAATGAAGATTCATTTTGATCTAGTTTACTCTTTCCCATGCAGTTTTAGTATTGCTCTGCAGTAAGCACACAGTGAAATCTGATATCGCCATCTGCATAAAATTCTAACTGTTCTGTACAATTCCCATTAAACATCACACCTATCAAGTCTGTATATTGGGCTGAATTCTGAATTGTGCTGAGTTACGGGAGTGCAGCTCCCACTGAGTTAATGAAAATTGCCTCCATGTAAGTGAGACCAGAATTTGGCCGATAATGGACTGAATATAAATATAGCAAATATACTGTATAGTAACAGGTAAGAAATTAAGCTTTCACCTCTGCTTTACTTTTTTAAATGATTATGCCTAGTTTCTTCTTCCACCTCCAGAAAGTAAAAGAGTTATTTTGTCAAAAATCATTGAAATGCAAGTACCTGGTAATTCATTATGGCACGTAAACACATGATGCAGACATGAACATCGTCTTTTTTACTCACTAATCTTGAATTTTTTAGTGTTCTTCTGCTCGGCAAGGTATTATACCTGCAAATAAAAGAGCAACTTATATCAGTCACAGTTTGATACAGGACAACTTCTGTAGGTAGTAAAAGTATGGAAGCAGCTGTGTCTCCACCATTTATGAAAATATTAAAATTCCCTAGTTCTACTGGGTATACAAGCATCCGATATCCAACTAGACAGTAAACACAAGACACAAGAACAAAAAAAGAAGCATCTTCTTTACTCGTTAAGCCTCACGTCATATTCTGCTTATGCCACATTGTGCTAGGTTTGCACAAGGGTAATCCCAATCCATAGGTCTCAGTGGGACTCCTCAGGAAGGGAAGCACACTTTAGAGGAGGAAAGATCAGGCTTCTAGCTGAGAACTCTTTCTGCTCCAATATTCCTGGTTTCAATAAGTGTCCTTTCTGCATTTGTTGAGGTGACTACAGGCAATAAGAAAGCAGCCCTTTCTGAAGCAGTAAGTGAAACAATGAAGGCATTAGTTCAGCAGCTATTCTTTGTTCTTGGATATTTTGTCACCTCTCTGGATCTTGGCACTCCAGCATTAGTCACTGTCAGAGTGATCTGTTAATCACCACTGTGCTAACTTCAGGCCTGGTAAAACCAGTCAGTCAGCACAAAGCCTGTAAACTGCCAGTCCCTTCTTTTCCACATAATGCAACAACTGCCATTGCCAATAATGTCACTCACCTAAAGACAGGTAGCTGCATCTTTGATGGAAATATAACAAGAGAGAAATAGTTGTCCATAAAGGAAAAGGTTTCAGATTTGTTCCACACATTCTACACTGGTCTAAAATCTTCTCTTTATAACATGTGAGCAATCATATGGATATCTGAGTCCAAACATACAGAACAAGCAGAATTTGACCTTATATCTATAATTTTCACTGCTGTGTTACCTAGAGATCAGATTCTATTTAAAAATTATGTCTGGCTTTCATGCTGAACAAGATGAAGTTTCTGAAAGTCCTCTAAAAGTATTTGGGGGGGGAAACCAGCTTTCTAGAGCCTTCCCCAAAACAGAAGCATGTGTTATTTTTATTAGAACCTGACCCTTGTAAACCAACTTCAATCCTATAAGGTGAGTCAATGGAACAAATAAAAAGGGAACTCTTTAAATCTGCCATTTCCACGGACCATTACTGAAACACAAATTTCATTTCTTCATGAGATATCAGGTTGTAGACAAAAGCAAAACTGAAGAGCCATGCGTAAGAAAACAAGAGATCAATGTACAAGAACAATACAGTTACATTCTTACACTCTTAGTGAATTTAGAAATTGAATAAATAATGAGAAAATTGTAATTATCGCCATGATAATCTTTTGAAATAAACTATCAACAGCATGATAATCTAAATATTCACTGCAGATTAATGTCTCGTATCAGCCAAGTTGCGTCCCTCAAATTCAGAGGGGCTGATTGCCCCATGGATTGCCAGGAAACCTGTGCAAAAGGAATGGAAGAGGTTTTGCAACATTGTGTGCTCTCTCATGCAGCCATGCACCTGGACTCTGCATGCAAAGTGCTATGGGATAAGTGGGTGCTGTCTGGTAGAAAGGAGGCATGGTGTTGGAAAAATCCTATAGCACATGCTGAACCAATGTTAAAATAGATCCATAAAGAAGGCCTTAGACACTATTGTAATCCTACAGACCTCAATGGTACTACTGATTTACACCAGTGTGAGAGCAAAATCAAGCCTGGAGAGTGAAAATTCAAGCAGTTTCCAGAAGCTAAATTAGGGGTTTCAGCTATCTAGAGGGACACACAAGAGACATGACAGGACTACTCAGTTTAAGTGAGGCAAGTAGCAGCCTATGTTACCATACACAAATACATCCTAAAGACATGGAGGGGAAGCATAGTATTGCAAGATACAGATTGTGTCAGATGTGCATTGACAGCCCCTTGGAGTTGGAATTGTATGTCAGCTGGCAGACTGTGAGGGTGGGAGTAGCTGTTGACCTCAGGTACTGGCAGCTAGTTATATAATGGTGTATATTTGCACATCAGCTGTGGATGCCACATCAATATCTAAGTCCATATGACATTTAGACTTACTGAGTTTGGTGCACTCACTCTTGTGTCTTAATCTGGCAGCTGGACTGTGACAGTAATCTGGAGGAGCAGTGTTTTCTGTGCACACCATGAATTCCACCTCCTGTGGAATGTGGATTTTTTGCTCCATCCATGTTGTAGCAACACTCCTCCATGCTAAATGGCCATGTTGCTCTCAGCTGCTCATGGTCATATGATGACATGGTCATATGATGACACGGTCATGTGATTATATTCTGTATTCCTATATCCAGTGCTGCTGAGAGTGTTGCTTCCTGCAGATGTACAACAACAAATTTTGTGGCAGTAAGATCATCCTCTTATCTTAGCATTTGGTCAGGGTGCGCACAGCAGACCACGCCCACTGCTGGCTATTAACATGGTTGAATTCGTATATCTGGACCAGTTAGTGTAATTTGAGAGTGAAAGGATGCTACAACACACATAAGCATGTTTCTACATGGTCTGGTTCTACATTCCCTGCACATGCAGGAGTTTAATAGGCATGTAGGGTGTTCAAGAAGTTCAGAGTTGAGCTCCCAGATTTTCACCCATTTTCATGCATCTCTTTTTTTCTCAATGCCTGTCTTTGCAGTAAACTGGCTGTTTGAGCCCAACATTTATTACATTTGTTGTCTTCAAACTATCAAACTCAGATCTCCAAATGTAGGAACAGAGTCTAAAAATCAATGAAGAGATAGCGACAGTGATTTAAATAACATTAATGCCACTAAAATATCTGAAAAAATTATATTTATTACACAATGAGCGGTTCCATTTGAGAAAAAAGACATTCATAGATAAAACATGGCCAGTTTACTAGGTTCCATCATTTGTAAAAAGAAGCCTTCCTCAAACACATGCAGGCGTCTTCACATTTGGCACTGCAGTTTTCACAATTTAGCCCACAGTTTTTGGTTTATATGTTAAAAAAAAAAGGGGTGGGGGGAGAGCAATCCAGATTTTGGTATCAGTCAATCTAGTTTCAATATATAATCATAACTTTTAAAATTAAGAGCCATCTCTCTCTAACCACAGCCTGAATGGAATTACAAACACATTTCTGTGATGTCTAATGATGATTGGTACTTTTTAAAACAATAACCATGTGGCCAGCCCAAGGAAAGTCATATGTAATCTGTTTAGCCTTAACTTAAATTCTCTCCCTCTCTCGGGATTGTGGCAGTTTCTGAGAGTGAGGCTGTGCATGGCGTGTGCTGTGTACACTAGCTGGGTTTCTGTTAGTCTGTGCTTTTTTTTGTTACTTGCTGTTTATTTTAGGAGTGTGGTTGGTTCCCCCGCCTTTTCCTTGGGAAGTGGGGGGGTTTCTCCATGGGGTCCACTTCAGATAGGTTTAACAGTTTGACGCCTAAGCATGGGGTTTCGTATGTGCCTGCTGTCTCTTGCACTGTGTTGTTTACTTGTTTACTTCTGTTTTTCCAATGTTCCCCCATTTCCTTCACAATGAGACACTAGTGTATGTTCTATCCTGTTATGGGAAGGTAGTTTCTGCTGCTAGGATGGAAGAAGCCAGAGGTGAGGCATGTTATGTCATTCTGGCACCAGGTTTATGTGGTTCCAAATAACTCTGAACACTCCTTGAACCTGATTTAAAAACAACACACAGATGGGGCAAATTATACAGTGTTTGCTACCTCTGAAAGTATGAAATATTTCCTTTGTGGTGAAATATTTCATTTGAAGGGTT
This sequence comes from Terrapene triunguis, assembly GCF_002925995.2. Classification (NCBI taxonomy): domain Eukaryota; kingdom Metazoa; phylum Chordata; order Testudines; family Emydidae; genus Terrapene; species Terrapene triunguis. Next base: position 26,301,582 of record NW_020664413.1, on the reverse strand, counting down.
CCTGCCGAGGCACTGCTGGCTCAGTGGTCCATGGTAAGAAAGTGGGACCCCAGGATAATGGGAAGGGAGCTAGGGGATCAAGGGACCAGCAGGAAACAGAGCCTGCATCTGCACTGCCAGATTCTATCACCTCCTCCTCACCATAGGTGGTCTGCCATTGTCTAGGGAGCAGCCCTCACAGTGGAACCTCTGCTGTGATCCCATCCCTTGCGCCTGGACAGAAACGAGTCCTGGAGGTTGAGGAGCACCTCCCAGCATAGGGAATAGAGAGAGATTGTAGAGATGTGGATGAAGAACAGACCAACGAGATGGATTTAGGCGTGACTCCTTCTAACAGGGGCTAAGACTTTGGAGGCCCCTGAGCTGCTGACAGTGGCTGAGGATGGAGCTGTGTGTCCTCAGAAGGATAGCATTGCACTGGGTGGTAGCTCCAGTGGGGTACTGTCTTTCCCTGGCATGGTGAGTCCTCAAGCCCCCAATCCTGCATGCTGCAATGATGATGCTGGGTCCCACCTGAAGCTGTACTGCCTATCCTTCTTGGGAAAACAGACATGCCAGCTGCTCCCACTGAATCTCCCTCCTTCATGAATGATGAGACTGTTATAGTGGCGGTTCAACATTTGTCTGAGCAGGTGGAGTCTGAGGGAGATGAAGAGGATGATGATGATCTCTCTGACTCCTTACTGGTTCCTGATGTCTCAGCCAGGGTGGGTACAGCGTGAAGGAGATTAGTGACTTTTTGGACAGCACTAAAGGGAAGCCAGGAGTTGAGGTCCAGGGCTATTTCTGTGTCTTACAGTGCTTTGCTCATTCAGCTGCCCTTGTCTTGAGAGAGACCTCAGTTGATCGTAGGAAATATTTCCATCTCAAAACGTTGCTGAGCAAGATGCAGAAGCTCGTGGATTGTTCAAGATATATAGGTTTCCCCATGGCTCATCTTGTTCAAAGTACTTCCAGTTTCTATTGTTTATCTCTGCTGCTTGACTTTCTGCTTTTAGTCTTCATGGTGCTGCTCAACTTTGGCTCTCTAAATATTAACGGATGCCAGGATGGTCATAAAAGAACACAACTCTTTGAATTTCTCGGACAAAAACAGGCTGATGTTGTCCTTTTGCAAGAAGTGCCCTGAGACCATGACAATCAGGGGAACTGGTTGAAGGAATGGGAAGTGAAAGCTTTCTCAAGCTACAACTCCAATGTCACTGCTGGGGTAACTGTTCTCTTTTTCCAGGGTGCAGGGGCACTGATCCTTTCTGTGAAGGAGATTGTGCAGAGCCGGTTCCTCCAGGTGGAGACCTGTATTGTCACTATTTTTTAAAATATTTTTACTGTGTATGCCCCTACTCTGAGGCAAGATTGTGTCCTTTCTGCAAACACTTGCCCATGCTGCTTGGCTGTGACCCTGATACTATTATTGTCCTGGGAGGGAATTTCAGTTTCACTGTAGATTATGTTTTAGACATGAACCATGAGGAGCCACACCCTCAGTCAGCCAGGGAACTGTATTGTCTCAAGCAGACCTTTGGGCCAGTAGATGTTTGGAAGTTCTCTCACCCCATTGTTAGGCAGTATTCTTAGCTGAAGGCTACTCCCAGTCAGGTCTCAGGGGCTAGACTGGATCACTTTTATAACATGAAGGCCAGTGTGAATATGTTTGTTTGGTCTTCCATGTCTCCCACTCACTTGTCTGATCATCATTATGTCAGTGTGTCTCTCCTTATTCCTGTCTGTGATTACCACTACTGTTTTAATACCAAATTATTACAGGACTTGAATTTCAACAATTGAGGTGGCACCTCTGGGATTAAGGTGCTGGGGGTCTTTTTTGGATCTGAACAATATATGCTAAGGAAGCGAGTGGGGGCTAAGGAGAAGGTGCAAGGGCATTTGCAGAAATGGTGCTAGCTCCTTTCTGGACTCTCTTTTTTGGAGGTGGGTTTTGACTGCCAACAATCTTGTGGCCTCAATCTTGTGGAACCAGCTAGTGTGTCTGGACCCCCTCCACCCGAGACTTTTGGGTCAGATTCAGAGGCTTATTAAACCATTTATTAATAGTTACCACTGGTTGCACCCTGATTTGCTGTTCCTGCCAAGATGAAGGGGGCTAGAGGCTCACTAATTTAGTCAGCAGGGAGGCAGTCCTTCACCTGCAGTCTGTTCAGCAGTTGCTATATTCTGACTCCCTACAAGCCTGGAAAACCCTTGTCATCTCTCTTCTCTGTTTGGCTGGGGGGATGGACTTTGACACTCAACTACTTTTGTTGGCACCTGGTCGATCACAGAGGCTAGATTTGCCTCCATTCTACAATGATCTTTTAATAACCTGGCTACTTCTGCAAAGCATGCAATCAGACCAGGCATTTTCCAATTTATGGCTCTTGGAAGAGCCACTTTTTTTTAACCCATATTTTCCTGCTGAAGTTCTCTCCAGGAGCCTGTTTATGGCTTTAACCCAGGGTGTGTTGACCAAGCTGCCCCTCACGGTTGTTCCTAATTGGTCAATCTGGAAGTCACCGACAGCTCTTGCTGTTCAGACAACAATCTGGTCTGTACATTTTTTGTATAAGGTCCTGGCTGAATTCCAGGCGTGCTCCCTCAGCAGGCTGCTCAGTATTTGCAGAAAGTTTTTGCAGAGACTGTTCTTCCAGCGGGAATCCTGTGTCCCCCTCACTAGTTGTCTCCCTTCTGTGGATGAGATCCTGGTGCAACCAGGCAGATTGTTGTCCTGGAAGGGTTTGGTGAATGTTCCTTTTGTAACCCTGACCAAGAGGCAGCTCTATGGCATGTGTGTCAAGGTGCGGCAGCATTATGCCACAATCTCTGATGTCCCTGATGCAGCTTGGGGGATGTCTCTGTCCCCAGCTTGGAGGATGCTGCATGAACCTCCTCTTCCTAAGCGCTCCAGTGACTTGCAGTGGACCGTCCTGCATAGCATCGTAGCAACCAGTTGTTTTGTGCACCATATTACCCCTAAGGTGTCTGCGCAGTGCCCCTTCTGTTCGGCTTCAGACACAGTGTTTCATTTTCTCCTACACTGCCCCTGTTCGATTTCTCTTTTTGGTTTTTTTGCAACAGCTTTCTAGCAGTTTGGGACTGGTTTTCTCCAAGCTCCTGTTTGTTCTCAGAGTGAGATACAGGGCTCTCATTCAGCCAGTTTCCTGCCTGACTAACTTCTTGCTGGGTCAAGCAAAACTAGCCTTTGAAATATCACCAGGACAGAATGGCCAGTGTAGAGCGGTGTGATGTGCTAGGGCTGTTCCATGCACTGATTGTGGCCCGGCTACAGACTGACTTGTAATCTGGACACTTTTGGGTTGACTTGGTGTATTAACAATATTTGAGTGAACCAGGTGATGATGATGCTTTACTGATTCTTGTTTAATGTTTGCTTAAGATGTGTTTTGCTTTATTTTATTAATATCTTTGTGTATATGTTGTAATTTTTTAACATTCTTGAAGTTTTTAATGTGACTTTATGTGACTAAAGGTATTTTTCATGTAATGTCAGTCTTTCTCTCTTCCTTCTCATATTCTGCTTCTTCACTGCAGTAACTCAAGTAAATTATTAATTTTTGATAGAAGTCTGCATTGCTACTGTCCACTGAACATTCAAAGACCAGAAAATCACAAAGTACAGTGTTCCTAAGCTCTGAGTATTCTTCATTTACTAATATTTTTCATCCTCAGTATCATTTCAGTAAATGGAGTTGAAATATGTCACCCATTCATTTCTTGAATAAGAACTAGTCTCTCTAAATCTGAAATAAAACCTAGCTATTCTGGAAACTGGTTTAGTTACTACCTTTTACAGCTATTCCCAATAGTCAAATGATGCAGAATATCCACATCAGGCATTTTCTCACCTTTCTTTATTGTGGTAGTGCAAAATCAGTAGAAGGCCACAGGCAACTTTTTATGAAGCCTAGATACATTTATGTAGCTAGAAATGGTTTGCAAGCCAACAACTTTGTTTCAATTTAAATGGTAACCCTCAACATTTATAAGTTTAAATGAAGATAAAGGCAAAACTAATGACCAAAAGGTTTCCATTTGTCATAGACCACTAGGCCTGATTTTACTTTTGTGCACAATACCATATTTATACAGTAAAGAGTCCGAGCTCCTTGATGAGGGGCAGCCAAATTCTTACAGTCACTCTGAGCTAATCACTAACTTTTAGCCAATGTGTTGGGTGGGAGGGCTAACTTCTTCTCATTTTGCCTTAGACTAGCAGTCTCTTTTTCTCTGCTCTGGGAAACAGACATATATTCTGTTGCTCCAGCTCTGCATTTTCTCCTTGATGCTCTAGGCTGTTTGCATACACTCAGCTATGACCTTTTCTCTTAACCCACCTCAGACCATCTACTTGTTCTTGGCTACTCAAGACCTCTTGCTACCTCCTACTAGGTCAAAGTCAATCAACCTTTCTCAGCCACTTCAGGCTAGCAGCTTCTCCTTGTGCACTTGTCAGGTTCACTCTATTTCACTGATTGGGACACCAAGTTTTAACCTAATTAAAGAAATTCATACCACTGCAAGTAACAGCATGGAAAGGTGCTCCAGTATTGCCAACCCCAGACATTCAAAACTCATACGGCAGGCCTCCCAAAATCATGAGATTGGCTTAAAATGTTGAGATTTTTTTAAAAGAACATTTTGAGCTGTTTTTACTGGCCCTCTGGTTTTTGAGCCTTTAGTGAGAGGTCATATTTTCAATTTTTTCTGCTCAACCATGAGGACCAAAAACTTTTTTTTAAGTGAAAGATGAGGTTCTCACAAAATCACACGACTCCAGGAGCCAGAACTTTCAGAAAAACACCAAATAACACAAAATTTGTGATAAAATTGCAAAAGTTGGCATCACTGGTGCTCTCATCCCAACTAATGCTAAATTTTCCATTCATAAATATAAAATATTGTGCAGGACACCTAATTCAGGAAAGTATTACAATTCTCTGAGTTAGTTTTTAAATATTACACATTTGGTTCCACTTGTCTGTACAGCTGTTGCATACAGAGACAAAAGTACACTAATTTTGTGTAGTCAATTCTTTGCATCGTCCTCTGTATAGTGTGCTCAGAGCAGAGGGTCTGGGCTTATAACTGCCTTAATTCTGCCTTGCCCATCTTCTTCCTTCAGTTCCAGTAGGGATCAGATCTCTAGTTAAAGGGAAATGGGTGCCATGGATAGATGCTCTCCAGAGTACACACAGTCTGAATGAAGTCTGCAGTTCATTTTGTTTAAAAATTCCATGAGTTTCCCAGTGTCATATGCAGCCTTATAGGAAAGGAAAAAAGCCTTTGGAAGGAAAAAATCATGCTTTTGTTGTAGGATTGCCACATGCGTTCCAATGGAAAGACATACAAGCAAAGTCTTTCTTCAATTAATACGTATGAAATAAAATCACTAAGCCAGCTTTGTGTCATGGCAAATTGTATCAGGAATTGCCTTCTTAGAATTCACTGTGCTATGGGGTTACCACATCCTACCTTGTTGTCTCAGAAATTTCCATGGCTGCATCCGTTATGCTATTAGAAGAGTAAGAAATGGCGGCTTTAGTGAGAAATGAGTGTCAAGTGATAAGCTATGGAGAGCTAAGCAAAGTTCTATTGCTTGGTCACAGCTGTGCAGTTTTGGTTCTCAGGGGCTTGTGTAAACTTTTTATTTGCTTTCAATTCAAATGAATTTACAGGCCCTGAGTTTTGAGATAAAAGGAACCCAAAAACATAAATAGCTCCAATTCAGTCAAAACTGGATGGAGGTTTGATAGAAACAGGACCCAAGTTCACTTGAAAAGTTGTAAGCATTTAGCTAACCGAGAGGTGGGCAAACTACAGCCCGCGGGACCCTCCTGCCCAGTCCCCTGAGCTCTTGGCCCGGGCGGCTCGCCCCCGGCCCCTCCCCTGCTGTTCCCCCTCCCCCATAGCCTCAGCACGCCCCACTGCCGGCGCAATGCTCTGGGCGGCTGGGCTGCAAGCTCCTGGGGCAGCGCCGCTGCAGAGCCCGGCCTGACCCGGTGCTCTGTGCTGTGCAGCGTGGCTGTAGCGCCGCCAGCCACCGGTGCTCCAGGCAGTGCGGTAAGGGGGCAGGGAGCGGGGGGGGGGTGGATAGAGGGCAGGGGAGTTCGGGGTGGTGGTCAAGGGGTGAGGGGGTGGATAGGGGTCAGGGAGGTCAGAGGGCTGGGAACAGGGGGGTTGAATGGGGGCAGGGGTCCCGGGGGACAATCAGGAGGGAGGGAGGGGTTGGATGGGGTGGCAGGGGGCAGTCAGGGTCAGGGGCTCTGGAGGCAGTCAGGGGACAGGGAAAAGGGGTGGTTGGATGGGGCAGGAGTCCCGGGGGGGCTGTCAGGAATGAGAGGAGGGGTTGGATGGGGCAGCGGGGGGCAGTCAGGGGCGGGGGTTCCAGGGTCAGTCAGGGAACAGGGTGGGTTGGATGGGACAGGAGTCCTGGGGGGAGAGGGGGTGCTGTCAGGGGGCGAGAAGCGGAGGGGAGACGGGGGGGGGTGGGCCACGCCCCCTCCCCTAACCAGCCCTCCATACAATTTCCAAAACCCGATGCAGCCCTCAGGCCAAAAAGTTTGCCCGTCCCTGAGCTAACCTATACTGAGTTTCAAGGCCTGAATTCAGACAGGTGACTTTTAGCAGGAGTTGGGATCTTTACAGGATCAGACCTAAAGTTTATTATGAAATATGAAATCAGGCAACTTTTGGGTGGCTTCAGCTGTCGTAATAAAAGTTTCATACATTAAAACTGGAGCTATCTTGCTTACTCCTTTCTGTCTACAACCCCAGAGCAACGAGAGCTTTGATGTGTCAACACCCTAACGGTCTCTATTCCTGGTCTGCTTTGCATTGCTGGTTGTTTTAATAAGCAGACACCATTTGTAAAGGGCACCTGGCCCTATACACTAACATATTAAGGGGTTAATTCACTACATCAACCCACCATTTAGCACTGATTGCATGGTTTTCTATAGCCTATTTGAGTAAACAATTGTGACTGTGTTCAGAAACTGCCAGTGCTGAACACTTAGGCACTTTTTCCTTCCATTCTCAAAGTGGGAAATTCACGGTTTGCCCAAATAATAAACTTAAGCTATCTAAGTGTAATATAAATTGATTATATGCTAGCTAGGGGTCAGATCTATGCTGAACAGGAATTGAAAGCAATGCATAGCTCTGTGTGGCACAAAGTCATCAATGTGACTAAATACTTCCCTTTTGGAGCCTCCATTTGAACATGAATTGGGAAATTAAAGACAGCTGCCTTTATTCGTTAAAGTACATATATTTGTTAAAAATGGAGAAAAAGCTGCAACATAATGTTCTAAGTTACTTGTAGCTATATAGAGATCTTTTCTGTAATTCTCTCATCTGTTTCAAGGCACTAAAGAAAGAACAAGTGATTTACGTTTTGGATGTTAATAATCAAACCTACTGTTATCTATATTATACCATTTTTAGGAAAAAGTCTTCAAAATCCAGAGCATCTTTTCCTGCATTTCCAAAATTCCTTTAAATATCTATAGATTTTTTTTGTCAGATGTAACAGATGGAAACAACACTCCTTATACTAATAAAAGATGACCTGGAGAACAAAGGCAGGATCCAGAATTTCAGGCTGCCTAGAGTGCCAGAAGAAATGGAGTCTGGGGAGTGAGAATATTTTGAAGTTCAGTAGCTCTTGGGATTACTCTGGGCCCCCACTGCCTACAGATTATATAAATACGATATTCCCCCAGAGACTACCTGAAAAGAAATCTGCTCAGTCTGAGAAATCTCCTGACCCACGCTCATAATTACTTATGTGCCTTTCCAGATGCCTACTCAACTTCTTACATAGTGAGCACATTTAAGAAGCTGGATCTTAAAGCCTCTACATTCAATTTGTAATCTTATATATTAATCTCTTCTGAAGAAGCAGAAGAGATTCATGCTAGCTAAACAACAACTGTAGGCAACAGGTATGAACATATCTTTACTGTATCTGGCAAAACTGCAGCTAAAAAGAACCAGCAGATGTTTGTTCTGAGATTCCCCTCTAGAAGAAAACCCTTTTTACGGCTAGTCAAAAAGGTGACAGAAAAGTTATCTAATCCACTTCTCTGCCAAAAGATAGTGAGCTATCCAATTCCGTGGACTCTGATATAGACTAGTTTGATATGTGGGTTTACTCCAGCATCACTCTTCGTGTTTTTGCTCTGTGCTTTGGGTTTCCACTTACGGCAATATCCCTGCCTCCTCTCCTCTCCCATCATCTTCCACACCATGGATCACTGTTAAACATTCTATACTCATTATGCTCACAGAACTTCCATTAGCTATTCAGGGTGAGGAACAAGTACAGAATATGCAATAGAAAGCTGCAGTGCAGAGAAGCTATTCATACTGGAGAATGGAATTTTGCCCTTGATTCCCATTTGCTCCCTATATCAAATGCTACTTGCCTCAAAGAGACTTAAGTGACATAGACTAGTGATGGCTTTAGCATGTGGACTTCTTTACTTTGATTCTATGCACTGGAATCAGTATTTTTTTTATTTAGTGGCAATTGTAATACTGCCCTATGGTATTTGTTTCCTTCCTAGCGTTAGACTATATTGGCAATAGCTCAGACCCCTCACTTAGAACTGAGCCAAACTTGGGTGGATGAGGTTATGCCCTGAGCTTCTATTGCTTTCTTTTCATTTCTTGTTACCAAATGTTAGGCTGATGTGAACATTCAGATGATTGTTGGTTTTCATTTCCTCTCTGCTGCACGTCAAAAATTATGTCATTGATAGTATATTTACTCTAGTAATTAAACTCATATGGTTCCTCTTTTATTGCCTTTGCCCCTCTTTTAAAGAAATCCTATAAAAAGTTGTTTCTGAAGACGAAAAAAAGGGACCCTCACCATGTGCATGCTCCTGCAGTTTATAATAGTTTCGACAGTTAGACATTAAAAGGGGGGAGGGAGGTCATCTGTGGCTGGGCTACTTTGTTTTTATACTTGTGCTGATGTCTGCTGTTTGAATGTCTGACCCAATATTTCCAAATTTGTTACACTGCATCCATATGGAAAAAGCCGGTTTGAGGGAAAGGAAAATTGTTGCTGATTATACATTACAGCCAAGGTTCCCCAGTCTCATCTAGTCCTCATCTAGATTTAATAACAGACCACTTCAGTACTAGTGCAATCATTTCTTTACTTTTATTGAATTGACTAAGAATGTGTTAATGAGTTTAGTTCTTGTGAAAAGTGCTGAGCTGACACCTTCAGAGACTGGAGAGCTCTATTTGCCATAGATGAGATACAGCACAGATCCCCACATCTGTCATCTAGACAGCCTGGAGACCTTAGTGGTTGAGAGACTAGTTCAGTCTCCATGCCCATGCTTCTCCAGTAACACTGCCAAGAAGAGCTGCCAAGGGAACTTATTGCTCAGCACTTTGCAGGATTGAACCCTAAGCAGTCAAACTGATAAGCAAGTCTAACATTTACAAGCCATTCATGCAGCTTCTACAGACTCTTCATGGACAACTATAAAACACCTGTGCAACAAACTCATGTATATAAAGTGAATGAAGGCCCCAGTTCAGCAAAGTATTTAAAGACATGCCTAACACATGACTTCAGTGGGACTACTTATGTGCTTAAAATTAGGCATGTGCTTAAGTGCCTTGGTGAATGAGGCCTATTGCACTGTATTGTTATTCAGCTTTCCCAGTCCCACCTATCTAGATTAGGGTTATACTGCCACCCGTGACCATGAGGGTCTTCACGTAAAATCAATAATAATAAAGCAAGTCCCTAGTGGACTTCATGGAGTCACTGGCACTTCTCTATTTCTGGGGTCAAAACTCTGCTTGGGATAGAGTTTTTTTTGGGGGGGGGAAGGGGGAAGTAGGGATTTAGGGATAGAAGGGGGTGTCAATGTTGTGTCGTTCTGATGTTGGTAAGACTCTGGATTCACCTGATTCCCTCTGGTTCCATAACTAGATCCCCTTGACTGACAGATAATGAGCTTACACTCTACAAAAGGCAGGGAAGGATGGATGCTCCCAAAAAGGGGAGGCTTAGAAAATGTTTTAAAATGGCAGCACCCACAAACATTGAAATAACTGAGGCCTATCAGCATCTCCACTCTAGCTGGGCCATAAACATTTGCTCCAGGTGGAATAGAATGTATGTTATTCTTGATCCAAGAACAACTTTTTTCCCCCCATGTACCATTTTTAAACAAGGAAACGAACTCTTCCAGTTGTTTCAAAGTTGCAGATGTACAGGCCCATGAATAATGATTGAGTTAAATTTGGAGACTAAATTCAATCATCAGAACATGGGATACAGCGATTTTAGTCCTGTTCTAAGTGCAAATTTGAATGAAAACTGATTCTGAGGGAACCTTATCACCTCCAAAATATATACATATGCATACATACAAAAATAAAATATATTCAGGATACAGTCAACTCCTGACGTTCTTACTTCTTTTTAACTCAGGAAAGTTTCCATAGATTCCTATGATAGAAATGAAGTTTGTCTGAGTACAACCCAAGTAAAGACCTGAATTTGGCCTATTCAGCATACACAAAATACATAATGGAGAGGGGTGCTCAAGAATTTGTACTGGCTTAAATTTGAAATGAGAGCATGACTCTCAAGTGGGAGTAATGCTGTCATCCCAGTTAAGTGACAATAAAATCCCTAAAGCACCACTCTCTATCAGATATTTCAGGTAAGCCTACATACATACATACATTTCTTATTCTGCCCCCATTTTTGTGTTTTCTGTCCCCAGTCTTGCTACGCTCTTTCCTCTTTAAAATATACTAGTTGCTATGGAAACAGTTATGAGACTGGAATTAGGCAGAATTTGACTAAGAGCTGCAGAAAGTCAATTAAAGTAACAACTTGAAAAGTGATGGATAATCTTGGGCATGCATAAGACAGGGACAAACAAATGGATAGAAAGACAAGGACAACATTATCAACTATGAGGGATTTACAACAGGGATAAAATTGGCCTATACCAGTGGAGGGCAGAATTTGGTCCTACACCTACTTCACAACATTGTTTGGTTTTTATTTCAGATTCATTGTATTTTAACTAAACATAACGACAATCCAGGACCCTATGGGAATATCTACACTGAAATAAAAGACCTGCGGCATGGCTGCAGCTGGCCCAGGTCAGCTGACTTGGGCTCACAAGGCTCGGGCTGCACTTCAGACTCTGAAACCCTGCAAGCGGGAAGGGTCTCACAGCCAGGGGCTCCAGCCCAAATCCAAATGCCTACACTGAAATTTTACAGCCTCGCAGCCTAAGCTCTGAGAGTCTGAGTCAGCTGACCCAGGCCCTGAGACTCAGTGCTGCAGGTTTTTTACCACAGTGTAGACATACTCTAATAGCTTCAGCTAAGCTTTGAAGACCTATACAAGTTAAACATGTTAGGAATAATTCAAGCCCTTGGAACAGATGTAATCCAAGATGCCTGCCATCTTACAGAAATAATAATAAAAATGATTGTAAAGAAATTGACATAAGTCAGGTGCTGCTGATTTGCACAGCAAAAAGTCTGTTTCAGAAAAAAAAAAAAAACTTTTTTCTGTTGTGGTCAAAGACATCCACGCCGTGATTTTAGTTCAAAGACTCAAGCCTGAGGCCAGTTTATTGACATATATACCAGTGCACTGGGGTGCAGTCCGAAGACTGACACCCCGAGGGCCGCACGCAGACGGCTTATATTTCATCAAACCGCAAGCAAAGTACAAACAATACGTCATGAATTAAGAAATTGGGGTTGGGGTCAGCCCTCCCCCCTCCTCCACCCGGTACCCTCCTCATTATTTCCCAAGAGTTGGGTGTTTATTTGGGTAGAGGGGCGCTTGGTGGTTTTCCCTAGGGGTGGTACTTGGCACCAGTTTGGGTACATTTCTCAGCAAGGCACATGTTATTTTCCGGGGGGGTTCGGTTACGGGTGAAGGGGGGTTACCATGAGATGCCTAAAGAAGATCTATGATTGGCTAATATTGCAGATAGCTGGAATTGGAAAGTTTGCAGGTAGCTACAACTGCAAGAGTGATCAGCTCTTTGTAAAAGCAATTTCTTAATGTATTTCATAAACTTGCGGTTATTATATTGCTAAAGCAGTTTGCATTGTTCCTTCCTCCTCCTTCCTCTGGCCATTACCCTTGACCGAGTTTGGCAGAGAACTGTGTTGTTCAGTCTTGCTCAGGCTTGGGCCTGTACCGCTCTGTGTAAGGGCAGTCAGCATAACAGATCTCTGTTGGAGGGTTTATTCCGGGGCCTTCAGATTCACAGCTCTGGCTATTAAAAAGAAGGCCCCCCTGTTCTATTTCCCCACATTTCTAATTAAAAAGGCTTTGAAAGTTAGTTTATTTCCCTAAAATGCAGCTTTCCTGTAAAAAAAAAAAAGGTGCATCGTTTAGGATGAAGCGCCCGGAATACAGCAACTGGAGAGGGGCTTTGGGATCCTACTTGGTTATAGTCCTACAGTGTTTTCAGATGCAACTGAAATAAGCTTTTATTACGTATCATTACGTGGCCAAATCCTGAAGTCCTCAATCAGATAAAACTCTCCTTAGGTCCAAGTACAAATAAGTCAGAGTTTGAGCTGATGTTGTTCTTACTATTACTATTAATAATACTAAATTATGCAATACTATAAACAACAACTATGGCTTTGCGGTGTATGTATAAATCTTATAAAACTATTCACATGAAAACAACTGTTTGTTTCAAAATACAACTTTCAAATTTATTTTTTCTTTTTACAACCCACTCTACAGAACCAAACTACACTTTGAAATATGAATTATAATGTGATAACTGCACATTTCGGAAGCTGGGAACCCCCACTTTTGGCATAGTGCCTCACCTAAGACATGTGGTTATCATATTATAAAACATGAGCAGCAGTTAAATACCCTGCTACCATGTACTACGCAGCTCTCCTGGGTGTAACCTTACACCTGTGACTTACGAGATTTTCCGGCTTGAAGCCTCACCAGCAGAGTGTAAACTGAAGCCGCTCCAGAGACAGTTGGGTGAAAAGCAGCTCTGGCGGCGTTTGAACTGAAGTTGTTCAGGCAGAGAAACCGATCTGATGGCATTTTGAAAGATGGATGAGAGTGGATGAGGAAAAGGTAAGGAATGAAGGATAGGAGGAGGAGGTTTGGAAAAGGGAGAAGAGGAGACAGGAAGGATGCACAGGAGGAGGAGGTGATATGGAAAAGAAGAGGAGGAGGAGGAGGAGGAAAGAGGGGATATGTGAAAGAGGAAAGAAGGATGGAAGGAAACGAGAGGAAAGGAAGAGAAAAAATGTAAGCAACATGTAATGCACACCTGAATTATGCATTCCTGGTATACTCGTCACACACACCTCCCAGTGACAAAGAACAGGACTAGAATCCACCTAAAATAACATTCTTGAATGATAAATACCAGACTCTGAATTAAATGCCTATACTAAAATCCTTTTGCAGTCCACAAGTAGAATAAGGGGGTGTGTCGTATTGGCCTTCTCAGGGGTACCAGGCACAGTGACAGTACCTTTTAGAGGAGATTAAAATGACCCACTCTAACAATTCAGTGCATCAATGGGAATAAAAAAGATTTCTCCTGTGCTACATTTTCAGGAAAACCCTGTCCCCTGGGCCAACTTGATTTCACTTCATTTTACAATTCTGTGTATTCTCAGCAAGGGTTGTGTCCAGCTCCAAGTCTCTACTTTTCTCCTTTTAGCCTTCTGAAATCCTTGAATTAAATCTTCTAGACTTCAGATCCATTCCAACTGCTGCTGTAGCTTGAAGTGCATCCATTTATCCCCTGATCTGGGACTAAGAAAGCCCAACCTAGCAGTACTTGGCAAGTCAAATGTGAACTTCAAGTGGAAGATCTAGAATAAATTACTAAATACTTGGTGGTTCCAAGTTTCTTTATCTTCTCAATAGCTGATATTAACCAGAAATATCCTAAAGGGGCCAAACAACTGAAAACCACAGACCATTAAATTCCGTCTGCCATATTGAATTGCTGACACAACTGACTATATATTGGTACCCTAAAGTTGCTGTTCATTATGTTGAGTAACATTAAAAAGTATCCATGTAGCACGAACATATATAAAATAGTCACCATCTATGCTTTCTTCAGCAGTTATCCTGTCAGATATCACAAACTAAATAGGGTGAATATGTGTTCAATTCCTGAATGGGAGACCTCAAAGCAAAATTCAGAGTGCTGCCAGAGGTGATGGTGATATTGCAACAGGGAAATGGTCTTCCCTTTGATACAGTGCTCCTGCATGATGTTCAGGGGGCAATGTGCTGTTGGAGATACTGCATTTTGGATGAGATGTTAGATATGAAGGCCTGGCCACTTGTGGTCATTAAAGACCCCTTGGCACTGTCTGCAAGAGAAGAGATTGCACCCAGTGTGCTAGCTACATTCTAATTTGAATAATTACATTATTCAATTGCTTCAATTACTCTGCCATTGAAAATGGACGATATATTCCTCTCTTAATCCCCTCAACTGTTGCGTAGAGCTGCTGTGTGTTGTTAAGTTACTGCTTCATTCCACCTGAAAGTTGGTTGCATTTCAATGCAAAGTGTTTTGTTTCCTACGTATGTCGAATCTGTACAGGTCTTAGGGATGAAAGGTGTTATACAAATGAAAATTATTATTATTATAACTTTAAAACCAACATGATCCTCCTCACTCAGGCACCCACATTTGTAAGGTAGTTCCTACTCCCTGATTAAATGGCCTTACCGTAGAGTAGAATGCCTGCCAGAGCGGGAAATGCTATTGCCAACTGGCGAGGGTAAGTTACTTCCTCTATGCAAGTCTTCAATGGAACGGCTCCAAGGTTTGGATTTATCCATTGAGTTTTCCACATTGTTCTCCAAGCTTTCAAAGTCAAAACTGAAAGGAAATAGAAATTCCAATGTAGGCTTACACAAAAAAAGATGTACATAGCTTTTTTTCCTTCCTGTTAAACATCTGCAGATTTACTAGGTCCCAACAGATTACAAGAAAAAACTAAAAAAAACAATGCAAAACAATTTCCCTTCAGCTGGAACACAGTGCTAGATTCAAGTACATTTTGCAGCAAATCTGGAACTTGACAAAAGGAGAAATGAGCAACACAGGGATATAATTTAAGAAGAATCAAACAGCCATGAATTAATCTTATTTCAGTGTAAAAAAATACAACATTGACTGATTTGCTGATGACTAACAGCCTTGGAGAATGGAGGGGGAAGCTCAAAGCTGTCTTAATTTTATTTTAATAAATCAATACATGGTGTGGCTATTAATTTAATTTCATCAATCAATATGTGACTGAGCATTTATACTGGCTTGTTGGCCAAGGCTAATCTTGAACCATATGTAATACATTAACAAAATCATTATAGATTTTCTTGATTTTTGACTCCTTACCCACTTTGTTGCCATTTAAAGCAAGAGTTGGTTGTTCCTCTTACATTTTTTGAGGTTATTACTTACGTTTACCATGTTAGAGGGGAAAAAAAAACTCTGGCACGTTAACTTGCTTCCACTTATACAATTTTAGGAACAAAATCTTTAAAACAAGCTGTGTGCAGTTTTTCCAGTGTTAGTAATATTTTAAAATATATAATTTTCCTTAATTAATTTTATTATAATTCCACCAAAAGTCTCATTTCTTTTCAATGGTAATATATATACACATGTATTCAATCTAAAAATAAAACTTTGGCTCCACTTAGCTAGAGTTTGCATGTACAATACAGTATGCAGCTCTATCTTTTCTTAACACATTCATTTCATATAAGAAGTTATATGTACAATGTAATTAGGGTTGGCATATTTCAATTTTTATTTTTTTTATCATTTTGACAGAGATCAATTCTAAGGTTTTTTTTCTATTTTTATTGATTTAAATTTTCCTATTTGCACAAAATTATGAGTTTTAAGCATTTTAAAACAATATTTTATCTATTTAAATTTTCACAGTTGCAGGAAAATAGAAGGGGGGGGGTCAGACAATAATTGTTTTATGACACCGGACATTGATATTCAAAAACATAAAGCTTTATAACTGTTAATGCACAAATTCACAACATCCCATGACAATATACACAAAGTAAATATCCTTAAATCAAACTCTAATAAGTTCTCAAGCAGCAATTTTATCACTTTGCCTATTTGTAAATTCAGATTCTTACTGATGGATTTTTTTTTGTTGGTTTGTGTGTATACGACGAAATCGACACTTACCAACACTAAACCCTGTGAGTATGTGAGAACATATCCTCAGTTGTTTAAATTACCTCCATTTCAGTCAATGAGGATACAATGATTTACATTGGCCCATAATAATTTTTTCCAACTTTGCATTGTTTTAATACAGAATAAATAACAATATATTTGGAAGTGTTGTCTAGTGGTAAGGTCAGACAACTGGGAACCAGGACTCCTTTTTTATTCCTAGTTTTGCCATTGACTTCCTGAGTGGTCTTTTAATAGATATTCTCTTTCTTGAAATCTACCTATCCATAAAAGTGATCTGATTATACCTACCCAGCTTTACAAGAGTATTGTGAGAATTAGTTTATGTGAGTACCGTATATACTCGATCATAAGCTGGTTCGTTTATAAGCCGACCCCCCCCCCAAAGATGGATAAGTAAAAATGGAAAATTTTTATAACCCGTTCATAAGCCGACCCTATAATTCAGGGGTCAGCAAACTTTGGCTCCCAGCCCATCAGGATAAGCCGCTGGGGGGCTGAGATGGTTTGTTTACCTCGAGCGTCCGCAGGCACGGAGGTAAACCTAAGTAAACAAAGTGTCCTGGCGCCAGCTGCTTACCCTGACGGGCCGGGACAACAACTGGTGGGGACATTTTGGGCGGCGGGAGAAGCTGGGAGTCAGGGGAGTAACCCCTGTGACCACCCCCCACATGACCCTACCCCTAGCCTGGCACCCGCATACTCTCCCCATCCCATCCCATCCCTTCCCATCTGGGGAGGGCCAGGGGAGGATTTCTCTGGCCTGGCTGGAGCTGCTCCGGCAGGCTGGGCAGCGCGGCCCCAGCCTGCTCCGGCGGGCCAGACCGGGCAGCGCGGCCGCAGCATGTTCCAGCGGGCTAGGCCGGGCGGCACGGCCACAACCTGCACTGGGGGTGGGGCCAAGCCGCACGGCTGCAGCCTGCCAGCCCCGGAGCTGCAGCTGCTTCGGAGGCTGGGGGGGAGAGCAGCGTGGCCAGAAGCAAAGAGACTCTGGGCCTGCCTCTTCCCTTCTGCTGGCTGTGCTGCCTCTCCTTGCTCCCTCTGTTAGGGGGAGGGGCTGTGTCCCATCTTTCCCTCTCTATACCGGTTCATAAGCCGACCCCCTTCTCTGGTGCATCCCTTTTT
This sequence comes from Terrapene triunguis, assembly GCF_002925995.2. Lineage (NCBI taxonomy): Eukaryota > Metazoa > Chordata > Testudines > Emydidae > Terrapene > Terrapene triunguis. Next base: position 26,284,171 of record NW_020664413.1, on the reverse strand, counting down.
TACTAAAAAAAGTCGGTTTATGAACAAGTATATATGGTATTTTGCTTTGAACTTTGTAGGAATTATTTTATCATAATACAACATGGCTGAAGAAATTGTCTGGGTGTATTTAGTTCAACCTTGCCTATATAAAGTTATTGATTAATATTTAAGAATATAATGTCCACTACATGATTTTATGATATTTGAGGGAAGGAACACAAATAGTGGGATCTAAAAGAAGCTTTTGGAAAGGAAGGCAAAAAATTGGCCATTTTTCTTATGCCAATATCTGGATGTAATGCTAAATTTATTCATTCTTTATTGTATTTTGTCCCACTCAGAGGAGATCAAGCTAAAACAGATGTGACTAATCTTTAAAAAAAACTGCTCTGACCAGTGGTGGATTAGACACTAGGCCAACGGGGCCTGTGCCCAGGGCCACCGCCAACTGGGGGCCCCCCAGAAAAATGGGCACATCTGCATCCCGCCCTGCTCCACCCACCTGGTGCTCCTGCTGGGGAGTAGGGTTGGGGTATGGGGGTATTGCCCTGCTCTGCCAACCCAGCACTCCTGCCAGGAAGCAGGGGAGGACCCCTCACCCGGGGAGGGGAGGCAGGAGGGATTGCAGGCGGATGGGGTGGGAAGGGGCCCCTACTTGTTCTGGCTCATGGCCACACAAACCCTAATCCGCCTCTGGCTTGGACTGCATAAATATATAAGCAAATTTTTTTGTTTTCCTTCTCTTTGCAATATACTCTGATCTAACATTTGGGATCTAATTTTGCCATTTGCTCTGGTTCTAAGGAACCTACATAATTTTGTGCCAAGCTATTGCAATGGAAACAACTTTACAGGAATAGCACAGCATCTGACTAGATATTACTCTCTCTGCCAGTCTATCTATATTGCACTATGTTGTTTTGTTTTGCGAACCCTGGTGAACAAAAGCCATGTTTTACTTACGTGACTGCGTACTGTGCAAATGACAAATATTCCACCAGAACATCCAGGCCTTTGTTTTCTTCATTCAAAAACTCCCTGACCCATCTGTTAGAAAAATCATTAGAGATCAGTGCATTTGATTGTTCAGTGCAGAGGCATGTCTGACGAAATTCTTGTTTCAGTCAATCTACAAAAACACCCATTGTGTGACAAGAAATATATTGAGCAAAAGCTTTTCATTTCTCACTCAAGAAGCAAGGGTTCAAAAATATACTTTTATGTGTGGAATCAAACACCTCCGCAGCATCACAAATAAGAAAACATTCTCTACCATTAATATCTATACCACGCACACTTTGCACGGCTCAGGAAAACCTACACAGATATATTGCTATTCTTTTTCTTTTTAATAAAGAAACCTGGTTCTGGTAAGTGCTGCCCATTTCCCCATAACAATTAAGTTCCTGTTGAAAGGTCCAGTATAATTTGGAGTAGTTAGTAGACACGTACCATGACGACACTACCAATGAAGCTAAAGCTTCCTTCCAAACCCACATTCATCTCCTTTCTAGCACAGCAAGCTGCACAAACCACAGAACCAGCCAATACTAGAGCAGCATTTATGGGCTTCTTGAAACGCCACAGTCATATGAATTGGCTTCATTTTTTCCATTTAGTGATCTTTCAAGAAGGCAACAAAAAAGCTAAGGAATAATAACATCAATGATGTACTTCATACCTCTTTAAAAATAAGTTTTCCTTCTCATATTAATATGATCACATTTTTAAAAAAAGCTTTAACCTGTTAAAGTAAATTCAAGCCCCTAAAGCAGAGCCGTGCAAAATATTTACAAGAAAATTTGAAATCCTGCAAAATCTAACTAGTTATTATTGGAAAAGTGAAAAATTCAGGGCTAGTTTGCCAAGGTATGAGAATCTGGACCCAGTTTTGAGCAAACCCAAGGGGTGGACAATGAGTGGAGATTTGGCTTAATCCCACATACCTCCTCAATACACCAACCAGCATAGCAAAGTATTTATCAGTAGCAGATTATTTACCCCTGGAATAAATTGAGAGCCAGAGAGTGAATTATGACACAGAGTTACAATTCCCTCCCTGGTCTGCTCTTGGGGCAGTGCATTTGTGTGTTACTCTTCACTCAGGGCAGATTGTAAATTTACAATCTAGCCTTGAGTTATTCTTTAGGCCTTATGTTTTAGAGCATACTGTTTACGTTGTAGCATAAACATCTTGGTATGTATATTACTCCTGTGGGCATTCTGCACCAAAAAATTAAAAATTCAGCGCACAATATTTTAAAATTCTGCACATTTTATTTGTCAAAATAACACTATTTAATCACGCCAGTTTCAATTATTTTGATAATTTATTTCAAAATACCTGTCAGCAAGTATGTCTATAACAATACAGACACACAAAAATTCCCTGAGGAGTAGAGAGTTAAAGAAATCCCTCTGACAACCCAGTTCCTGTTTCTCTTGCCCAGAGCCCAGCCGGGGGGGGGGGGGGGGGCCAACCCCCACAACCCCCCCCCCGGCCCCACCCCCCGCCCCCCCCCCCCCCCCCAGTCCCCCCCCCCCCCCCCCCCCCCCCAGCCAGCCATGGGTGCCTCCCCTAGCCCAGACACCCACCCACTCCCCCCAGAGCCCAGGGATCCAGAGGGAGAAACAGCCTGATGCACGGAGATTCCTGTGCACCACCCTCTCCTTTCCCCAGGGCATGCTGGGAACTGCAGTGGCTAGGATCCCTCTAGCTCCCTCCCCCCAGCAGTGTCTTCTATGTGTGAGGTAGGCTCTGCAGGGCCAGCGGCCCCTAGTGGTGGCTAGCAGCACTGCAGCCCATATCTGTGGGGGAAAGGAAATTCTTCGCGCATGTTCTGAATTGCGCAGTGGCGCAGAATTCCCCCAGGAGTAGTATATGATATACATTTTGCCACACATATCTTTCATCCAGTTGACTGAAGGAAAACATGCATTTTGGAAATTGTACTGATTTTGTAAGACTACATGTATTATTTACAAAATATGCCATAATGGTTCCTTTTGGAAATCTGTGATATGTCATAAATTTGTATTTGAGAATGACACAGCCTGGATGCTTTTGGACTCTAGTGGGAAATTATTTATTCTGAAAAAGGGAAGAAATAAAACAGGAAACACAGCAAGGACTCAGGAGATGGAGTGCGCTTAGATGTTTGCCACATATCAAGAGTGTTCAAGTGTTTCAAAATGGTGCTATATATGTATCTAAGATGGAAAACTATTATAAAACACACAGTTCACACTGTATTGGCATCTATATATTCATTCAAGTACTAAGATGTTGGAGCAGATTCTGTTCTTAGTTACACCATGTAAATATGGAGCAGCTCCACTGGGGACACTTAATTTTCTGCAGTACTTTACTTCTATTAGCATAAAGAGTTTTCTCTTTCACCTCTCCATGCAACCCACAGTGATTTCATTTTCTCTGCAGCTATTTAGCAGCTCCCAATCCCAAAGTATCAGCGGATATGGCTGCATTTCCCACAGATTTGTGTTACCTTTTAAAGCAAATCTCAGCCCTTGGGACCCCTCTCAGCACCCATGTTCTATACCGGGGTCGGCAACGTTTGGCACGCGGCTCGCCAGGGTAAGCACCCTGGCGGGCCGGGCCAGTTTTATTTACCTGCTGACGCGGCAGGTTCGCCCGATCGCGGCCCCCACTGGCCGCAGTTCGCCGTCCCGGGCCAATGGGGGCAGCGAGAAGCGGTGCGGGCGAGCGATGTGCTGGCCGCGGCTTCCCACCGCCCCCATTGGCCCGGGACGGCGAACCGCGGCCAGTGGGGGCCGCGATCGGCCGAACCTGCCGTGTCAGCAGGTAAATAAAACTGGCTCGGCCCGCCAGGGTGCTTACCCTGGCGAGCCGCGTGCCGAACGTTGTCGACCCCTGTTCTATACCTTAAGAAGCTCTTAGCATAGCTATAGTCAGAAACTATTATCTTCCAAAAGAAGTGTCATCATTCAGCCAATAGTGAGGCCATGGCCAGCCAACACTAGCATTAAGAGTCAAAAAAGCAAAAGCGGCTTTTATAATTCTTCTCTTCCCCCAGGTTGATCTGAGTTTACCTCAGAAAAATTAAAGGGTCATTCTGTAAAACAGACTTTCCTTAATGATGCCACTTATTCAACTTTATCCTCCGAGATAAAGTTGTCTTGTAGTGATGATGTGATATATGTGCAATATCCCAAGAGACTTTGGGACAGTGTCAGTGTTCTGTAGGCCCTGCTTAAGGGATTCAGAACAGCCCTGATGAAAACTGAGAGCACTCTATTAAACTGAGAAAGGTGCCATGCCAAGCCCCCACTGCTAGTCATTACAACGGAAAGGACACTTCTCTCAACTCCCATCCCAAATTGCTTACAATTAACCATAAAAAACTATGCAAAAACAAACCAACTATTTTATCCAGGCAGAAAATAAGACTTGCTACACTTCTCCCACCACAGAGGCAGGGCCTCAGACTTCTACCAAAACACCAAAAGGCTGTAACTCCCAGCAGTGCTGATGTCTGGATTCGATTCTATGGACAATCACATGGAAACAACTCTTTCACATTTTCAAATCTCGTAAGAAGGAACATGTCAAGAATTTCTACACAAAAACATAGGCTATGCATTATGATACTCCTTGTCTCTTACAGTCTGCCAGAGAAGCACATAGGATTATTATATATTAATTTCCAGTAGCACCCATAATATGCTCAAAACCTAGTGACCCCAAAAAGACCCCTTCCTAAAGAAGCTTACAATCTTGTACAGGGGGGAGAGGGGAAACTATCACCTTTAGAAGGATTTTCTTCTAAAGAACCCATTTATCAGGTAAAGTCAGCCTTGGGTGAGTTACTTACTTTACACTGTGTGGCAACAGCCACACATCACCACTCTGATGTTATAAAAAAATTGCACACATTTTAGCCATAGTCAGCCATGGACTTTCACTTCCACTGAAAATTCCATGGAAAAAAAATTGTCCACAACATTTTGTAGCTTGTACTTTAGCTGCTGACAAACTGCTACGATTGCTTACAGATTGCATTGGCTTACTCTGGCAGATTCATCCTGAAACTTTGCAATCCTGCCAACATGGTATTAGAAATGATGGTCTCACTTCAGTATTTGATGGTCAATTTCACTTCATTTCTGTAATGTTTCAGAAAGTCTTTTGACATTTTGTGGAAATCCCGGACATGCACTGTCCTACTGTATTTCATCACAGCCGGTTGCCAACTGCAGTTTTGGCTCTTAAGGACTGGAATCTTGATTTTAATCCACGATAATCTGAGGCTGTTGCTTGCTCCCATATTTAGTCTCTGGGATTTAGCAGCACACCACAACATACCATGGAACAGACATACAGCTCTCATGTAGCTAAGCCAACAACTATTCCAGGCCCATGTAAGGAAAGAGGCCCGTTGGAAAGACATCCACAAAGACTGTGCTCACAATGTTTGCTGAGACTACTGTCATCACCCCGGGACAGAGGTTCCTCAGACAGATTAGTACCAGCTCTTCGTCACATCAGCCTAAGTAATCTTTAGTGAACAAACGCCTCAAAATTTATTTTTAAAATATTGAGTGATTTCCCACTGTCCAAGTCTTAGCTGGCAGTCCAAGGACTCCCTGACAGTGCTGTAGGTGCAGAAATTCTGCCCGGGCAGACAGTTCAATGTCTATTTTACCCTGCCTGCCTGATCTCTCTGGTAACGTACATTGTTTATAAGTATGAAGCAGTTGTGACACTGTTATGAGGCAAAGGGACTTACAGACATAATTTGTGGAGTGCAACCAGCTTTTAGGGACACTAGCTTTATCAAATACAGAGTCAAAATCGGTTACTTTCTATGACCTCTGTGCCAAAGAAGCTGGCAGACAGAGTTTTCTGTTGAAGGAAACCCAGTGTGATTAAGAAAACAGCTGTTCTTTTGCATCAATCAGTCTGATAACAACTACTCCTTTCCTTGTTTCATCAAGATATAATCGCCAAGTGCAGAAATCTACCTAAGGAGCCTATTTTAGGTGCACACATACTGGAACCATTTAACAAACTTTAAAGAAATCTTATTTTGGTCTGACATGCTAATGCTGAATAATGCTTCTACTCCATCAGTTTCTGAGTCTGGTTCTGAGTATAGGTTGGCAAAGTTGATAGGAATAAGCATTTGAAACGGCACATGAAATTAAAAAAGCCAGTTCTCCAAAATTAATTTTCCTATTAATATTTGAAGAAAGATTTGTGCTTGTGAATGTAAAACATTGATAGCATTAGCTAGCAATAAGGCATTATGCAAACATGGCATGCGGAAGTTTCAAAAACAACATTTCATTGGTCCTCTGCAAAATATTACTATTCCAGACCTGAGATTTCCTGAGCAGAAGCTATAAATCAGGGGGTGGAATGGGCGGGCGGGGTGGGAAATGGCTGACTAAACTGCAGACCCTATCAGTCTCATTTCTCTTCTGATTTACCCCAGGGCCTGATACAGCTCTTAAAGAAATCAATGGCAGTCTTCCCACTGACTTCAAAGGCAATTGGATTGGGCCCACAGTGAGCAGATTAAAAGTGAGCCTTCAAGGATGACCAGCTAACATGTTAATGTACTGCACAGCCCAAATCCCAGCCTTTTAATCTTTAGTGACTGATACATTAGGACATCTCATTCCTTAAAGAGCATGGAGATATTTGTCCAAAGCTAGCAGTCAGTAGACATAAAGACCCAAATCATGGGATTATTAATAGGTCTTACCCAATATGATTTGTTCTTAAAGAAATTTCCAGTTCTCGTAGTACTTGCGTAGATTCTTGGACTCGTCTTCTGAATTTCTGTAATTCAGTTGGGGGGAAAAATACTTGAGAAACATATTTGGACTCACATGGTGCTATTCAAAAATGCCAAAATCCCACAGGAGACAGAATGTGTTAAATATTAAAATATATTGAGAACATTTCCAAATCCTAAGAAATGAAAGATTGTTAATCAGACTAGCAACTAAAAGACACTCAGAAAAATAACCCCTGTGTCCAACTAGTAGTTTCCTCATTTGAAAGTGTGGAAGGGAAAAAGAGAATTAAAATTCTGTAAAGGTATATATATTTCTTTACAATACAATTTCTATTTTAGCACCAAATATTTCACAGACAGTTCTGGCATAGGGACCTGATTTTCAGCAATGGCCAATAATTTTGCACCTGCAATCTTGTATCCACAACACAAGAGTTGTTGGCATTTACATCTAACTACCTGATTTGTAGGTGCAAACAAATAACCAGATATCTCAGTACTATCATCTGTGTGCTGTGATTATTTGTAGATGCAAAATTAGAGGCTGGAATGAGGCTCAGATCAAATGCAAATATCAGTAAACTACTGGGTTACAATACAGTACAGAACACTCTGATAATCTTGCTTTATTTTGAATATCTCCCATCAGTGGAGTTCCACCAGTGGCAGCAAGAGCAAGAATGCATGAACCCAAGAAATTCAGAGTTCAAGCCAACTCTATCCTTATCTTGAACGGTCCAGCGATGTGAATGAAGAGCATGAATTGTATAACATAGGTCTGTGTTACACTGAATGTGGTTTTTCGCCTTTAATCTCTTTGGGGATTTTTCTTATGAGAGAGGAAATGTTCCTGTATGTTTCTTACTATATCAACGAATGCTGATTGCTGATCAGACTGAGGCCATGTCTACACTACGGCACTACCGTGGCACAGCAACGGTGCCATAGCTATGCTGCCAAAGCACCGTAGTGTAGATTCTTCTTACAGAAACGGAAGAGGGTTTTCTGTCACTGCGGGGACTCCACTTCCCTCGATATAGCTGTGTCGTGATGTAAAAACACATCTCTTTTCTGTTTGCGATGAAGACAAAGCCTTAGTCTAGTGTTGCAGTGGCAATGGGAGAGCTGGGATGGGGGAGAGACAGAGGTGGGAAGAATGTTCCACAACTGCCTGTTGCATGGTCATTATCCTCCAACTGGGTTGCTGTTTACAACCTGGAGCAGAGAAAATTAAGTGTTCTGTAATTTATAAGATTATAAGAAGCCACCAGACTGTGATTTGTTTAGCAATATATAATTTAAACATGGCTAACCTAAGTGTTTGAAAATGCAGCTCACATGGAAAAATAGCTACTTTTCCAGGAGGAGACTTTGCATATCCAGCTACAACCCCAAATGAATATTATACAGCAGTGTTTGGAACTACCTCCTCCTGACCATACAAGCGTTCAGGATAGAAAATGCTGACACAACCTTAATTACATCAATAATTATGGTAATGTGAATAGTCCCCCAACCATCAGTCCAGGGAGCCCAATTGTAAATCTTTCCCCTTTGCAGTCTGGGCTGACTAGTTATATAAAATAAAACAAAAGAGAGAAACTTGATTAAGTTATTTTTAGGTTACACTGATTTTGTCATAATGGAGGAGTCTGACAATCGCACTAGGACAAAAAAGGTTTTAATGTGCTCATGGACTGACCACAGAGCAAACCAAACACTACATGAATCTGAAAAATCCTCCAGGAAAAAACAAAGCCCCTGTTTACCGTTTGATTTATTTTTTTTCTCTCTCTCTCTTTTTACTATAATCAGCTGCAGACAAATTTAAAGTTAAGAATGGCATTTCCTTCTTGTCACTTCCCACAACAAGAGAGGCATTGTGTCAGAATATACTTTTATTGTAGCCTTGAAGACATGAGCTAATGAAGGCCAACAGGAAAGAAAATGATACCTAGTGTATGCCCCATTGTATTTCTTCAATAACGTAGGCCCACCTCAACTGCAGTATGTGGTTGGTCCTGGGCTTGGAGCATTGTGGCAGGATATGTATTTTACCACAAGACACCAATTAAGCTAATTGTATGGCAACACAAAGCAGTGATTGTTTAAGCTGGAAGAAGGAGAACCAGTCATTGATAGGAGCTATGTTCTGGTTACCTTCTTTTTAAAAAAAGAAAAAGAAAAAAGCTGTTAAAAACATCAACACAGAATATGAGCAAACAGCTGAGGTAAATAAATACCAGTGATTTGAAATATATTTGAAAGCAAATTGGGATGAGGCCCCTTGTGAATGTACTCTACCATCTTCAAAACCCCAGAGACTAAACTCCTCTTTTTATCCACAGGATAGCCAGGACAACAGCTATGCAAACTTCCCCAACTGAGCTGCCAATGTGCCTCCATCTTGACCCCAGAAAGACCAGGATAGGACTAAGTAACAGTGTTCACCTAAAACACTCCTCCGGTTAGCAGGAATACAGGAGCTCTGCTGACATACTGAGGCAGGCGGTTCATTACCCTACCCAGCTGTAAAAGAGGTGGGAAAAGTTCTCTAAAAAAAGAGGATCAAGGGCTGATCGTTGGTGGGCTGTTTTAGGCAAACACTGGTAGTCCATCTCAAACACAGGGCTGGTCTACACATAAAACTTCACATCCCTGAGAGATGCAGTTAAGTCGACCTATGCCCAGGTGTAGATACCACTAGATTGATGGAAGAATTCTTCTGACAACCTAGCTATTCGAGGAGGTGGATTAAGTAAAATGACGGAAAAACCCCTTCTGTCACTGTAGCAAGCGTCCACACGACAGCAGCATAACTGCAGCACTACAGCTATGCCACTGTAGCGTTAATAGCATAGATATATCCATCTAGGTCTCGAGTTCATTTCAGGTCTGCTGTTCACCCTCCATTCCCATTCACCCCATGACCTCTTTGATGAGATTGCCAAGAAAGGGTCAACTAGTGCCAAAGGTGGTAGTTTTTGTTATGTGGACAAACAGCCACTAGGAACTGCACTGAGAACACAACATTCCTTTCACATAGCTGAGAAAAGAGCTATCAGATGGTAACAGCTTTCATTTTCCACCAGCAGTGGCTGGAATTGAAGTAGGAATCATGAGGTACAAGGCTCTGTAATCCATTAATAATCTGGGCTATTTGCTGCACCCACAAGTCATTAAATCCATCTTTCCTTATGCCAAATGTTTCTTTTATTTGTAACACCTATTTAGCTCTTTGCCTACTGAACTGTGAAAACTACAATGCTCTAACAATTTCTCTTTGATTCTGTTTGTTTTGTTAGGACTGGAATCTGGGAGACTTTTGTAAGCTTGGTCTACACCTAAAACTTAGGCCGACATAGCTATGTCACTCAGGCCATGAAAAATATCATGCCTTGTACAACACAGTTAGGTCGACCTAACCCACACTGTAGACACAGCCAGGTCAATTTTTCCGTGGACATAACTACCACCTGTTAGTGAGGTGGATTACCTACATCAATGGAAAAACCCCTTCCATCAATGTAGGAAGCGTCTGCACTACAGCAGCACAGCTACAATGGCATAGCTGTGCCGCTGTAGTAGAGACATGGACTTCAAGATTTTCACAAGGCCTTTCACACACAGGGAGGAACTTAAATCAAGGATGATTCTGCCTATTAGTGCGGAAGTGAGAGCATACTAAAGGATACAGAATACTTCTTACCTTCCTGGTTACTGCTGGATCGAGATAGCCCTTTAATTTCTGGATATATGTATGTGGAGGATTCTTCACTTGAAATCTTTCCTGCAGAGAGCACATAATCATCAGACATTTAAGCAGTGACTCACTGTATATTCTAACTATATATTATAAAATTCAGCTGCATATATCTGAAACTGTAAGATAAACCTCACTTGCCTGAAAGCTCTGGAAGAATTAAGTATAAGAGAGATGGTTGTATAGGTTTGTTTAAAAGATGTCACCACACGGGCTGGCACACATTTAACAATTTGGAATAACATTAAAAACATAATGGACAGGCCAAGGTGGTTTCCTTTATGGAAGAACACACATTTTTACAGTTATTCGTATTTCAAGAAATGGGAAATGGGGGTTGTTAACTTTATAGGTGATTTTTTAAAATTATAAATTAGTTTGCAACCTCTTCCAGGCAGGGACCACATCTTTGTGTGTGTTTACACAAGGCCTATCAAAGGGGGGGACGGGGAGCGCTAACTGTAACAGTGACACTTCTCATACCACAATCTGTTCAGATGTCCTAAACTGACTGAACCTTATACCATACAAAATACCACCCATAGGCAAACGTTCTCCTGTCATAGGGTATATATCATTCACAAAACTATAGGGGGAAGAGGCTGAAGTAGCGAGTAGCCTGAAAAAAAAATTAGACACAGCATTTGCCTTTCTAATATTGACTCCTTTTAAAAAGGCTTTTGAGGGGGTGTCCAGCTGGAGTTAACAGCCCTCATTATAGTTGTCAAGAGTATTCTGAATACTCACTACTCACATACTTTCAGTCTGATGCTGGCATCCTTGCACAGGATCGTTGGTGTTTACACTAACTGTAAAGTACATGTAAGGGCGACAAGCACAAATCAAAGAGCTACCAGGGTACAGCACTGGTGGGCTCTGTTACCTGGGATTTTTTATACTTCTTACACTTTCCCTACCCCTACCCTGGACCTCTCTTCCATTTTCTGTACTGTCTTGGACATTTGGAAGAACCTTTCTATCTGCGCCCATGAGAAATTTTACTTTCACTCCTTAGGATGCCGATGCTCTTATTCTCCTTGAGAAATCAGTTTTTCCAGTATGTATTTAACTTTACAGTGTGTATGTGAATGAGTGTGTGCATCTTCACTGAGCAAAGACCTGGGTAATAACACAAAATTATGACCCGAGGAGGAAGGAAGCGGATTAGTTGTGATTATGCCCTATCAGTTCTTTTCCTTAATTTCCAGTAGAATGAAGGACAGCTTTACATTCCAGCTTTAGTATTTCATATGGACAAGAACCATGACTATATCTTGTAACACTGTTGGCTTTCTTACCTCCTGTGGACTGAAAAATGATTAAAAGTTTCCCTTTCATTTTCAGACTGATTACATAATTACACAGTGTTGTAATGTCTACAGGACTTTACAATGCTTACACATAACATTGAAGTGTTTGTTTATCCTACATCAATATGCATTAAATTAACAATGTCCATAATACCACATGCTACTTTCTATGTCAACACAAATCCTGCACACTAATATGTTTACCACACACAGGAACTAACTTTTTGAATGTTGAATGTATTGATAACTGAGGAGAGTTCTGCTTGAAGAGAGCTGAAAGCTCTGTCGTTTTCCTTAAAACAATGATTCACAATCACATCAGACTTTTCATTTCTATTTATTCCCTTCTGGTCTATACTCCAATCCACCTGCCTGTCCTCTTGATATCAATTCCTAGATTATCTAGGCTTTTAACATAGGTACAACATTTCCATCCCCATTATCAGATCAGCTCTGTGAATTTCTATTCTATATTGATATTATTCCACTTAAAAGATCAGCTATGATTACAGCTGTCGTAGGTTTGGTAGCTAAAGCCCACCTAGGAGCTGAAAGAACTGCGCAGGGCCCGGATCGGCTATGCAATAATTACATGATCTCTCTAACACCTGACTCAGCTTCTGTCCCACCAGGACTAAGAGATGGAGAGCCAACAGATATGACTCTCCATTGAAAATTCCATTTCTCCATTGCAATTGTATAAACTCTCATTAAGGGCCTGACTGAACCTCCCAGCACAGGACAACAGAGAGGGAAGCTACAGAATGTTTTATGGCTCAGGAAGGCACAATGCCTTCTAGTTGTTCACTGAAGTGCAGGTGGAGCATGCTCCCTGAACCATCTCTTGGGAGGTTAGCCAACTGATTAAATGTGCCCTACAGTGTGGAAGGGGACCCAGGCTTTCCTCTGCCTGTACATGACTCGTGAGCCAGAGTGACTTGTGCCCCAGGGTGTGCTAGCAGGGAGCAGTGTCTTAACCAGGAATTGCAACGGCACCAGGCCTCTCACCAGGGGGCTACAAAGGGTATGTCTACACTGCAATTAAAAACCCACAACTGGCCCATGCCAGCTGACTCGGGCTCATGGGTCTCGGGCTAAGGGGCTGTTTAACTGTGGTGTAGACATTCAAGGCTTGGGCTGGAGCCCGGGCTCTGGGACCCTGCAATGATGGAGGGTCCCAGAGCTCAGGCTCCAGCCCAAACCCCAATGTCTACATAGCAATTTTTAGCTCTGCAGCCTAAGCTCTGCGAGCCTGAGTAAGCTAACCTGGACCAGCCACAGACGTACCACAGGGCTTTCATCCCCATGCAGATGTACCTAAAGATGGTTCTTTGAGACCTTCCTGGCTAGAGCACTTGTGCAAGAGGGAGGCATAACAGGGGAACTCCAATAGTGGATCAGACCAGTGGTCCCTCCAGTCCAGTTGCATATCTCTGGCTAGCCAGGTCCAAATGCTAGGTGCAAAAAGGAAGGTATAAAAAATCTTATAGTGGACATTTGTTCCCTTACTCTCCTCTGTAGCAGATTCTAATGAGTACATATTTTTGTTAGCAGAAGTTGTAAGCCACTTCATTCTTAAGCTCCTGCAGAAGTTTTGAGTATATATCACTCACTCCTAGTAACTTGTTGCTCTCGAATATATCAGGTCTCATCAGCACTTTCTCTTTTAACATCTCAATCACAGACAGGCCTCATCTTTATTACTCAGAAAGAGTAGGAGCCCAAAGCCTAGTCTACACTAGAAAAGGTTTGCCTATGTAGCTATTGCTGTCAAACCTATTAGTGTAGATGCAATGGTAGCAAAAAGCGCTCTTGCTGGTATAGCGTATGCCAGTTCTCTGAGCACAATGGTTTATATGGCAAAGGACTTTTATGCTAGTATAACTGCATCTACAATAGAGCTTTTGTTGGTATAGAAATGTCATGAACAAAATCACACACTTACCCAACATTACTATACTGGCACTAGGCCTGGCCTAATTCTCTGCTGGTGTAACTCCATTAATTTCAATTCCATTGACTTCAATGGGGTTATGTCAGCAGAGAATTTAGCCATAGGTCTGGAAGAAAGTCTCTCCTGAAGATATTGAACTGAATTAGAGACGAATTCCTATCACTTAAAGATTGAATTATAATCTTTTCTTGAATCAACTCCTGTGTATTACACATGAGTAAGATGAAAATAGCCTCTCTTCATGTGTGATTTAGAACCAGCTGTCCAAGAAGCAATCCGAACCTTGTCCCACTGTTACATTTGACCATTTTGTTTGTGGGTAGATGAAGTCACTCATTATCACTGGTTTATTAGACTTAATTGCCTCTTTGATCTCCCTCAATATTATTGTTTTCCTGTTCTGGAAGCTAATAGTCAAATGCTGCTTTATAGTTTCATTTTTATGCACTGGATTTTATATCAGTATAAATCTACTATATGGGCTTTCCCGCACAGATTGTTTATTTTCTGTTAGATTTTGCGGAAACTGTTAAGTGTAGTGCATGTTTTAATCTATCCTTCCTGTATAGTTACTATAGCCAGATATCAAAGTATTGATTTATCATTCCACCATGCTTCAGAAATGTCTATTATGTTATTCCTCTATTCCTATTATGTAGAATGTTTCCCTATAGGTCACCAATCATTGCTTTGGAGGTTCTCATGTTGGTTTATGAACTTCTATTATAGTTGGGTCGCATGCCTGTTTTCATTTATTTAACTTCTTAATCTAACACACTTTCTCTTGCATGGAATTTACTTCTGTGATCTCAACCTATCCATCCTCCAGTTCAGCTCTAATATGGAGTAATACCTATGTATGGCAAACATTCCTAGCAGATGGCTGTTCAACTTTAGGACTCCTCAGTACCTGTCAGCTTTCTCCCAGCTCTTTGTTTAAATACTTCCTCCAAAGGAAGGATATTCCTTAAAATATCTAGCTCAGATTTTAATATCTGAGCTAGAAACTGGCTTTTGCTTCAGTTAAACTACAGTTCATCTCTTCCGTACAGACTCTCTGTCTTCTCCCAAAAGTTCCCCAGGCCAGTACACTGAAACAATCTGGCCCTAAGCCTCTGTGCTCATTTTCAAGGATAGTTTTGGGTTATAACTGCATTTAGTCTAGTGGGGTTTTACTGTTTTATAGGTTATGGTTTGGACAGTGACTTCCCCTCTATGATACACAAGGAGGAAACAGGGCTCTCCTTAGTGGGCACCTGCACAGGGGGCTGTCAAATTCTTTGATCCTTGTGCTCTGGCACACAAAGAAGGCCTAGGGTTGTCTAGCTGGTTTGATAAGGTAAAGATACAAGAAGGCTGCTCAGAGCAGGAGAAGCTGCAGAAGGGAAGGCTCTTGTACCCAAGGGGAAAGATTGTGTGAAAGAGCAGAAAGGCAGCCAGTATTAAATGAGCAGAAGGAGCTGAGAGAGACAAGAAAGACATGAAGGAATTTAAAAGAAAAGAACAATTTTCATTTGATTCCAGTATGGTTGTTTATTATTATTATTTCTCAAAGACTTTAAGGTCAGAAGAAACCATCGTGATCAGCTAGTCTGACCTCCCTTCACATTGGCCACAGAACCTCACCCACCCACTCCTGTAATAGGCCCATAATTCTGGCTGAGTTACTGAAGTCCTCACATTTTTATTTAAAGACTTCAAGTTACAGAGACTCCACCATTTACTCCAGTTCAAACCCGCAAGCAATCCATGCCCCACACTGCAGAGGAAGGTGAAAAACCCCCAGGGACTCTGCCAATCTGACCTGGGAGAAAATTCTTTCCCAACCCCAAATATGATAATCAGTTAGACCAGTGGTTCTCAAACTTTTGTACTGGTGACCCCTTTCACATATCAAGCCTCTGAGTGCGACCCCCACTTATAAATGAAAAACACTTTTAAATAACACCATTATAAATGCTGGAGGCAAAGCGGGGTTTGGGGTGGAGGCTGACAGCTTGCGACCCCCCATGTAATAACTTCATGACCCCCTCAGGAGTCCCGACCCCCAGTTTGAGAACCCCTGAGTTAGACCGTATTAGCATGACCCACCAGCCAGACACCTGAGAAAGAATTATCTGTAGTAGCAACTCAGAGCTCTTTCCATCTAGTGATTCATCTCCAGCCATTGAAGATATCTGCTAATAGCAGTTGCAGATGGGCCATATGCCATTGTAGGCCACCTCATCATATCATCCCCTCAGTAAATTTATCAAGTTCAGTCTCGAAAACAATTAGTTTTTTTGTCCCCACTACTTCCCTTGGAAGGCTGTTCCAGAACTTCACTCCTCTGATGGTTAAAAACCTCCATCTAATTTCAAACCTAAACTTGTTGATGGCCAGTTTATATTCATTTGTTCTTGTATCAACACTGCCCCTTAACTTAAATAGCTCCTCTGTCTTCCTGGTGCTTGTCCCGCTGATGTATTTATAGAGAGAAATCATATCTCCTTTCAGCCTTTGTTTTGTTAGGCTAAACAAGCCAAGCTACTTAAGTCTCTTGTAAAGGAAGTTCTCCATTTCTCTGATCGTCCTAGTAACACTTCTCTGCACCCGTTCCAGTCTGAATTCATCTTTCTTAAACATGGGAGACCAGAATTGCACACAGTATTCCAGATGAGGTCTCACCATTGCCTTGTATAATGGCACTAGCACTCCCCGGTCTCTACTGGAAATACCTCGCCTGATGCATCTTAGGATTACATTAGCCTTTTTCACGGCCACACCACATTGGCAGTTCATAGTCATCCTATGATCGATCAATTCACCCAGGTCTTTCTCCTCCTCTATCACTTCCAACTGAACAGATAAGCTAGAATTCAATTAGTAAATTCCATTTCTGTGCCTTTGACTAATTTTGATTGATCTGATTTTGCCTGAGTATTTCCCCACTTCACTGACATGCTGATATATTCTAATGGTGAAAAATTCTCATCTCAATGTGAGATATATTTCTGATGGAAAAGCTGCAATGGGAGGGGAATGCAAAGCTCTACAGCATTTTCCCAATGCATAGGATAATTTGGTTAATCTTCTAGGGAACCACTGGATGAATCATAAATCTGGCAGCCAGAATCCATGACATTCAATATCTAATTACACACTGATATAACAAAAATATTGTTTGTTATGCCTGTTCCATAGTCAGACAGACATCTATTCTATAAAACAGCTGGGAAATTTACATTCTTCTGTGGGGAATATGCTGTATTCAGACAGTAGTACTGAACATTCTGATACTTGAATCTTGGAGGAATTTTAAACTACTTTCCCTTAGTTTGAGAGAAAGCTCACATAATAATTTTTGTAACTAAAATGTGAAACCCCCATTTATTAGGTCAAGATGAAATTCTGACTACATGATCTGTAAGTTGTTTCATAATGAATGGTAGATTACTGCTCAGTATTCAGAAGGCGCTCTCATATACACAGAAAGTCATTGCAGTTATTATCTTGCTGCCTGCTGCAAAAATATCATTAATCATCATAATAAGTAGGAATGGTCTTAAAATCCTACCGTGCTCCACCAACCTCTGGCTGAAATTCCTTCCAAATGCAACACTTCTTCCTTCTTTTGCAATGTTTTTAATCTTTTAAATATTTTCATGCACGTTTAGTGCTGATGTAAGGGCTGTTTGAGAACCCTGCAGATTGACATCCCCTATTTACCGACAAAAAGCACAGGCAGCACAAGAGTCCTCACCTGTGCAACCGTTCAATGCAAGCTTCCCCATATAAACCTCTGACACTCACTGGAGGGGCCATCTCTAAAAGTAATTTGGTTTTCCAGGTCAGTGAGAGCCTGATCTTGCAAAGTGGGGAGAGCTCCAGGAAGCTGTTGAGCACCCATAATATTTGCTGGAGTCAAGGAGAAGTGGTGGGCTCTTAGGTCCTCTGTGCTGAGACGAGGCAAAATTAGAGACAGTTTTAGCTGATAAATATTGCAATGGGGTCAGTTATCCTCTGGGACCTGAACTAAACCCACCAAACTCATTCTGTACAGGCTACTCCTTCTTTTACAGAATTATTCTCATCAAAATCACCCGTGTACCAGGCCTGATTCTCCAATGCCCTGGACCTCATGTAGGGAATTTACACCAATGCAAAGTGAATGCAAAGTAGGTGCAAAGCACGTACTAGTCTGATTTGGAAGCATGCTACACCCACTTTGGATTCACTTTGCACTGGTGTAAATGTCAACACAAGGTGCAGGACAATGGAGAATCAGGTCCCAATATCTTTTAATTACATAATCAAAATATTCTTGTTAAATGATAAAGACACTCTCTTAATTTTATATATCCATTGGGTTAATTGGCAGTAACTTACAATTATTCAAGCCCCTGTATATTTTCATGCCATTTGTGTTTTGATTCCCTTACACAGACAAGATGTTACGATACATACTGATGAATAAATCTCAGACACCTTAGCGCATTGGTTGGCGTTAGTATCCAAAGCTAGGTTTGTCTATTTAAACCTCTCTAACACATGGAACTCATCTCTCCTCACCGGGTCCATGTGATCCTCCTGCTTCTGACCTTATTCCCAATTCTATTACCCAAACTTTGGCCCACAAACACCTACTTCTGTTCCACCCCTGTGTCCCCTGCATCATTTTCACTGCTATTGCTTCCCCCCCACACACACACACCTTTATAGATGAGAACCCAGCAGGTCTTGTGTCTCTGTGCTTGGCTCCAGTCACCTTGCTGCTAGCTTCCCAAGGGCAGAGTGTGCTGAACACCTCTTCTAAAAACCCACCCAGAGCAGGAAATTTCAAAGGCTCTAGGTACACAGTGCACGCTGGGGCACAAAAACGGAAATGCCTTAAAATGTTTTTAATTGGAACTTAGTGACAGGAGAGGAATCAGGAACTAGATCAGGATGAAAATGGAGAGTAGAGGGGGAATTAGGACTCAATGGAAGGGAATCTGAAGTTTGGGGCTACATTTTCAGGGCATTCCTGTTTTGTCTGAATGGGACTGCCCATTCTAAAGCTAAAGCAACAGGATGGTACTGAAAGGTGCAATGGAGGGCATGTTTCTTTCATAAGAAAGTCCTTCTCAGCTTCCAAATCAAGGGCAGCAATGGTTTTAAGAACACAGCTGTCAGGTCAGGTGACTTAAATAGGCCGTACCTTGACTTTGGGGTTTTCTGTATGGACAATGAAGGCTTGCAGGTGGAACAGGTGTGAGTGTGCATTTCCTTATCCCCACCTCCCTGTAAACTAACACAAGCTGCACATTCCATATCTAGGTGCTTGGTCACAAGCAAGCCTACAGTCTTAGCAAAGAAAACCCAGAGCATTCTGACTTCATCACCTATCTGCTCTGATTTGGGCCTTGTTCAGTGGCTGAGAGTCTCTTCCACATCAGCAGGATATTTGGAAAGTAAATGTGTTTTGGGTGATGGGAAAGAGGGCATATTTGTAGCTTCTGACCCTTGACCATGCTCTTTTAATTAAAGAACAAAGACATACCAAGACAAAGGGTTTTATTCAGAGCTGGTATAAGGAGGTACAGTTCCACTGACTTCAACAGAGTTGCACCTGTTTACACTAGCTCTGAAACTGGCCAGTAGAGTGTCATGGAATTAAGTATTTGAAACTTCAATGTTTGTAAAAACCTTCTCTTCATTAGAATTGTCTGTCTCTGTGTGTATACAATTACTTAAGGAATTGCTTAATTGTAGTTAAATTGCTGCTAATTGGAGCTGCTACCAGTATGTTGTGAAAGGCACTAAAGTAGACAGATGCAAGGAGTTAAGGGTATGTTTCCACATGATGTGCAGAGGCTTACTCATGCAGCCTCCTCTAGTGTTAATGGAAGTCATCTGTAAAGCTATGAACCATGCAGAACACATACCCCCAGCAACTGACTGTAAAGAAACAGAGATCGCACAGATAGAGCTGAACTAGAGGGAACCCTCAAGGAAGTAAGAACACATTGTGCCCTAAGATGTAAGAAGGGCACATTTTTATAAAATGAAAAATAAAATAAATGTATAAAATAAACTACTTTGAATAGCAAGATGTTAACTAATAATTGGGATATATTCACTGTATCGTTATTTTTTGTGTGCTCTTTACAGAGTGTGACTGGGTTGGATCACATTTACACTAGGCCCCTTTTATGTAACTCTGACAATAGAAACTTAAAGTAAGAGTAAAAGTCATTAAAAATTTAAAAGTAATGTACACCCACATCAACGCCTGCTAACGCCCCCTTACCTTACCGGAGCAATGTAAAGGGGCATTAATATAAATAAGAATCTGTCCCACTGTGCGCTGCTGAACAATTGCCCTTGCCACTTCTCAAGTTATAGGTGCAGTTCAGAGGCAGTTGAAGTAGTGGTCAGCTATAAATCTAGAGATACCGTAGAGACTGAGTTTTAAAACTGCCCTCCAATGTTGTGCCTACATTTATGTCTACAATGAATTACAAGAAAAAATGTTAACGATGTACAGTCAGATAGCTAGATGACCAAATGTTACCATTTGCAACTACAACTGAAGGAGCAAAATAGCAGGCACAAAATTGGAGGCCAGTTTTACAAATAAAGCAGGTAATTTACAAGTCAGAATGATGATTGGTACAAATTAGATTGTATCCAATTCAATTCTTCCTGAAAATGAACAGTTTGAATCTTGAAAAGGGTCAGAATAATAACATCACAAGGCTTTTTTCCACATTAGTTTGAACAGTTTATTCCCTCTCTTCTTGGGAGTTCTTCAATGGAGATATAGCTTGGCTATGTTTAGTCTAATTCTCAAGAGCAGAGCTTTTATTCTTTGGCTGCCTTGCACTTATTTAATAATCAGGCATTATATGTTAATACAAGCTTTTCCTAGCTGCCAATTTTAATATTTTTAAACCGAGACACTTAGAGGACTTTAATTAGCAAATTTATTATAGTTTACAGTGCTGATCTTTTCTCTGTTTTGATTTGTTTTCTCAAAGTCTATCAATAATTATTTACTGACATAATCATCTTTAAAACAGCAACGAATGTTTTTTTTAAAGTAGTTCCTTATTGTACAAAGCACAATGAAATTCTTTGAGTTGAAAGACACGAAATAAGTCATTATCAGTAACAGCAGGCATCAAACATGTTTCTTTCTAATCAATGATCAGTAGTTGGAAATGTTTACTAACCCTGAAGACATTTTTATTAGTCTATCAAAGTGCTTCCAGCCCTAGAAGGTCACAAGGGGTCAGACTTTAAAATCACACCATCCTGACTATGACTATCACCTTGTTTTTCCCCCTGATTCAGCTGTTTTATATTAGAAGCTAATGTCACAAATTGATATAGTCGGAGATTAATGCTTTATATTATTGGCTATCTGAGACTCCAAGAAGCATTCAAAGTGCATAAAGCACTGGTTTGTACCTCTTGCATTTATAAAAGGAAAGCAGCCACTAACATTATGCCAGAATTCAGGTGAGAGGAAAAAGGCAAGACGCTAATCAGAACAACAGGATTTTATTAACTGATATTTTGCCTCTCATTCGACCTGCAAATGAATGTTTGACATTATGGGAAATCCGAGAATTACCTGCTTTCTGGACAGTGGTACATAACACACAGCTAACCATTCTGGCTACCGTGTAATAGAACTGATCCAAAATTGAATATAGCAAGTTCTAGAAGCCAAGCCAGTGTTATTTTCAATCTGTGAAATAATATTTTTGTGCACAACAGCACTTTATCATATTTTGGTTTAGTTCCTTACTTACCACTCCCATTTCACTTCAAAGGGATCTTTCAAATTTCATATGAATAAGAAGCATTGTTCATTTGAAGGATCCAGGAAAGGCAGCCACATATAATTGAACAACAACCTGCTAGCTTTTGGGCAGTTTGCCAACTTCATCATCTTCAATTCTTAGCATTTCATCTTCAAAGCACTGTGCAGCCAGCTATTTATTTATTCATTCAATTTCAGCCTCCCTTCAGGACTATTATTCCCATTTTACAGATGGAGAAACTGAAAGGTTAAGTGACTTTCCCAAGGCCACAAAATTAGTCACTGCCAAGATTAGAACTGAGGAGCTTCTGGCTCTTGCTTTTGTGCCCAGGTCACTAAACCACACTCCTCTAATTCAACAACTCTCCTCCATTCTAAGTGAAGGGTTTACTGGAGACAATTGTACTGCAGATTTACAGCTTAGAAATATGCTATCTGTATGCAAGCCTAATGAACATGTTTTTCAAGTGTTAACCCCAACAGATTGAAAATATCTCTGCATAGCACCTAAAAGTGATTAATTTCTATTCAGATGAGAAAAAGTGTCTCCGTTTATCAGATCCCTACTGACTAGAACACCTGACATCTTCCTTTTTAATAGATAATATTAATTTAAATTCTCTGATCTCTGACATATTCTTGGCTTTGTGCCATGCCTAAGAAGACACAGTACTTAATTAAATAGTAGAGCAAAAGTTATGCCAATATATTATTTTCCTCTTTTCTTATGACCTTCTGAACCTTAGATCTTGAGCTTTTCTATTCCAATGAGTTCTCCATTAAATACAATTCACCCAGTGGCTTTATTTCAGGCTTTGTCTTCATTTTAAATATCTTTATTATAGTCTTTAGTCCACCCAAGAAAATATTTTTTCTTAACTTTGTTAGCTGATGATTGTAAAGAGTTTGGTTATACTCTGAGAAGCTGTTGCCTAAAAATAATATCCTGCAATCCTGTACTGTAGAAATTCACTAATCTGCTCTAAGGGTTTGAGCCAAAGCCTTGTGAAGTCAGTGAAAAGATAGCCATTATTAACTTCAGTGGGCATTGGATTGGACTCTCAAAGATGAGGTCTGCCATGGACTGCTCAGGTTTATGGAGAGCAAAGTACTAGCCCACTGTAAGTGCTCTCCTCATATTTCAAGGCATTACTGGCTATCAGGGAAAAGTCAGGAGGTTCCGTGGTGTTAACCTGTAGGGGATACAATATCACTCACACTGGCCCAACAGGAGAATCTCATTGATCTGTGTTTCAGTGAGTGGTACCCCCAGAACTCCATATTCAGAGAGGATTTGATCTTTGCTGACATTCTACTGTATATGTCTTCTACCGAGACTGAAAATTCAACCTGTGATCTAAAAATCAGGCTGGGTTCTTTTCTGGCTTTCACAGCATCACCAGTAATAAAGATTCTGCAACAAGAATTTCACTGGCAATTTGATTGCTGCGGAACAAGACGGAATGGAATCAAGCTCACTTTTCTGTAGCTATGCTGACTCTGCAGAGATAACAAGAGTGAAAAGCTGGTTTGTCAATAAAGTAAGTAGCTGTGAATCACAGACTGACAAAGAGACCAGAAAATTAGATAGGAGCTTGCAATGAATTACAGCGATAAAAACAATAGATGCTACACTAGGTATCTATGCAGATGCATCACAACATGGAGTACTGATGGCACATCAGTTTCTGCAGAATTTGATATTTTATTAAAGAAATACTAAGGCATATATTTATCTTTCAAATAAGAGCCTACATTGAGAGCAGTTGCACATACCCCTAGAGATCTGGTTTACTCAGCCAGAAATTCTCTGTGCAGCCTAGTAGAGCACATGTTGGAGTAGGAGCTACAGATACTATTTACAGCGTGCAGTATGTGTTCCTCTTGTGCTGATTCGATTCCACTAGCTAATGCAAAAGGGGAAGGATGATCGTTGCTTGAATCCCATCCCCTTTAGAAAGATTTAGCATCAGTAGATGCACTGATTGTGTCAGTTCCCTATGCAGGGATGGACACGTGCCATTTCCTTCTTGCACTCGTATATAGCACTATGCAACAGTTTCTAGTGCTTATGACTACAAACACAAAACTACTGGCTGAACTCTGGGATTCTGCACTGCCTGACTGACACTGAGACATTGCTTTTCACAGAACATTCACATTCTTCAGCTACCACAAATGATAGGTTAAAAAACACTGTACCCTTTTCGCTCTCTCTTTATATTTCCTCCCCCGCATCCCATTTTTGGCTGTTAATAGTTGCTGACAAGATAAATCTGTTTCCAAAATAAAAATTTATATGGCAAGGGGTTTAAAACCATTTGAACTTATTTTTTTTACCACACGTACTTAGAATTTAAAATTCAGATTCAGCTCTCCAAAACTTAAGAGCAGAAATGTAAGCCAGTTTGTAATTTCATGCCATATAGTCATCATCAGTTCCTCTTACTGCAATCCCAGAGATTTAGAATGAGATAAAACAAAGCTAATAGATCACAATGGGATCTATCCTACCTTCAGTATGTATGAAACTCATATTAACAGCAACAGCACTTATTAACCTGCAATGAGGAAAGCAAAATCTAACAATTCTAGTCAACCCTTATTTATCAGCTACATAGGCAGTAAATTCGCTTATCCTTAATTTTCAGTAAAACGGTAGGTTTTTTATACTAATGCTTAAAGACTGTGGAGTGGGGGT
This sequence comes from Terrapene triunguis, assembly GCF_002925995.2. Classification (NCBI taxonomy): domain Eukaryota; kingdom Metazoa; phylum Chordata; order Testudines; family Emydidae; genus Terrapene; species Terrapene triunguis. The sequence goes on along the minus strand of NW_020664413.1, from coordinate 26,259,884 downwards.
GATGTATACAATTTATTAATTATTATTATATATTTATTTTATAGTGCCAAAAATGGTGCTAGGCACTTCACAGAAGACAAAGTGGGACATTCCTTGCCCCAAAGATCATACCATCTACATTTCAGGCATGACCTATTGAGTTCTCAAGACAAATTGTAGGGAAGTAACGGAATGAGGAAGAACACAAATTACCCCAGCACAGCCATGTGGATAATCTGCTTGTGTGTTTGAGCTTCTTGGGGGATGTAAAGTTGTTTGTTTGTTTGTTTGTTTGAATAAGCAATAAAATAAAGACACAACATAGTGAATATTATTGACTCGATTCTTGTGGCCATAACTCATAGAACAGGTAAAGAAAAAATTGTTGAATGTATTGTCCAAACTCTTGAGATTACACACATGATCATAGGAATCCAAGCCTGTCATTGATTAACTCGCCACCCACACACAAGCCTCCCATTGACTTTATTGGGATACCTGCTCATGAAACAATGGCACAAATGTGCCCTAAGGGAGTAAGGGCCTGACTGTGCTCACCTCCTCTGTGTGCGTGTGACAGAGGATTTCAGTGCTTCAAAAGGAGCCGCACTCATTCCCTGGTACAGCCAGTGTTCAATGAACATTCACTCAGCGCTGGCTGCCTCGCCAACACTAGTGTCTCTCTAAAATCCCTTTCCTCAACAATGTTACCAAGGAAATATTGGCCAGCCTACTTCAACAGCAACTATTAGATTTACCAGCAGATCATGACACCATCCTATCTCAAGGGGCTGTTGACCCAGCTCAGGACCTTGCCTGGGTGGATGGAATTAGCTGCACTCATTCTTCTCAAATAGATCCCAGATCGCATGATGGGCAGCTGCTCCTTATCCCCCATAGAGTCTTACAGGCCTAAATCCTATCACTTCTATTTTTTCATACACTATATGTCAAACCATTGGAGCGGGCACTCCAAATGCTATGGGCTACAGTGCTATCAATGTGCTGATGTCACCCAGCTCTACAACTTCTCATCAGGTGTGGACAATGCTGGTTCCCCATTATCACAGTGTCTGAAGAAACACCTTGAAAAGTAGTTGGTTCAATCCAGTTAAGACAGACTGGTAGGAAGAGGGAGAGGGAACTAGAGCCTGGTTCCTTGGTGACAAGATTGCTGTACTTTATATACAGCAACAAAGGCAACAGAAATACAGACGGGCAAAATCTGGAAAATAATGGCAGTGATTTTTAAAAAGAACAACGGGTAAATCTGCTCTCAGTGAAGAACTGCTGGATAATTTTTAATTGGGGAGTTGAATGTTGCCTGAACAAAACATTACAGTAAATTGATTTCATTTACCTGGGAGTGATCACAGTATGACACATACCAGCTGGACAAAGTTCCTCTGAAACTGACTCAATCTAGTGTTTTTCAAGCTACTATGTTGGTACAATATCCTGGCATGGTTGCTGCAGGGAATCCTAGTATAGCAGATGAACCATTCAGCACTAAATGACTTGGCCCTATGAGAATCTGAACTTAAGTCACCAACAATTCTTATAAGCATAAAACCATTCCCAGAGTTTCCTTAATTATGGTCTTGGGTGCTCTCATAATACTTGGAGATAGTTATTTATGCCTCATAGTTAAAAATGTAAGACCTATATTGGTAGCAAAAGGAAATGTCAGAATTCTATATTTTCCCTATCAGTAGGGTCCTAAGTAGAACCTGATGCTTCTCTTATTCACCTGAATCTGGAAAACAGACTTAATCTAAAACCAGAAAGCCATGTCACTTCCAATATCCTTTTGCCTCCTAAAATATTCAGTTCATCTTCTGCCTTAGGAACCTATGTCCTCCCTTGTTCACTTGTATCACCCTTAGTATTAATGTAAGTTAAGTAAGTACACAGAGTACAAAGAGAACAGAGCCCAGAACCATTGACAGTTTCAGAGCCCTGCACCTTGTAAAACAGTCATTTGGGGTCTAATATGATTTGACAAACCATGGTTGCTTACCTGGTTGGTTTCAGTGACTGAAAAAATGTCTCAGTGAAATTTTAAACCAAAGTCTTGCCAGCCACAGAGTTTCTCCTTCATTTTGAACATGGATTTAGTGCCAATGATAGGTGTTCACCTGGCTACCCTAGCTACTGATGTCCTCTGTACTAGATGACATGTGCATTAAGGACACTGCACACTTTCACCACTAATGTACCTCATTCTAATCTGAATGAGAGGTCAGCTCTGTTCAGTCGTTGGTCTCTCTATTAAGATGAGCAGCCAGGCTGATAGTATTTTCTTGTGTGTCCACTGAGAAATGAAATGACAGCATCAACCTGTGCCAGATGGTAACAACGTTTAATCACTAACGATCTAGGCCAGATTTCAGCAGGTGATATGAGTGGAAGGATGTGTTTCCACCTTTACCAATCTGCTGAGCCATCAAGCCACCAGCACTTCTGTTAGGGACCTAGCCAATCTATGTGAATTCTTCAGATGCTCTGTAACAAGTTAATAATGCTAACTTCCTCCTATCATGTCAGTGGAATAGGAAGCATCTGACTTCTCCACCAATGTGTATGCATTCGCTTAACCTCATTACTCAATATCTGGTGTTTACAGAATGACCTTTAATCCATTTCATTTTGTCAAAATGACTCGGATAAATGAAATCTTACACCTTTATAATGTAATACTGCTTATTGGGTCAACGATATACGACCGTGTCTTAAGAATAACCCATCTTTTAATCACAACAGGTTTCTTTGAAAAGCTTTATGATTCCATTGTACAAAAAGAAAATAGTAATAATCTGGTTTTAATGTAAATGTGAAGTCTCCAATAAATGGAGCTTCTCTGTCTAAAAATGGGCATCTGCAAGAAAAGAGACATTGAATATACTAGTGCTTGGTGTGAAGAAATCATGACAATTGCTGCCAAAGACTTAATGGCCCTCTATGGTAATACACAGCAAAAGAAGTTATTTTTCAACTACCCTTCCTTGATCAAACAGCTAAACAGAGGTTCGGGGCTTATCAGCTACTTATTTTAAATAATCAGTAATGTATCGTCAAAGAGAAATCACAATCCATTCTCAACCCCTCAGCCTCCACCACAATCAGTAAAATAGACTTTGAACTCAATAATCCATCTGAGAGCTGAACTCAACATGCAGAAAATACCCTTTAAAATAATCCGTTGTCTGAACAATTCTGGCACTTGTGATGACTGATTGCTCCTTTAAAACAATGCCCAGGCTGTTGGCCAAAGGATAACTGGGTACTTGTAGTCTAGTCTCTAATGTTCAGGGCTTTAAATGTCAGCCATTGATCTGTGTTGATGTTGCAGTTAAGCTATCTATCTATTCCATAATGCACTATCTCCACAACCTGCCATGATTCATGGAAAAAATAGTTTCACATCATTTCCCTTTAAAAGATTCATAAAAAAGTGTTTGTACAGAGGTCAGAAGCCAAGATGCAAGAGGTGTGAAAAGGAAGGCTGAGTTCCAGAAAGTAGTGTCAAGGTGAAAATAATTGAGTGTGAACTGTAGATCTTTTATCAGTAACCTCAACTCAGGGCAGAAGGCTTAATAATTAATTTTGGTTTTAGAAATGAAGTAGATTATTTATTTTCAAGAGTACAAGTAAGGCTTGTTCAATGCAAGTATAAAGGGGAATAAATCCTTCCAGGGTTCTTCTGTGATTATAGATCTTATCTTAACGCCTAGAGCATTTTAATGGCTCTGATTTGTTTACTTTTGTGCAGCATAGTGTGAAGACATCAGCTTCTGAGCGTGGACTCTCTTTGAGACACGAACTTCAGTCAGGGAACATGCCAAAATGGTTCTCATTTGACTGTGGTAATAACCAGGGATGAAATCCTGGCCCCACTGAAGTGAAAGGGTGTTTTACCATTGTCTTCAACAGAGTCAAGGCATCACCCTAGATCTGAGAGAAATGGGATTTGGTTTTTCAAGCTTTGTAAAAACTATTTTCTGATTTTAGTCCCCAAGGATTTGAATCTCCTGAGTTTCACTTTGAGTTTCAAGTTACAATCAACCCAAAATTTTAAAGTGAAGCTTAGCCGAAGCGCCAAATTTGGCCTGATTTCAGGTGAAGCTACCATGCTCTGCACCCACAACTACATATTGAGCCAAGCTCACTAGAAATGAGGCACCCGCTCACTCCAATCAAGGCCCCATCTTGCTCCAAAAAGTTGATGAACCTCAGAGAATCTCTCTGTGAACCTGCACCATGATGGTAACAAATACTTAAAACAGGAGCCTTTTGGTTAAATACTTTCCTGATATTGGGTTTCATTACAAAAACAACACACAGCTCTAGTAATGACTCAGCAAAATAGCCAATCTTGGTGGCAGTCCTGTGATTTTCAACCAACCATTGTGTTCCTTGTAGGCCTCCTACTTATCCTTTCTCTGTTACTCCATACCACCAACAGTTTCAAATACAGAAGACACCCTGGTTGGGAAGTGAGCCTTCTCTGAGACTGCAATGTCATGCGAGAGCTAGCCATCAGGGGGCATGAAAATGCTTTGTAACACGTTCCCTACCATCACAACATTTGTGTCCCCTTCACAATATTCTCTGCCCAGAAACCTGAAAAGGCCTATAGCCCTGACTCTCCAATAGGATTGCAAAACTCTAAAATTTCCTAAGCCTTAGGGCAGCTTACCAAATGCAAAAAACTTTATCACCTTCCCTGTTATCTACCATTCCTGATACCCAGCTTCCTTCTGTTTACCCTCCACAATAAGGAATCTCCAAGGCTAGAGCATTTGCAGCTAGGAACTGGGGCTTTTTATTTCTCTTGTGTCAATCTTTTCTCACCATTCTCCCTTGGATGGTCTCCTGCCTTAGACAGTGCTGTTCTGGTCCAGAAACAGGAACATCCTCCTATCTTTTCTCTAGGCTTGCAATCATCAATTAGAATCAGATCTCCCAAGGATGATGTCACCTCACTCAGGTGGCCACTTGCACATTCCTGGAATACTGGACATTCAGGTATTTTCCAGGAATGGCATAGGCATACCCCTGCCAGTATGGCCATGCCCCTTCCAGCATGACCTTGCATTCTAGGTCATGCCGGCCGGGGCACAGGATTTTGAAGAGCATGCCACCCCGCTTTCCCATCGCATGAACAGTGTATGTGAGGTCACACTGGCAGGGGCAGAGCGGTGAGCTATCCATTATAGTATCTGCTACCAGACAAAATTGTGTCTGGTTTTGTCTCAGTACTGGCTGGGAGACAAACATTACAAAAGCAGGACTGTCTGGTTTAAAACCAGATTGAGAGGCCTAATGACACCTCACTTCTCCAAAACAATTAGCTGGAGCAAATGATGCAGCAGCAGGAAACCTTCTTACCCCACCACCTCTTCAGGAATCACGAGCATCTCATCAGCAATTCTCCCATGCCCTGTGAGCCCAGGAACTCTGATACCAATGTTAGTAACTCTTAATTTTACTCCTTGTTCAGTGAACTAGCAGCAGGGAAGACTCTTTTAGCATGGCAGTAGAAGGACCTACATGGCTCAGAAGATTTATAATAATATCGGAACAGAGAAATTGCTATCAGAACCAAGGTCCATCTAGTCCAATATCCTGTCTCTGGCAGTGACCAGTACCAGATGCCTCAAAGGAAGATATAAGAAACCCAGCGTAGGCAGATGTGAGGTAATCTGCCTCTTCAAATAAGAATGAAACTAGTTGTTCTCCAATGTTGTTCATAAAATCAGAGACACTCTGTAAGAAGAAAAAAGAACGAGGAGTACTTGTGGCACCTTAGAGACTAACACATTTATTTGGGCATAAGCTTTCATGGGCTAAAACCCACTTAATCGGACGAAAGCTTATGCCCAAATAAATTTGTTAGTCTCTAAGGTGCCACAAGTACTCCTCGTTCTTTTTGCTGATACAGACTAACACGGCTATCACTCTGAAATCTGTAAGAAGAAGTTCATTTTCTGGAGTCACTTCTCTCCACCCTGTTCCCCACTGTGTGTTTCTCAAAATATTTCATAGGCAGATGACCAGGAAATGTGCCATAAACCACTTATAAACCACATCGTCTGAGAACACTGCTCTAATCTAGGGACTTCCTCCTTCAGGGCATTACTTCAAATCCAGCACAGGACTGTATGGAATGAAAGTTGTTAATTTCCCAGGCAATCTTAATTCACTTACTTTTTTCTTTTTAACTAAAAAGATGAAAAAATGGCATAGAGTAATGAATGATGTCAATACAAAACAGCAATTCATGTTCTGCTTCAATTAAAATTGAAAACATATATTACATACAAAGCCTATTAATGGGAGAATGTGTTTTAGCTTGGTGCCATAATTATGTGGACAGATACAAATATTTCATGCACCATATGCTATACTACACTATCTTTATAGACGTCTGCCTCATGGCTGCTCTAATTTACACTGACTGGTAATCACTCCCAAGGTGATGTCAGGGCAGCTAGGGAGCTGTGGCAAATAGCATTTCAGTCACATGCCTCTAGTACCCCAATGCAGGCCCTGTACGAGGGATGCACCCAGGAAGGGGTTGCATAAAGCCAGTTATTCTGACTCTATTCCACTTTCCCCACATTTAGAGAATCAACAGCAGCTCATTAGGACAGCTCAGTGACTTCTCTGTGCCATCGCTATCAGATCAATGGAAAGGGGATCTATCTTGGCTGAGAATCTGACTCAGTGTGTTTTAAATAGAGTGATGAAAATGTGCCGCTAATTACTGGAATTTTCCCTCATGTTTCCTGTGTTGTATGTCGCCACCTGGCTGTCTCAGCTCTGTTATCTTTTTATCTGAAGACTTCAAAACTTATGTGAAGTGGCAGCAGCTGTGTACTGTAAATGCATGACAAGCTCTAAGCCACGTGATATGGCTACTTCCTTCTTCCTCAGTCTTCTACAGGTGCAAAATGACCATATAAAACCACGGACAAATCTCACAATTCATTATTTAAACTTTGACAGTACATGCTCTAAGCAATAATCCTTGAGAACAGTAGTTACCTTACAGTAGATTAAGCAATTTACTGCAGTGTTTCAGTAAGCAGTAATTTTAAGTAGTACAACACTTTAAATGTTTTGTATAGAATATTCAAGTAACACAAGGAGATGGCTCTGTATTGCAATTTACTTCAAGATAATCTGACTTCATAACAGACTCTACTCCTCTGGGGGATGTATGAGAGCTGTCCCACAGAGCTTTTTACTATCCTGTCCATGATTCATCAACATGATCAGAGATACTCCTGAACTCTGGGTGCCTATATCCTAACTTTTTCTCTGTGGTTACATCTTTACAGTACATCTTATTCTTTCGCCCCAAGCTGAACAGAATCAGGATTTGTGTTATTAGCAATGACTGTGTAAATTACAATCTGATTTAGGTGTTAGCGCCGAAATCTGTCCTGCCATTTTTCTCTTCTTTGTTCTTTAAATATTTTGTTTTCTGTTCCTTTGTTGTTGCAGAGCCAACATGTTAACGATCATACACTATTCTCAGGGCTGTGCTGACAAAATAGTGAAGCTAGTGCACAAACACTTCTTGGCATATGGTGCTGTTTAAGTTGAAGTCGTTCAACTGGAAATAAAGAAATAGTTCAGCTCCATGAGCATTCACGCTTTGCTGAGGGTGATAGGTGTGATAGTGGTTTTGTGAAGCTGTACAAGAGGAATGGAACACCCCTCATTTTACATAGACCAAGAGACAGTAATAATTTGGGGCATCACTAATCTAGGTCAGATTCAAACCAGCGTCCTAAGGGTGAAGAAAGGTCACCCTCCTTAAATCTATGCCACATTAATGTTAATGTCATACATCACAGAGGGAAATATCAAATAGACCGGAGTAAGATCAGATGGGAAAGAAATATTATTTAATAGATGGGAAAGAAGTATTTTTGGATAGCTTCTAAGGGATGCTACAAACAATGGAGCATGAAGCCAAAGAAATGAAAAGCCATAGAAAAAGTTGTCCTTGACAGTGTCCCCCTTACTAAGCCCTTAATGACTGCAATGCTAAAAACCCTTATGGCTCCCCTTTACCTGATCACAGATCAACTCCCATTTCTTCTCATTGTCATACTGCCGAAGTAACCTGGCTTTGTCTGGTGGCAAGTTCATTGCATTCTGTGGAGAAAGAGAAAACAAATGTGAGAGACTGCAACAGGCTTAGCACTGAGAGAGGTCAGACATGAGCAAACCAAGACAACATGATTGTGGTGGTTTAACAATATTATTTGAATTCCTTATGGCACAGTTAATCACATTCCACAGAGGCCGTTTAAACCTCAGCCATGGAGCTTTGACTGAAGAGACAGTAGGAGATGGTACACTGCTGGAGCACTGCTTCTTAAAGGCATTGTGTCTTTCAAAGGCATAATACTTCCTGGTGTTGGCAGACGCATGGCACAGATGGGCTCTTGTTCTCCCAGCCCAGCTATCCTGGAGTGCAGGATTGCACAGGGCCATGTTACCAGTACAGAAAGCACTACCCCTCCCAGTGGAAAGAGATTATTCCTGCCCCACGCCCAGCACACATGCACCTTGCACCATCTCCCCAATCCAGCAGGCTGGCAAAGGAGAAGGCACAATTTATCCCCACACTGGGAGATTTCAAAAGGCTTGTTTTTAAGAAAGATCTTGAAATGCAATTGAAATGATAATGAAACGGTATTTTATTTGAATAGCAGGACAATATTTGGGTTTTAAAATGTCTCTGCATGCAACCTTAACTAGATAATTTGCATCCTGCAGATATGAGCACTGTCCATAGTGATATAGCACCATTCACATAAAGAAAATATAATGAACTAGAAACCATGGCTGACAATCTGCAATAAAGATTAAGAATGTATGGAAAAGGGGTAGGGTAGACCAATCTATCATCATCACCTCCATTGATGGTAAAAAAAACAGTCCTTTGATATCTATTTGTTAGGTATTGGTTGAGGCTGATCCACAGAGGTACAGTTACTAAGTACATTTACTCAGTATTCTGCATCAGCACAAGGACTGGAATAGACGCCAGCACCAAAGGGCTTTAAATAATCCAGCAGTGAAGCAGTAAGACAATATGCTGGCAAACAGATAACAAAACATTCAGCCCCTGAGCTGTACAATTTCACAATTTATGACTTTATCAAACCTCTCATTATACTGAAACAAACCTATCCTTCAGATTCCTCAAAACACCCTCCAGAGTCCACATTCTGCCCTTAGTTACGCCTGGAGAGTCCCACTGACATCATTGTAGATGAAGAAGCATAACTGAGGGCAGAGTTCAGAAGGCAGGATTGTGTAAGTTGCTGTACCTCTGCACACAAGGAAAAGTATCTGCCAAAGCAGCTGAGACTGCCAGGTGCAATTTCCTGAATCCTATACGGCAAGCTATATGCTGAAAATTTAAATGAGCCCTAGCAATGGCAGGCTACGTACTAATGGCAGAGTGTCTCTTTAATAGCCACATATGAATGCAACTTGGAGTGCAACTTCAGCGATCTCTTAAATTGGAGTTGAAATGCAATATGTTGGGAAGCAATATTTCTAAAGGATGTAACCTTGAGCATAATCTAACAATTGTACTTACATTTAAATTGGCTCAATGATCCACAGCTAAACTGCTTTAAAAAAGCAGGCATGTAGCTTTCATTTCCATGTACCAAGCCTAACCCAAGGAATTCAGACTGCGATCCCCTTAGAACAAGCATTGTGTAGTCTGTATGATTGGACAGCGCCCAGCGCACACAGCTGGCACTCAATTAACAACTGTAAGGGTTATATTCAAAATATTAATACCTCATGCTGATGTATTTAGAGAGGACAGCTAGACAAGAGAGCTTAACTTGCAATGGTCTGTATCAATATATCTGACACAGATTTCTTAGGTCCTTTCTGCCTGTTTCATCATTACATTCCTATCAAAGGAAAGCTGCTTTCACAACTTATACATATCAGGTGCTGATTCCTTCTTGCCTACCACATCACAGTAACATAACATTACCTTCTGCATCATTATAAGGACTTTTTCACTTACGTTTTCATAGCCGATTGTATGACTTGCCCTTTTTACAGTAATTACAGTATCTGATTCACTGTACTGAAATAGTGTACCTTTGCTAGCATTACTGTTCTGTAACTACCTCTTCCAGTCTACCAAACAGCACAATCTACAGTTACCCTGCTTACTATGTCTCCAGTTTAGCAATCTGTGACACTTGAGGTGTGAAGGCTCCCACTTCTTGTCTTCCCCAGTACCAGTAAGACCTTATCAAACTCCTCTGCAACCCTGGATTCTGAGAATCAACCAGCACCTTTGCTAAAAGCAGTGAAGCACATGCAGAAAGAGTGACTAATTCCCTTAACTTTTCCATTCAAGTTAAATGTGATTGGAAGTTTCTCTGATTACTGGAAATGCCCCGTCTACCTGACAGACACCCCTGGTTGTGTTTTACCCTTCATGTGATCTAGATAGAACCAACGATAAGAGTGAAAGAAAAGTCTGCTTGGTTCATCCAACCAGACATTCTGTATTTTGTAGATGTACTTACTATCAGTCTCACAAATGACTTACCTAGTCCCATATTGGCTGAGAGAGCCTCCCTCCCTCCCTCCCTTGAGAGTCCATTACACTGTTCTGCTGTAGCGAACCCTTTTCTTCCCTTAACCTGTGGCCATTGCTCCTTATCAGAAGGTAGGACACTTACCTTCCTTCATATTGTTACCTTGATGATCATATCTCCCCATGATTCTACTCTTTTCTCATATATCTTATCCCCATCCACATATAATTTTATTGTCCTTCTTGATATTTTCTCTAAGTTATTTTTAATGTAAGTTTTTAATTTAAGTTATTTTAATACCCTTTCTAAATCCAAATTACATTTCAAGGCTACGTACAGCTGCAGAGTTAGGCAAAGCATCACTATTACGTGCAACCATACCACGTCAGGCTGTGATCTGATTAGATCTAATGAGCTCTTCAGGCCAGATTGATACTTGGCTAGGAAACCTGCCTGGAAAACCCAGGCACTACAGGAAGTTGCGCTGGCAATTCAGCAGACAACACTTTTGCCGCTGAGTGGGAACTCAATCATGGCAATGCCATGGCATGGGGAGAGGAGTTGAGATGCTGTCTTTTGGTGAGTTGCCATTAAAGATCCCCTCTCCCTTTTGGTATTTGTAGGAATGTCAACCCTGGTATCTTGGCCAAATTCCTATGTGGTACTGACATTCTGCCCAGTTCCAATCCCCTTGTAATTTCAGTTGGACATGGCATTCTTCACTCTGTGTCCTAAACTGCTGGGTGTTGTTACTGTGTGTTTTCAAACACTTACTACTTTTCACTCTAGAGATTACTACACCACACTAGAAGGTAAAGTGATTCCTCGAGTCCTTCTCTACAATCAGGACCAAATCTTCCCCACCTTCTTCAGATGAAAGTGGTGTGAGGCTGACTAGCAAACTGCTTAAGCAGCAGTATATGATTAGTACATCTCATTTGGTAAAAAGGTTTTAAGCAGCTTTGAGATCTGTTTGCATGAAAGTCGCTGTCGGCTGGTGGGCAGAGCCACGAGTGAGGGAAGCTGAATAACATGCTCACCAGCAGCAGTTTCAATTCCTGTCCATGGGCTTTCTCTTACTGATTCATAAACAAAGGATTCCAAACAAAAACAAGCTGCTCACAACCATGGGTCCCAACTGCCAGAGACAGTTCCAGCTTCTTAGCCAACTGGAAAAGGAAAGACAACTTTCCCCTTAATTAGCCTGCACCACTGCCGTAGCTACCTTTCTATCCCTTCTCCTGATCACCGTTATGACAGGCAGGGAAAGGCATGCTTTGGAGCTAGTGCAACACCTTTCTACCTTGACGCAGACACTATTTAAAGGCAAGTTCTTTACCATTATCTCTTCTGGTTTATATGTGAATCACCGTGAAAATAGCATTGGCTTTCTTCACAAATGCCTCAAATTGCACTGCTTTAATGGAGACTGTTACCAACTCTTACTCCAGATAATCTCAGACTCACTGCTTTTCAGATAGCCCTCTCCCAGGCTTCTATCTTACTCTCTCCCCCTATGTTTGGGGACTCCCTTTGTTATGACAGGTTTACACTACAGACCTAGTCTGGTATAACTATGTTGCTCAGGGGAGTGAAAAATCCACCCCCTTGAGTGACATCATTATCCCGACTTAACCTCATGTGGAGACAGCACTATGTCTGCGGGAGAGCTTCTCCCATCGACAGAGCTACCGCCTCTCAAGGAGGTAGAATAACTACACTGACGGAAAAAGCTCTCCTGTCAGTGTACGAGCGTCTTCACTAAAGTGCTACAATGGCGCAGCTGCAACGATAAAGCGCTGTACGTGAAGACAAGCCTTTAAATCAAATCTTACTACAGAGAACTAAACTAATTTTTCCTGCTCCCTCTGAAGTTTGGTTCTGCTCTCCTGCTCTTTCTTTGAGTTAAGTGTCATCAGCAAATTTTGACCTTGATTGATTTATCCCTCTCTCTAGATTGTTAATTAATGTATTAAATAATAGTCATCCAAATGCTGCCCTCTGCAGCACCCTAACTGATACTGTTCTGCACTTGGAAGTCTTTTCATAAATAACTGATCCCTATTTCCTGTTAGGCAACCAATTTCTAATACATTATGGCATTTTTATCTAATTGGCAGCAATTCAATTGATATAGTGACACCCAATACACTTATAAAGGAAATCACTTCCTGAAATCCAAATGCACTATATCCATTGCATATCTTTTATGTACTAAATCAGTAATTACAGCAAAGAAGGGTAATAAGTTGGATTGGCATGACCCTATAACTTGCAGTAATTGTGACTGTATTAATAATTAACATGAATGAAGAGTCGGTATTTTGGGCCCTTTTTCTGTTCCTTATGGTTAAGTGGAATGACTCACGTAAGTCTCCTGGTCATTTCCTCTTTCTCTAATGACTATGAATTTCACAAACATCAACATCACTTTTCAGCTCAGTCAGAGGACCGGGTGCTTCATTATGGTTCGTCTTATTTCACTTTCCATCTTTATCCCCAAATTAAAATCTATGATCTCATCATTATTGCATCAATAACTATTCTATTCATGGTAAAATCTAAATTACACCTGACTCTTAACAGCCGTGTGCTTGCCTTCTCTGTTACAGTCACCTCATCTCATGCAATCATTTCACAAGATCGTGATACAGTCCCTAGGTCTGATTTTCCACCGTCCTACACTGTGTGTAATCATTAACACCAGCCCAAAGAGGGTATGCAATACTACTAAATCAGACTGGTGGTGTTTTACACGTACTTTACACTCCTTTTGCGCAGCTGTACGTTACTACATAGGCAGCAGTGCAATGGAGAATCAGGTCCTGATAGTATCTAACAGCAGCTGTTTTTTACTTTCACCTATCAACATGATGATATCTTGCCTTTACAGAGCGTCATGAAATAAAAAGCTTCCTGGAAATCACCTGCTGCTATGCAGAGGAGAGCATAGGCCTGCTTTATAGTCAAAGTATTTGGATTGCCTTTGGAATGATATATCATCAGTTCATCCGACTGTATTTGATCATTCCGCTTTTCCATGCACTTTCTTATTCATCAAGGGAGACTAGAGGTACTCGTTCACTGACTGAAACTGTAAAACTGAATCCCATTAACTGAGCGTCTGCTCCTGTGAAGGATCAGTGTGTGCTTTCTCCATTCTTTTTCTCCAAAAGGTTCATGGCAGTATAAAGTTCATCCTTTCTCTAAGGTCACATTTTCAAGTCATATATATTCAAAAGTGTTTTTAGAATCAATAAATAGGCAAACCACAATATTTTTTTCTCCACATCTGAAAAAACAATGTGAAATTTGTATACCCTATACCTTGAGATGGTGGATGAGAGTTCTGATTCCCCAAATACACCTACAAACAGAACTCTGGAACATTACACTTACAAATAGCTGCAACTGGAGCCCATACTGCATAGAGCTGACTTCAAGGTCTGGCTTGCCAATCATATTTTGGCTCCCAAAACACATAACTTCTCTTTTTCCCCATAAATTCCAAAATTATTCATGTCTACTGCTAAGTGCCAAATAATGTAGGTAAGGTTTCTATTTCATTTACTCTAGATTCACAGTATAAAAACCAGAACTTAACTTAATTAAATCAGCAGATGGAAAACTGGGGGCAAATGCTAGGAAATCTACTGAGTATGGAACTGCTGAAGAGTTAAAAATAAAACCAATAGCACATCATAGAAATATGCATTATTTAGCCTATGAAACTAACCTCAATTATATCCAAATTGTCACTGCAACGTGAGTCCAGATGATTTGGTAACAGCACTGCATACCAAGAGTTGTCATGATTTAGTCTCATTCCAGTCAAGTATATTTCATACAGTACAGCTTTCACTTGACTATTCCACAATGGTTTCATGTTTCAACATGACAGTGGTAAAACGAGCAACATTCAAAAGGAACAAAAGGATCCAGTGCCTGACTAGCTTTGTTTCAGCTTTGCATCCGTGTGGCTCTATTCCAGCTTTTACCCCAGAACCCAGGGCACAGCAGGCTACAGAGGCATTTTGCCTGCCCAAGTCACAATATCCATACCAGCCATGATCAGAGGCAATGTCGCCCCTTGAAAGGACGTTATATGTGCTCCGCTTGCACTTGATCTCCTCTGCTGGCTGGTATCCATGGTCCCACCCCAACTTGCCACTTTTGTGGTGCTAGACTGTTGTTCCTAGGGCTGTTGGAGTTACACCACCTCTGTCCCTGCAAGCTTGCAGAGCCAGAAACAAGATTGAGCTCAGATGTTCAGATGCTACAATGATGAGTTCAATATAACTCCTGAGACAGACGGACTGACTGTCCCTTGTGCATCTGTGTAAGACAGAGGGAGTATTTCTTGTTCTCTTTGCTTCTGATCCTCCTGCACAGGCGCAGAGCTATCCACAATCTACCCCTGAACCGAGAACACAATAACAATAAACACACTTCCTGAATACCTTTCATTGTTCCACAATCTTGTGGCTGCATTCACAGGGATTACTTTATTGCATTGCATAAAAGACCAGATGGCAGCCTGAGCTGGTAAAGCTCTGTGGTCCTTGTTTTCAGAATCATGGTTCAAGGCCAGGCTGAGGTGTTCATTCTTTGTTCTTTACCAAGGCATTGTTAGCAGCTGTGGCAAGTGACAAAGGCTAATTTTGTGATGTGCACAAGGATATAAAAGTAACCTTCCTTCAGTCATGTTGTGATCCACATTAGTGTCCAGTTCCTTTCCTGACCTACAAAAAAAGCTGCTGCAAAACAGGAATTGCTTTTTCTCACTCCTTCAAGAGCAAACAGTATGTTAAAATTAATACAACATGAGCCACTGAGAGGCAACAGGAAATAACTACAGTTAAGAACAAAAAACAAGCTATTTTCCAGCAACAGAGCACACCTAAATTTTCTGTCTGCAGATTTCTAGGAAACAGGCTCTAGGGGTGTATCCTTCAACTGTGTGCACTGGACTCTGCTGTGCTTTCTCTTCACGTCCATTCCCTGCACTCCTAAACTGGCTAAGTCTGGATGGCAGGCCAGGGGGACATGACCCCAGCTGGCTGAACTTAGTACACCCACTCAATGTGTTCTGGATGTCAACACTTTCTGTTTTCTACAAAGCTGTGTTATCCTTCTCTGGGAAGGCTATAAGCATCTGGAAGAAGGCCAAAATACTAGAGTAGCCATCTAATCTCAGCATTTTAAAGTCCACCCACTCAGAAAGAGTAAAGCTCACCAAAACTAATGTAAACAGAGCTTCATTGCTAAGGACTAAACTCCTCTGTAACATGAGGTAACACAAGGGGATTCATTTAGTTCTCCAGTTTAAAACAAAATAAAGTTTATCTGTAGATTGACTGAACTGATTCAGCTTTTTACATCCTTTTGTCCTCCAAGAGTTTTCATAGAAATTCAGTTACAATAGGGTTACCATACGTCTGGTTTTTCCCGGACATGTCCGTCTTTTCGGCAATCAAACCCCCATCCGGGGGGAATTGCCAAAAAGCCAAACATGTCCGGGAAAAATATCGGCCGGGCACTTCCTCTCCCGCGGCTGCTCTGCTCCTCCCCTGACTCAGACTTCGGCTCTGTTTAAGAGCCAAGCTGCCCGAGCCAGCGCTACCAGCTTCGGGCAGCCCCCTTGCCTCCGGACCCCAGCCGCCGGCCGGGCACTTCCCCTCCC
>NW_020664413.1:26155554-26243218 GCF_002925995.2 Terrapene triunguis | reverse complement strand
GGGGGTGGGGAAAGGGGCGGGGCCAGGGCCCGTGGAGTGTCCTCTTTTTTTATTTTTTAAATATGGTAACCCTAAGTTACAAGTGTAAATCACCCACAGTTCACGCTGGAAGACAGTCACAACCCCAAATCCCTTTTAGAGGAGGGGGGTATCTAAGCCCACCCCTGCCATTTTAGTTCAGGGTTGGATCCCTAAAGAGCCTATTTTCCATTTCCACTTACGGGACTGAAATCTCTCAAGAATAGCTCCCAAGATTTCAGCACAACTCCATCTGAATTCTAGCACTGATTCAGCCTTGAACCTGAACTTTCTGCATCCCAAAGGCAGCATCCTCAGCCCATCTGCATTCAGTGCTAACATGAAGGTCCCTGCCAAGGTATTTTTCAACAGTCCAAACATCTGATTTTACAAACTGTTGTTTAGAAAAATTCTTTGGAAACCTGAAATTGAAATCTGTTTCCTCACCATTATTTCCTCTTCTTCTCAAATGCATGCTGAGTGTCATATCTTTCCATTAATGGGAAGTTCTACTGAAAAAAAATTAAGACACAATATGCCTCTGATTTAGTCTGGGAGGATAATTCTCGTTGCTAGATACCTGCCATTCTTTAGCAAAAGCATGTGTATATGAACAGCATGGAATTATACAGATAAAAAATGATGGGTCAGTTTTGGGCCTTGACAGTGTCTCTTTAAACTTGGTAAAAATAAATCCCTATTCAAGTTATGATGTATGCAAACTACATCATCACCTAGATCCTCATTGACTGGCTAATCAGACATTTAAATTTTCACTCTCATTTTCCATTAAAAACAATGTAGCCAACCGACATCAATATTAAATAGTAATAAATTCACCAGTTAAAAGGGATCGAGTTGATATAAGTAGTTAAGGAGTTCCATTGTGTATCATATAACATCATAATATATTGTGCTATCAGTTTCTCAGATTGCAGTTTAAAAATATCTTTCTCTTTTTGAGGAAAAAAATTGGATTTTCAATTATTCTCTGCAGCTTGAAAACTGACTGCAAACTTTGGATGTTAAGTTTCCAAGCCATAGGTGGGCTAAATTCTGCCATATCTTCAACCTATGCAATTTTAGATAGGGCAAGATTTAGCACTTCTGTATCTGGGAAAACAAGGAAGGGTCACATTGTACCAACTATTTTTAGGGAGAGTTTCTCATTGATTTCTATGGGGAATTCTGCTTTAAAAAGTTATGGAATAATATGGCCCAATGTTTTAGTGCACATTAGTCTCATTATTTAGCTGTCTCTTCGTCTAGGAAATCTGTTGGCAGCAGTACATCAGAGGAACACAGCATTAACACACGTGGGGTTTACATCATGAGCAAAATCCTCATCTCAGATCCACACAGATTTCAATTCTGATAATTTTGTTCTTCCTACATGTATGACATTCCCAAAGGGAGAGCAGACTGTTGTAGTGGGGCTCTTCCAGGGGAATCTAAGAGCAGATTTTTGCCTAGTATATCTCACTATTTAGATTATATTAAGTCTATTTGATTAGCAAAATAGATAGTCAAACATATGTATGACTATACTAAATATATAGTATACACTATATATATAGCTGACAGTCTAATCAGTTCCACTGTCCATTAATAATGGCCTCATAATAAGAAGTCTTTTACTTTTTGACGGATTTGGTGGTTTGCTTGTCTCTCCCCTGGACAAAGAAAATCGTTGTTTTAAAAGTGTATTAGACTGCAGCCTCTTAAACATAAAAATGCACAAACATATTAGTGTGATATATAAGCACAGGTTCAGTATTATACAGAGAAAATGTGCAAAAAGGATAATTTTCTGAATCTCACTTCCTTCCTAAACAAATTGGTGTTGCTGTAGACCCGCCAGCTTTCACACCTAAGATGTCAGACGGGTCTCCCTGCACGGAGGAGAATTTCACAGAAAGGTTCCTTCTTGCTATCAGCACGTAAGGAATCACTTTTATGTTTCAATGAAAGAAAAAGGGGCCAGGACTGGTAAAGCTCTAAACTCTCCTGAATGCTGGGTCTGTAAAAATGTCTATATTCAGATAATCACTGATTTACTGACATTGAGGTGAAGTATCAGAGTGGGTTAAAGCACCAAGGAGACATGGTAACAAATTAAAAGCAGTTGGATGGATTCATTCTAGTTTATATCATAGAACTTCCACACAGTTCAGTAGCATTTTTTAGTCTTGCTTAAGGGAGGCTCCAGGACTTGAGCAGCATATGTGAAGTTCAAAATTGAGCTGTATCAGCAGCAGAGCTGTACAAAGGAAGCTTGCAAAAACATGCCTGCACTAGGGTTATCTCAGCTATTAGTCCCTGTTTTTCATAAAAATGAAAAGTCTCAACAAAAATTTAAAACCAAATAAACACAGTAATGAAAAAATATTTAACTAAAAATATAAGTATCTCTTCTGAAGTGAAATAAACTGCTGCTCTCATTAGTCATTAAGTTTTATCATTTTGAAAGAAACCGTCTTTAATAAATCATATAATCCCATTTCTTTTCCAGGAATTATATTAATATCTAACCAGCAAACATGATAGAGAGTTATTAATCAATTACTTCTCCTGAAAGGTCCTAATGCATTGCTAAGCCATCTTTAACAGTTACCCCTAAAATATTAGAGATGGTATTGCAAGTCCCCAGGATTAATCCATCTCCCGTAGCAGGTACAAGGGTACAGGAGAAACTGCCATGCTCCAGGTACACACGCATCAGAAAAACAAAGATTATTCATTATGATTTATCATCACCCTGGGGCAAAATTTGGCTGAGATCCTTCCTAGTCCTCATCAAATTACCTAAATCCAGGACCTGGGTCCAGTAGTCCTTATTCAGGCAAACTCCAATTGCATTCAGTGATAGTTATGCTAAGGACTGGAAGATTGAACTCCAGAATGGCTGTCACTCTCAGCTCACAAGGAGATGCCAGAATGTCTGAGCTACAGTTGAAATAGAAAACATTTTTTTCAATGCCTGAGTATAATTAACTTCATGAAACCTCATACAATCTGTCCAATTAACATAATATGGGAAAGCTTTCAGAAATGTCTAGTCAGCCATGCAAGGTCTTCTCTCTTAGCAGCAGGGCCATCCATATTGTATGGAGGGACCTTGGCAAGTTTGATTCTGTCCATCAACCTTCTTGCTCTCTCCCTCCCTTCCCATACCACATCCAAGAACCCAATAAAGCCCTTGCTGGTTGTTCCATTTACCTAGATCTCCCATACATGCATGAGCTCTGAGCAAAAAATGGCAAGTCAGATTACCGGGCATCAAAACCAATAGAGGTGCGGGAGAGAGAAGAAGGATTGATTCCATAACGAGAAGAGAAATTAACCAGTATCTGCCCTGACACCTTTATAAAATATACAGTTACCTGTATGGTTGTCAGAACAAATATAGGAAATCTATCAAAAGGGTTAATGAGACATGCTACTGAAAAACAAGAGGTATTAAACCTCTGACCACTTCCTAATGATGATACCCTTTCACTTCAACCACAGTGCTCTGCCTCCTACATATGTTTCAGAGCTACCCCTTCTTTATATAAAGCAACATCATGTAAAGATCTGATATAGATAGAGAGAGCGTAAAATAGTGAGATTGTAAAATCCAGTTTATCCAAACACTTCTAATCCCAAACTAATTTTAATATGAATAGATTGATTTGGACCCCAACACGACTCCCCCAAATACATCCCAGATTATTGGAATTCCAAATTATCCCAAGGCAAACAAAAGATGGGGGCGGGAGAGAATCCTATTTCAATGCCAATAGAATTGCATAAGTGTGTTTCTAAACACCTTCACTAGGATTTACTTGTGCGTATGTGAGGGCCGAATTTGCCCCAGTAAGTGCAATGTGGGTGAGTTAATGTTACTAAGAATATGTTAAATTTTTAATTTCATGATTTTTGAATATTTCAATTTGCAGCTTTATATTTTAATAATTTTCACCGAGTGTTCATGTGTCTTCATATATTGAAATGACAACCACGTGATAAACTGCAGAGCCACACAATTATGTGACCACCTCCCCTGGGATCTACTCTACCATTCCAAATCTATGAGCAGTTTCAAGCAGCCACCATATTTTTAAAAAATGCCACAGATATGTTTGCTCCTTTCCTTTGCCACTGGCAAAGGCAAGTCCCTAGCTTCCTGTGAGATTCACAATGCTTGCTTCCAGCCTGCAACAGCCCAAGATATCAGACATTAACATCAGAATAGTTTTATATATTGAAAAGTTATTTTAAGTCACATTAGACTTTGGTTTAAAAATTATATTTTTATCTTCCTCACAGATCTGTGCAGTTGGACTCATGGAAGCCTGGCTTTATAAGAGGAGGCATACAAAAAACACAGATTCAACAAAAAGTTAAAGCCTCTCAAACATTTCTAAAATAACATTAGTTTTCTGTAAAATCTGTGAGATACATAGATACATGATAGAGTGGTGCGTGATACAGTTTTTATTGGCATGCACTTGAGGTGACCTGCCTAACACACTTGTGGCTTCACACTCACGATTATCGTGCCCCTTCTCAAACAAGTGCCAATAAAATCTTTTTGCCATTCCATCATGTATTGGCTCTGAAATGTTGATAGGTGATTTCATTGCATAATTTAATGATGAGCTTCTTAGACCCAAATAGTGGTGTTCTAAATGGCTCTCTGTATTTTTATCAATTCCTGTGTATTTATATGTCTTATGATAGCACCATACGCTGCAAGCAGGGGCAGCTCTATGTATTTTGCCGCCCCAAACACAGCAGTGAGGCAGCCTTCGGGAGGCCCGCCGGTAACGCGGCTTCGGTGGCATGCCTGCGGGAGGCCCGCCAGTCCCGCGCCTTCGGCGTACCCGCCGCCGAAGCTGCGGGACCGGCGGACCTCCCGCAGGCATGCCGCCAAAGGCAGCCTGAATACTGACCTCATGGGAACCGGCAGGCCGCCCCCCGCAGCTTGCTGCCCAAGGCACACGCTTAGTGCGCTGGTGCCTGGAGCCGCCCCTGGCTGCAAGAGTGTTATGATGGCACAACATACAAATTCATACCCGGTCACTTTTGAAATACACACAGACATCGCACTTTTTCTTCCACAGAAATATGAACAATGTCCCAATTCAAATGAACTTGAACCCTGGAGTACATTCAAAATAGATTTCAGAGTAGTAGCCGTGTTAGTCTGTATCAGCAAAAACAACGAGAGTCCTTGTGGCACCTTAGAGACTAACAAATTTATGTGGGCATAAGCTTTCATAGGCTAAAACCCACTTCATCAGATGCATGGAGTGGAAAATACAGTAGGGAGGTATAAATACACAGCATATGAAAAGATGGGAGTTGCCTTACCAAGTAGGGGGTCAGTGCTAACGAACCAATTCAATTAAGGCAAAAGTGGGCTATTCTCAACAGTTGACAAGAAGGAAGGAAAAATCACTTTTGTAGTGCTAATGAGTTCAATGTAATCAAGGTGGCCCATTTCAAACAGTTGACAAGAAGGTGCGAGTATCAGCAGGGGGAAATTAGTTTTTGTAGTGACCCATCTACTCCCAGTTCAGGCCTAATTTGATGGTGTCCAGTTTGCAAATTAATTCCAGTTCTTCAGTTTCTTGTTGGAATCTGTTTTTGAAGTTTTTTTGTTGAAGAATTGCCACTTTTAATTCTGTATTTATTGAGTGTCCAGGGAGATTGAAGTGTTCTCCTACTGGTTTTTGAATGTTATAATTCTTGATGTCAGATTTATGTCCATTTATTCTTTTGCGTAGAGACTGTCCTGTTTGGCCAAGGTACATGGCAGAGGGACATTGCTTGCACATGATGGCAGAATGGCTCTGGGAACACACCGTACTTAACCCACACTGGGATGGATATAATTCTCTAACACAGAATATACATTACTTGCAAACAGCAATTAGAACAGGGGTTCTCAAACTGGGAGTTGAGACCCCTCCGGGGGTCGCAGGTTATTACATGGGGGGGGAGGTCGCGAGCTGTCAGCCTCCACCCCAAACCCCGCTTTGCCTCCAGAATTTATAATCATGTTTAATATATAAAAAAGTGTTTTTATTTTATCGGGGGAGGGGGGAGGTCACACTCAGAGGCTTGCTATGTGAAAGGGGTCACCAGCAGAAAAGTTTGAGAACCACTGAGCTAGAAGAATCTATTTCATAGCTTTTCTTCCTAACAAGGACAACAGTAGCATACAGCAGCATAACTTTAGACCAAGCAATACCTGAGGTAAATTCTTGTTCTGTACAACTATGTGATTAGGTAAAATCAGGCAGGAAATCCTACAGTCCCAGGCTATACCATTTGCTTTGAGCCTATATTAGACATCTGTGAACATAATCCACTAGAACAACTATCTATAGTAATCATCATTTTCCACTAGACTAAAAACAATACCAACGTTTAGACAACTTTTCAGTACGGGCAGAGTTAATCAGAGAGGATTACAACACTGAGTGAAATACCTCTAGCATACAAAATCAGTGGCAGTTACTTTCAGGAAGCAGCAGGGGGGAAAGCAAATTAAAATTTGCATTAGGAAAGAGAAACTCTGGTGCCTAGATATTATGATGATAAGGGTAGATGTACTATGAATTAAAAGCACACACAGATAAACCCTAGGGTATCTGAGTCCTCTAAGCATTCTCCTCCACTATTGGGACAGCATAAATCCCTTCACTTTCAAAAACACCAGCGCATCCATGGGTAAGGGCATACACGTCTCTGATCTTCATTCCTTGGTATGGTGACAATTCTGCCATCAAGGAACCTTGGTAAGTGCCTCACTCCTAAAACCAATAACATTAAAAATTAAATTAAAATGAAGTCTCATCCCAAGAACCTGATATGTGCAATTAACCGCTGTAAACCTAATAGCACTGTTCTATCTTCCAGAGGAAAGATCCATGGCAGCTGCACCAGGGCCACAAATACTGGAGTGTCTTTCAGGGAGCGCGTTCAAGTGAAAGGATTTGCACACACACACACACACACATACACTGTACCTACAACAGACAAAATCAAGGTTGTCAGGGCTGACAGACACTGTCAGAACTGCACATCATTAAGGAGTGCAGGAGCAGCAAGAAAATTTTCCCACCTAAAACTGTGATTGAGAGCAACCACTGCTAATTCCTCACCATGACAGGACAGAATAATCTATAGTCCAAGGGCCTAATTCTCATCCCACTTCACACCACTGTGACTCCATTGACTTCAATGGAATTATTCCTCATCTGCACCAGTGTTAGCGAAAGAAGAATCAGGCCTTTGGGATTTTCACTATCATTTTAACAGTCAATTTTGAAAAAGAAGTGCATTCTTGGACCCTGTAAACTTGATTCAGATTTTCAATGTCAAAGCTTTGTCCCTTATTCCGGAAATTGTATACCTGTAAGGACTCCCTATCACTACCTGGTATTTCTTAGTATGAGGTTATTTCTCCAGATCGTCAGTGTAACTTCTCAATGCCTTACAGTTGCACACTGAGTATGCAAATGGTATTGTCTGTTGAATTTTATCTCCATTCGGTTTTCATCCTCAGTGTTTCTGCAATGATGTACTAAACTAGACTCTTTTCATCTTCAACTGCATTGCAGTCATTGTAGCCTGAATCATTTTAAGCTTTTATTAATATCTGGTGAGTTCTTACAAAGTAAATCCAACATTACTTCATAAGTCAAATCCGTACTTCCCAACTATGTGAAACTGAACAAGGCAAGCCTCCTTCCTGGCTAGTGAAAACGTTGAGAGCAACATACAGGCTCTTTAGTGGATCCAGGTTTATTTTTTGGCATTAAATCAGTCTTCTCAGAAACTAGAATCAGAAGAAACTAATCAAAGGCATCAAACTGCAAAAATAACAAACACAGTATGGAAAGCAGTATGTGTGAACAGTTGTGTGTGTACACTATGTATATACTGACTTCAACATTGTTCATTTTCAAGTATATGGATTTTTACTTGTAAATGTTCCTTTAAACTTTCCTTTTATCAGTGAATTTAGTGTGTATGAAAAGAGGCAGATTTACAACACTAGAGACTGATATCCTCTATTCACAGAACAGGTGAGGCCTGGCCAGCTGCAGTTCATGCTTCCATTCACTGCTCCAATCCTAATCCAGAGGGACCTCCTTTAAGGTCTGAGCAACCAGTTCAACCTCTCATCTATTCAGTCCTTGGCTTCTTTAATGAGATTGCCTTGATGATGCCAGTTGAGGCAGTGGCTTTGTGATGTAACACCAGTCCTCTAGGAACTAAAGTGAGACCTCCTAGCTCAATTGATGTAGGCTACTTGTAGCTTGTATCAACTTTCAGTCACTCCTGATCTGGTCTGCACTTGAACTGGTGACCTAGTGGGAAAGGCTCTCCTATCCCTTTACCAGCTCCCTGAACCAGTCAATCCCCTATTAAATGTTTTATCTGCAACTGTGACATCTGCCACTCCCACGCCAATTATATAACTGCTCTTTAAGGGGACTGCAGTGCAGGATTCCCAAGAGACTTTTCTTCCTCCTGTCATGCACCTGCATAGCTCCCACTGATGTTTAATATAAACTGTGAGGGAACAACTGACCCCCAATATTTTACAAGATCAAGATTTAACATTTGTAGAGCACTCTTCATTCTAAATGACCACAAAGCACTGTGCAAAATAAATAAATAAATAAATCAACCATTTCACCCATTGCCAAAATGCAGCCAACATGGCAGCTATTCAAGGTCCAATCCTGCTTTTACTGAAATTAATGGCAAACATCCATTTGACTTCAGTGGGTGTGAGACTGGGCCCTAAACTGCAGACCAACATTTCAGTCAGGTGTTTTCCAATGTGAGGCTATCTAATATGGAAGTTTGATAAACCTATTGTTTTTTGTTGTTGGTTGGTTGTGTGATTTTTAACTCCCATGAAACTAAGACTCCAAATATTTATAAAGAGCCTGTGCACAGGAAGGCATCCTGATCATATTCTTTCCAGCACATCAGTCACATGCCAGAAATGTGCAAACAATCGGGATCACTCCAAAACCAGTAAGCATACTTTGCATGTGTGATGTGGACTGACATAACTGAACGATGGAAAATGAAGCGTCAATAAGCTTGAATATTATGAACTGAGAAAGAAGCCAAAGTTCCCTTCTCCACAGTGTGAACTCTAAGATCTTTATTGCGATGCACATTCACAGCTGATATGAAGAGGCAGCTCAGGTCACTCTTGCAGTAATTACTGCATTGTCAATATTCCCTCTCTGATTTCCCCCCAATAGTAGCATGTCTCTCTCTCGGACAGCAAGATACTGCCTACATGTGATATAATTTTGTAACACGATCACTTTTTAATATTGTTTTTACCCTCCTCCCTGAGGCTGATAGCCCTAGAGACTGCAGTCCTCTGTCAACAAAAGAGGTAATGCCAGTGAAACTATGTCACAATCCCACCACATGTGCCTCAGCCTGCTCTGGGGGAACCACATGTGGAGAGGAGAGAGTAATCTTTTCTGAGATTTCTTTCAAACACGTCAGTCAGTGCCAAATATAGTTGTTGTTTTTCAGGTGTGGAACTCTCTCTCTCTCTCTCAGTTGAGAATTACATTGAGAATCCCAAACTCACTTCATACAAGCCACCAGATGGCAATAGCATTTGGTCACCTCTGAACTGCACTGAGTTGAGCTGGTGACCTAGATGTGAAAGCCTCTTTATTCCATTCCCATTACTGTCCCCTACTGTGGTAATTTCTATGTAATACAGCTCTCATTTACCGGGGTAGGGGGACAAGGAAAAAGCCTGTACAACAATAGTTAGCATCAACATCTGCCTACTAAAGTAACCCCAGATACTCTTGAAAGGAATTAAATTTAATTTAACTTTCTGTACTACTTGACTTTTCAATCCCTGACCCAGTGTGTTTATTTAGAAAACCTAGAGTCAACTAGGAATTCTAAAAGTTTAACTTTATGTAGCATTCGTAATAGCCTGAAATTAATGTACATATTGTCCTAATCCTTTTTTTTTAAACTGGTCTTTGATCTAAAACTGATGCTATCAGTGTATGAGTTCTCTCCCCTCTTAACCATGCTCTGATTTTCTGTAATCAAACCCTCTTTTACATTCAATGACTTGTTGACAACTGCGTCTTTAGTTTTCAGAAGATACTTTATACATTATCTTCTGTATAAAGGGGGGATAGCTCAGTGGTTTGAGCATTGGCCTGCTAAACCCAGGGTTGTGAGTTCAATCCTTGAGGGGGCCACTTAGGGATCTGGGGCAAAAATCAGTACTTGGTCCTGCTAGTGAAGGCAGGGGGCTGGACTTGATGACCTCTCAAGGTCCCTTCCAGTTCTAGGAGATAGGATATCTCCATTAATTCAATTCATTAGGTCAAAGCCTGAGGCTGAAATATGAAATATACTAATACAAAGGTCGAAGGCCTTTTAGCTTGAGTTTAGCAGAACACCCATGATACGAAGGAAAGAGTGATGATATGAAGTAAAGAGTGACAAGTTGCTACTGTATGAAAAGCTGCTGCACTGTGGTCCACCACCAGCTCCTCATTCCAATTGCATGTGGACAAGCTCATTAGTATAGCTTGCGGTTTCCACATAAATTAAATGACTGCTTCATTGTCCAGCAAGCTAGAAGGCAGCTTTGTATTTCTCCTTTATTTAATTTTCTCATGATGCTTCAAAATAATTTACACAACTGTCTCTGAAAAGAAGTGACAATGAGGACGCAAAGATCTGGGTTCTCACAAACACAACAGGACCAAGTGATTGAGAGACAAATTAACAACTGTTTTCATTGCTGAGAAACAAATATTACCACAGATGTTCCTTGGAGACTCCAACAGGAATCAGTAGCATCACAGCTGTCATGTGTGCCTCCTATCCCTCCGTGTTTATTTTTTCAAAGAGGTAAAAGGACAAGCACCTGTGATTCAGAAAACACCTTAGGTTTAAAACACCTGACCTATGAGGAAAGACCTATGAAAAAACGGGGTGTGCTTAATTTTGAGAAAAGAAGACTGAGGGGGGGACCTGATAAATATGTTAAGGGCTTTTATAAAGAGGACAGGGATCAATTGTTCTCCATGTCCACTGAAGGGTAAGAAGTAACAGGGCTTAATCTGCAGTAAGGGACATTTAGGTTAGATATTAGGAAAAACTTTCTAACTATAAGGATAGTTAAGCTCTAGAATATGCTCCAAGGGAGGTTGTGGAATCCCCACCACTGGAGGATTTTAAGAACGGGTTGAAAAAATACTTGCCAGGGATGGTCTAAGTTTATTTGGTTCTGCCTCAGTGCATGGGGCTGGACATGATAACTTCTCAAGTTCTCTTCCAGCCCTACATTTCTATGGTTCTAAGTGTACACAGTGATGCCAGCAAGAACTGTGAATAAAATGTAACATTTTTTCTCAGCTTTCAAAACCACTTGAATTTTAAATCCCTGCATTGAAGGGGGCAGAGCTAAAGGTGTATTGAGTTGGGCTAGTGCCTGAAGTGCCTCAGCAGCAGGGCACTGGCATTGGGCGGTGGAACCCAAAATATATTTATAAAAATACTTAGCACTTAACTTCAAAGCTCTTTACAAACATTAATCCTCACAACACCCACAGGTAGGGTAAGTATTATTTTCAGCATTTTACAGGTGAAGACACTGAAGCAGAGATTAAGAAACATGGCCAAAACCACAGGAGTGAATGGGAGAGGTAGGATACAGAATCCAGGTGTTTCTAGTTCCCAGTCCTGTGTTCAGATCACTACACCACCACTCACTCGTGAGAGGCATTTCCCACTGGAAGAATAATATTTTAAAGTGAGTTCTTTTGAAAATCTAGGTACTTATTAGAGGGGTAGCCGTGTTAGTCTGAATCTGTATTTATAGGTACTTATTGTGGTGTCTAAATTGGCAACTGAGCTATTTTGAAAATCTGACCCTAGGCTTCTAAATGTTCATGTCTAAAATCTCTTAGAATGCTGTTCGATGAACACAAAAAAACTGTTACCAATTCAACAAAAAAGGAAATGCATCACAGGAGATGTGAAAAAGAGAATTCATAATGGATTTCCACATTTTTGTATTTCGTCTGGGATTTTACCTTGCTGGCATAGCGCTAGCTAAACAGAAGGCGCAGTATTGGTTACAAAGTGTTTGTCTAAAACGGCCTTCTATTTAGTAAATGCAAACATTGTAACTATAAACCATATCTATAGTGGTGCTGAATACTGGAAACTCCTTTTAACTTCAATGGCTGCCTCACTTCACAGGATTTGTCTGTAGGGTTGTCTGTTATCTATATGCAATGATAACAGTGTAGAGAATATAACTTCAGTTTTTTCAGGTTGGATATAGTCAGAGAGAAATACCCACTGCAAATTTGCATTGCTATTTCAGAACAGAAATATCTCTCTTCAACTTTGTTTTTTGAAGAGAAGTTACTGCTTATTGGCCCTGACCCTGCAAATGGATCTATACAGGTGGATGGATCTTTGCATAAGGTTCAATCAGCACAGATGATCATGTGACTGAAGCCAACTGGAGTTCTGTATAACTCTGGCCCTGGCAATGGCAGTTTATACTATTGACTAGTAACACTGTTCTTAGGTTCTCTCTCTTATTACACGAAGAGCAGTAAGCAGAAGTATATAAGTTTGCTGCTGCTGGGAAGTGAAGATCCCTCTGACATTTGTTTTCCAAAGTTTCATCTGTGGACTGTCTTGAACATTTTGGTGGTGGATGATTATCCCTACCACATAGCTGTTTATTCCATTCAAAAGTTAAGACTCAGCTGAATACATTTCAGATTTTAGAAATGCTGAAGCCTCACTAATTCACTGCTTAAAAAAAAGCTTCAAAGCCCAATTTCATTTTCAATTCAGTAGCTGAATCGCCCATTCTAAATAATCACTCCAAGCAAACCTCACAGCTTTATTAAGTTATTCAAATGAATTCTCTCCCAATAAGGCAAACCACATAATCCAAAATTAAAGGCGTTTTAGTGAACATCTGAGAAAGAGAAGCAAAGTATCCCAAGAAATCAAAGATGTAGACCAAAGTGTTTGTGGCTCAATCAGCACAGAGAGTTTTGATTAGTCCTCATGATCTCAACAGCTTTTAGCCAGTAGTTCACACCCACTGTTCTTTCACCAAATTGCATTAGCACTGAAAGCAGCAGCAGTCCCTGCTCTCTGCCAATGCAAGATGTTTCCTTGGCCTGTGGAGCAGACCAGCTCTTAAGCACCATGATCCCAAAACAACTGTAATGCAAAACATCCTTCTAGCTAGTCTCCAGCTTACACTTTAGCAGCAAGAGAGATCATAAATTCAGTGTACTTCCTCCTAAAGAAGGACAGTCTCTTCACCAGATGTTCATTGATGATGGTTTTCCTCATTAGAAACCAGGGTCAGGGATGAAAACCCAACAGTGTCAGCTTTGTAATTCATTCAAGAAGGTAGAAGAATTAAAACTGGAACAGCTGATGGCCTCATCCCAAACCCCCAAACTGAATTGCAGCCATTGACCACTCTTCCCTGTCCATGATCATAAAAATAGGAAGATTTCTTAAGGCAGGCAGAGTCAAAACATTAAGGATGCAAATAGAGATTGCTTGTGAAATGGTTTAGAACACAAACTGTGGGCAGTTTGCAAAGAAGACAGTATTGTTCTGAGTATGTTGTATGAGAGTGAGAAATGGCAACAGAGTAGCATTCGAGATTTTTTTTAATTTTTGACACAGACATGCACTGTTTGACACACTGTTTATTGTAGAATTTCCCTGCTCATTCCAGACATTTATACCTCTTTTAGGATAATCTGCTGACACACATTGGTACAAAACAGATGCATCTGAAATCTGATTGTTATTTCAAATGCTTAAGGGTTTGGTAGATACATTAACCATTGCTGGAAAGAAACTTCACTAATGACTACAAGATCAGACAATTCCCCACCACACTCCATTTCTGTACCATTGCTCACTACTACTTGATGAAAACAGGAGTCAATTCACTGTCTGTGTAATAATATTGTGTGAATAGATTTTTTTGTTTATCAGTCTTAAAAAAAGTAAGCATGGCAGAGGCTGCAGAGAAACATCTACAGTCTGTGCATGCAACAGAATTGTTAAAATCTTGGTTCATGAGAAACTAAGAACTATCAATTCACAGGCCAAGAAGGTGCAAGTTTAATCTATATAATAAACTGGAGCAGTAACTACAAATCAATTGATTCAGTGGGAGCAGGAGCAGGCCCAATATATGTCTGCAATCAATTTGTACTCTAGCTTAAAAGCCAAATCCTGTAGTAAAATACACAGAGCTATTCCCTAGGGACGCGCTATTTCATAAGCACTTACTGCAGGCAAGTCAAATGTCTTGCTTCATGTGCTCGCTACATTGCACCCCTTCTCAATCATTGCCAGGAGCAATTAAGCCCCCCCACCTGCTGCAGCTCTGGTAGCTAGACAAGGATTCTGGGAGAGTCTGATGGCTGATCTACACTACACCCACCTGAGCCACGAAAGTTACATCGACCTAAATGCTGTCCACACAGGCACGACATCACTTCCACCTGGGAGAGCACTCTCCCATCAGCATAGCATGTCTTCACCAGCACTGATGCAGCTACACTGCTGTAGTGCTTGAGTGTAGACTTGACCTGTGAGTAGCTGTGTTAAGGCCCAGACAGGGATACTCTTAATGTTGATCTTAGCCATCACAGTAGTGAATAGAGAGTGAGGTAGTCTCTAAGATAGCCAGAGCTCAAAGTAAGTAGGAGAAACATCATGAATTGCATCCAGAAGCAGAAGGAAAAGAAATACAATTCATGGACCACAGGTATAAGGTGTCCACAATGACCCACCTCTATTAAATGTGGGATCTGCTGTCTTCTGCATTAGCTAAAGCTTCCTCAAAGGCAGCCCTAAGTAAAACACATTGCAGTGACCCAATCTGGAGTGATCAAGAAATAATTGCAACTTCTCACATAACCAAAAATTAAAAACAAACAAACAAACAAACAACAGTTCAAGCAATCTGGAAATCTAAGAGAAGTCAGGATCACCAGTTATCCCAAGGGTGCATCTTAGTAGAAAAGAAGGTGTTTTCTTATCATGTTAAATAACATGTGGTAACTAACAAATCCTAGGGAGGACAAGGCAGTTTGCAACTTTCACACAGGTTAGCAGGTCAAGATAAAGAGTATGGGGCGCCTCCGGTATACCTTGACCTACTAACACATGTTAAAATGTGTCTTGTTTTCATTAGGATTTTCTCTGGTGTTAGTTACCATGTGTTAACTACCATATAGTAAGAAAACACGTTTTTTCATAGTGAAGACATGGCCCAAGACAGTGGACCTCATTGGGCAGAGCCAGGCACACTTCACCAATCATATTCCACATCAGTAATATGGACTGCTTAATTAGGGCTTGGAGAAAATCCACTCACCTGCTTAACTCATAAAACATATTGAACACGAAAGGACCTTGGGGCAGATGACCAACTACCCATCACCATCCTCTGAAACTTCTCAGAAAGAAATACAGAGCCACAGAAAGTCAACCTCACATGCTCTGGTCAGATCCCACAAATTAACATTGTATGGTTATTTTGTCGTTCTCAGTTGCTTGCAATGAGCTCAGTGTTATATAAAAGAGAGACAACAAAATCAACAAGGATACTCAAATTTTGTCCGTTGCAGAAGGAGGTCATTGTAATGCTGGTTTGATACTATGCACAGGACTGAAACTATATTGATAGGGATCCAAGAAGTGATTCAGGATAAGGATTAACACACAATGTACTGACAAGAATGCAGATGACATTTCTCCCCTGCCGTGACCTTCCCAGCCACGACTCCACTTGTCCAGCCATGACCTTCCCAATAAACATAATTTGTTAAAGACAGCAATATACCCATACTCCCTGGTAATAAATCTGTGATATCCCAGGACACAATGTCATGTGCTACCTACTGCAAAGCAAAGGTTTATTATCGTATATTTGCAAGGACTGTGAAGCCAAAAAGCCATCGTATAGGAATGTGACTTTTTAAACGTATTTGGGGGCTGATTTTGAGGCAGTTTCCTTCTGTTGACATGGAATTCATTTTATCATTGCTAAATACATACCCTTTTAAAATAACTGTGACCTTGTTGCCACATCAGACTCATATAACCATAAGCACAGAGCAGAGACGTCCACTCAGTTCCAAAGCACACGGTGAGATCATATAACCTCACAATTACAGAGAGATTTAATTGCTAAACCGAACCATTTCTTATTGATGAATTTTCTCTGTAATAAGCACATGGTTCAAGGGTTAGCAATATGCAGTCTGGATAGAGACAGAGTAATTACCTTATCAAGAAACAATGGAAAACAGAGAGAAATAAGCAGTAATCTTCATGCTCTATTAAACTAAGAGTGAAGAGCTCACATATTTCATATTCTTTTAAGTATAGCAAATTCACTAAGTCCAAGGCTGGAAAAAGCAATGTCACTGGGAGTTTTTTTAGCAGATAGATAAAAAGAAGGAGGGTCAAATTCTGGCCTTGAATATGTATGTGGGGCATCTACAGACATGAATGGGAAGACTAGGTCTGTGTCCAAGGCCAAAATGCAGGCCAGAAAATATTATTTTACTAATTTTTTGCAAAAGATTCTACTTAAAGAAACAATCTCCTCTTCATTTGGACCCAATTTATAATTTTCATAAAGGAAGCTAAATTCCTGGTAGCATCTCTGGATGACATTTTACTTGTGGAGTTTTTTTTTTTTAAATACTCTACCTTTCAGGGAGCCACATATTCAACTGGGTCTCAGCCTGGTCTCTATTTGTGCATACACATATAAAAACAGCTGAAATCTGAAATCACTAACACCAGTACTTGCTCATGCAGGTGACAGAATTTACACATGCAAAAATCCAGTTCTCCAAATGGATTCTGGGGATGTAAATTCTTTTACCTGCTTATGGAGGTGTTAATGCTCAATCTGGTTGTGCCTATGGTAGGGATTTTGGTAAAAAGATTGCAACATTGCTACCATCAGTGAAGCTCCTCCAACGTAAAAACTAGTGGAAGAATAAGTGTGACAAGACTCTTTCAGCCAGCAGTGTTATGTTATGTAACTGTCTGTTATGTGGACACATGCATGCACACTCTATTGAAGTGTTACTAGTTGGAAGAGAAAAATGTATACACCTTTCATAAAAGATTCTATACAATGATTCTATAACTACAAAAATAAATAATGTTTGATTCTTGACAATTCACTGTTAGTCTATGTGAAATGAAAAAAAAGCACTCTCTCTCGTGTGTATGAATTATATATTATATAAAATAATTATTCTTAATTATCTGTATATAAATTATATAGGTATATTAAACATAATTAAATAATATACAGTAGTAAGGACTACTTCGTGTGGTAACAATATAAAATTAACCTGGATTAATTTTAATGGTTTTATACATACACACACTTTATTTATTTATTTACTTTATTTATTTATTATTTTGGTACCATCAAAGAGTGAGCCTTTTGCATTAAATTAAATCTATGTTCTTAATCCACCAAACCTATGCTCTCTCTCGCTCTCTCACACACACAGACACACAAACCTGTGTGTTGTGATCATTATATAACTGCCAAGAAAGACTTATTAGGCTTGAAAGTCAGTCACATGAAGTCTTAGTGCTCAAATCACGTAAGCATAATAAATAGGCTGCTGTCTAGAAGATTCCATTACATATCTACTTTCTAAGTTTATTGCTAAGTACGTATTTGAAATGGACACTGGTTAAAAAAGACATTTCCTGTGGCTCTTTCATTTTGGTATATTAAAGGGTATGGAGAAAACAGCTTATATTGGCTGCTTTCTGATTATTGCGGGTATTAAAACACAACAAACATCTTCACTTAAGTAATGTAACGGTCTGAATAAACCAAGAAAAGTAAATGAACTCAGAGACTTTAGTTGTTATGCTTCCCATTGATTTCAGTGAGAGTTCTAATCACAGAACAACGTCAAGGTTCAGTTTTCTGGGCAAAATTCTGCCCTTCAGTTTACATCCATGCAAATGTATGGAAGCCAGTGGGTCAGCATAGGTGCAACGTAGAATTTGGCCCCATTTTTAACCCTTCCCTTAATGGACTTCACTCCCCTCTTAACTACATAGTAATCTCATAGTGAGTGAGAATCTCCATTGCATGTCTCACACTGGACAGCAGAGAGAGTTGGGAGGATTATAAAAGCAAAGAAGTGCTCTCTTGGGAGCTGAACAGAGTGTTTTGCAACAAGGCTGAAAATGTCACTAACTTCTTCTGGTGACTCCTTAACTTCCCTGGGAAGAACTCTTGTTTTCCAGACTACCCTTCCCTGAGTATCCAACATCTTACCCAATAAATGGGGACGTTCCACCACCCATGCTGAAGGGTCCAGTCATCTTCCCACATCAGCACTAGCTCCTTTGTCCCACTCCATTTTTCTTCCCAGGTAAATTTTTTCTGCCCTCATCCACTCTCTCACTTACCAGAGTGGCCCAGCTGCTCTCCCAGGTGGGAGCCACATGAACAGTTCTCCAGTCATCCAGATCTTTTAACTATACCTCCCCTTTGAACAAGACATTCAGTTTAAAAGGGCTTTAACATGCTTCTAGGATATGAATGTCACTGTGCAGCACATAAACAAACTCCAAAACCAAAAATAACAGCATCATTCTTCCAAGGCTCTTCACATGTTCTCCCCAATGGGAGTTTTGCAAGTGGAACAAATGCAGAATAAGTGACGTAGACTATGCATCTGCAGATCCATGCTACAGATAGTAATAGAGATTTGTAGTGCAGATCTGAGAGGAAAATTTTGCCTACACAACCAAATTCAATGGACGCATGCAACTCCCACTAAATGTTATATGTATGTAAATCTACACATTATAAATAGGGGGCTGCACACATATAATTGAGAGCATAATTTGGCTCCTCTACAATACCCAAGCACAACAAGGGGTTTATAGACAGTGTAGCAGCCCATCTCTGAATTTTCACTTCCAGGCTGATAAAATTAGACCAGCCAGCTTTGTATTACGTTCAAAGGGGCAGGAATCCTGCGACATGTATCTTTCTGTTCTCGTGAGGTGGTAGGCAGAATGAAACATACAAGAATCCTACTTTCTAAAGTTTCCTAACAGTAAGTTTCAATTCCTGTTGGGTCACAAGAAGAGAGCCAGCAGGAAGAAAGGAGGGCCAGCACCTTGTGCATGAATGTAATTATACCAACATGCATGTCCCAGCAGCCATGAAATGGGCTACATACACACACAACATTTTGAGACTATTCATGTACTTAACTCCTGATGAGAATTTTCAGTTGCAGAATTTTGGCAGGTCAAAATATAATCAAATCTTGCAAAATCCGGTTAAATCTTTTTCAAAGAACTAAAAAAGGGCAGCAGGCGACTCCAACTCTGACAATATGATGAGAGGAAGAGTAAATAAGTCATATCACTTACTTTACTGAATAGATCTTAATAACCTTCCTAAACTTGTACTGAATTGGGAACAATGTTCAAATCTGAGATCTAATTAAGCTACCAGACCAAATCTAACCAAAGCTAACTTAACTGATTCTAAGGTAACATTTACTTTTAAGTGTTCCTGTACTTTTTTAAAAGAATAAATATATTTTCTATATTTTAACCATAGCTATCTCCAACACAGTGAATATTAACAATGGCAGCACATTTTAACTGGAACTCTCAGACAATTGTATTATTAAGTAATTCCCTAGGGATTCTCATAATTACTAATTTTTGTATGGGAAGAAGAACACTACAAACAAATTAATTCTATTTTGACTCCACATTACATAAATCCTTCTTTAGGGACAACCTCCTGTGTCTAAAATCAAACTTTGTGTATGTGGAATAGGTACAACTTTATTAAATTAAATGGAGTTGTAAATAGATGGGATGGGATACATGTCTGACTTTGGGTCTATGAAATAAAATTATATAATTCTGCAAGATTTTAAATAAGTACACCTCTACCTCGATATAACGCTGTCCTCAGGAGCCAAAAAATCTTACCGTGTTATAGGTGAAACCGCATTATATTGAACTTGCTTTGATCCACTAGAGTGTGCAGCCCTGCACCCCCGGAGCACTGCTTTATTGCGTTATATCCGAATTCGTATTATATCGGGTCACGTTATATCGAGGTAGCGGTGTACTGCAAAATGCACATTGTGGTCGTGATTCTCATTTACACGAAATTCAGCGATGAATCCTGGTCACGTGCCACTTGAGGCACGTTGCACATATGCTAAGAAGAAAACTAAAGCCCTGGTCTTGCAGTGTAAAGAGGCCCTAGTGTAAATGAGAATAAGTCCTTATGCGCTGAAGTGCCCATACTTTTCTATATGTGTGTCTAAAAGGAAACAACATTTTGCAAACTAATAATTTATGCAGTGAAAAGTCAGCATACCAATAAAATTGGATTGGCCTTGCCAGAGACCCTGCCTTAAAAAGGGTTTATTAAATAGGCTCTTGACATAGTTTGAATCTTCTTTGGCACTACTCCCATATTGATAAACTAGCTAAGGAAACTTGGTATTTGCTGTGAATGAGTTACATATTATATATATAAATAAAACATTGTATTATGTATCAATAACTTCCTATGACTAGGAAAGATATTTAGAAGTTCTAATTGTAACCACTTTTAAAGATGTGAAAAGTGAGAAATCAATCCAATTCTGCTCTCAGATACAGCACTGTAAACCCAGAGTAACTCTGCTGAATTCAGTGGTATTTGTCCAGATATTCAGAGCAATTAATGAGAACAGAATTTTCTTTTTTTATCTTCAAACCACTCTGTAGGAATCCTCAAACTGACCGTCTGAGATTAGTAAATTAGTAGTAGTATCCTTCATTATAACCCCCAATTTTACAATGGGGAGTCAGCGGCAGAATCAAGATTAGAACTCAAGAAAATCTGGATCTTAGTCCTGTGCTCAGTCCACTCCTCTTTCCTTCTCTCTAGACCAAATAGGCCCAAAATCATTATTTAGAAAAATTAATCTATTTTGAGTGACAAAGGTCCAAAAGCATTCAGAACTGCTATAGTCTTTTTTTGTTTGCACTCATGTAAATTGAAAAATAACAAAAGCAACTTATCTGAAATTTTATGTGTAAAAAAATTCAAACAAGAAAAGCTCTTGAATGCCAAGCTTCAAGCATAAGTGAATATTTATGGGCAGTTATAAAGTGAAGGTTTATAATGGAAACATTGACAGGTCCTTAACTATAGCAGGGTTAGCAGTAATCCAATTGAAGAGGTGTGGGTGGGGAAGCCAAAATAAACCACAAATGTGTGACTTTCAGGCCATAACAAGAAACTCTCCATAAAGCAAGCTTGCTGTCTGTGTTTTCTTTTTGTATACCCTGAAGACTCTTCCTGCCTTACACTGTGTCTGGCTACAAAAGAGTCAGCAAAAAGGTATGACACATACATATATTAATTTTGCCTGCACCTGCAGCATATTCATAAACACACTAATGATCACGTGTGTTTATAAACTGCCCAGTGACCATGGAACAGATGCATGCAGTTTACTCTTTCACTTCATTGATAGCGATTTGTGTGCATCCCTTTCTTTTTTAAAATCAAATTCATCTTCCTCTTGTGCCTCGGGTATTTGGCCACTCCTAGAAGTAGGATTTCAGATTTGATAGGCTAATCATCTGACACAGTTTGGCAAATCCTATATTTTTAAGAACAGATAGAGTAATAAATCCTAAGGATTGGTCTTTTGAGAGGACACTGAAGTATCCAATGATGACCAGACAGTACATAGTAAAAGGTACAATATATTAGACATGTTACAAACATAGGGCTTAATCTTGCACTCAGAGAAGTCAATGGGAGTGTTGTTATTGACTTCAGTGGATACATGATCAGCTCCATTATGTTCTGTACATAGCAAAATGGAGCCTTATTTCATATTATTTCACCAGATTTTGTGGTTCAGAAAAAAACAATATTTTCTATTAAAAATTAAATAATACTTAGAATTAGCAAGTAAAATCAATATTGAGAGGAAATAAAAATTTGAACTCTATTTGTATAACTCGCTCTGTATAATGCTACGCTTCTCATTATACCCATTAAAGCCTAATTGGAGGGGGCGGGGGGGAAGAGATCAATCTAAGTTACACAAGTTCAGCTAGATCGACTTACCGTGGTGTCTTCACCGAGGTGAGTCAACTGCTGCCACTCCCCCGTCGACTCCGCCTGCGCCTCTCGTGGCGGTGGAGTACAGGAGTCGACGGGAGAGCGCTCAGGGATCAATTTATCGCATCTAGACTAGACACGATAAATCGACCCCCGCTGGATCGATCACTGCCCGCCAATCCGGCGGGCAGTGTAGACATACCCTATGTCACTCCAAGACTCCTTAACAAGGCTCTACTCTACTTGATGTTATTGAGGTCACTGGTACAAACCCACGGGGATACACTGTTTGGTGGTGAAAGTTCACAGTAATTTAACTTCAAGTTTGTATGAAGTTGAATGACCAAAATGATTTAAGAGAGGACTCTGAGCATGCTCCCCATTGACTGATGGAGTCCTGAATTCAAGAAGATGGCAGTTCTAAGCTAGCATTGAGGTTTTGTTTATGGATCTGATCCTTTTTAAAAAATGGCTATGAAGCATGTTACAAACTGTATAGGAGATTACTGAAAATAGGAAGTGTAAACCAGGAATCAAAATTAGAACTAGCTGTAGGAAAAATGGTGTGTGTGTGTGTTTGTTACCCTTCATTACAACTGGCTCACATATACAACATACACACATTCCCAGTTGTTGCATATATGTACATGTGCACATACTGTATATATGTGTTTGCATCGAATATGTATATACAATATCTCTAGGTGTGTATACATATATATACATACATACACAGAGATGTATGGGCCAAACCCTGTCCTGATTTACTTAGTTATACCCCATACAATCCTATTGATTTCCATGGAGTTGCATATAATGCAAATTAAGACAACATTTAGCCCTATGTTTGTCAGTGTAATGTGTTTTGAAAAAAATATTCTTTTCATATAAAGACTCAAGTCTCCTTCCCACTGTAGTTGAAGAATGAGTCATTGGGAACAGAGCTAAAATCTCAACACAAGCCCTTTATTCACAGTCTCTATGGTGGTCTCACTAGAAAATGCACAGTGCGTGCTAGCCAGGCGATAAGTTTTTAACTGCACACATCTGGTTTCTGTGGAGGGAATGCACATGAAAATGCCTACTGTATAGAAACGCTATGTGATTGCTTGGTCCATTTAGCCTTTGGCTGATCTATGTTATTCCCAAAGCTCTTCTTAAAGCAGAAACGTCTACGTGATCTGCCTTTTTGGTGCTACTGTTCTGCTTATTTCAGCAGATGAGGAATAAAGTAATGTGCCGGCAATTACTGTTTTGAGTTACTGTAGTCAAGCAGCACTTGATGTGCCAACAAATTATGAATGCCTTGATCTGTGTATAGAATTTGGATACCCCAAGACTTCAGCAATTCAATTGTGTTCAGGATTCCATGCAGTCACCCTGCCCTTTCTCTAACGCTACAACTTGATTTCCTTTTCCACCCCTTTTTTGACTAATGATCTTTTCTAAAACACATTCTTCCCGCTGTGTCTCATTCTCTCAAATGCTTATGTCTATGATCTCTGCTTTACTATCAAGTCTGTGGTAGCTGGCCTTCCATTAGAACAGCTCTGGAAGACACAGATATGATGTGGCTCATTTGAGCTCACATCATTTCGCTTTACTTGAAACATACACTAGATTGTGATTTTAAAGAATTGTTTGCTCCCAAATAAATATGGTCCATTCCCTTCTGATAAAGTCTGTCCCTGCTGAAACTCCCTTGTCCTTGCGATGTCCTTCTCTTTAACATGCTATGTCTAGCCTGTTTAATCCGCACTTGCAAGCTTCTTTTTAACCTTCTGCTCAGCCTCCCTATTCATTCACCAGCAGGAGAAGGAAATTTTACAGCACTACAGATGTCAAGCTGAACAATACATTAGCCTTTACCTAGCACACATTATATTGCCAGACAACTCAGCATTAAATATAAATGAAGAGTTACTTCAAGCAGAGAAATGGCCTCAAGTGCAGCTAACAGATTTGCTAAAATGCTGACTTGTTACATATAGTTCCCTTCAATACATGCACACAAAGTGCTGCCTTAAACATAATCTAAATGGTAAAACACAAATTGCAAAAAGACCTCTATTCATTGGCACAATCAGTATCTGTTATTACTACCGAATCATAATTCCCATTATTGTAAATCAATCCATACTGCACATGCATTTTAAATATGTACATAAAGTAAGTCTTGATCACTGCTATCAACATGGAAATATTATTGCTAGAGGGAAAGCTATTAGCTCTCATATTATAATACATCATACAGGGTTCAGACTGAGACAGAATGTGCTAAAATACTAGTAACTCTGTGATTAAATAAATTACTAACTAACACATTAATAAATAACTCAGAAATGTGTGAACTCCCCCATTCATCCCACTGGGATATTAACTATAAAGCCTAATGATCCCATTTTAAATGTCAACAATACTATTAACTATTCCACTGCTGCCCATTATTGTAGAAGCAGCCAACTGTTCAGGTCTGGGGGATATCACGGTGGTCTTTTTTCACCCTGACCCCTCGAAGTAAAGATATTTAAAGCACTACCATACCAGTCAACTTATCATACAGTACTGAGAACTGGTATACTCATATGGAAACTTTCCCCAGCATTGAGATAAGCCACATTATTTTGTTCTCAGGAGCTCCACTTGGTAAAATACAAGTGAACTTCACCACCATATATGAAACATCTCTAAGCCCCTTTTACTGTTGATATGTCAAAACCAAGAATGATAATCCTAAAGGCAGACATTGGACTAGTGAATATTTGAACTTTCCCATAAAAATCTAGGCTAAATTTTCTAAATATGGCATAGCCCTTTTCTGGATCTGTGCTTATGGTCAACATGCAAAATGTCTGCTTTGTACCTGAAGAACTACTGCTTAATAGATTTAATCTTCCCAACAATTTAGAAATATGCAGTGTTTTTAAAGAAGTTCTGGTGAACTTTCACAATAATTCAGTTAGTCATTTATGACATTATGTTGCATTCAGATGTGAATTGAATCAAATTTTTGCTCCTGCAGAATCTTACACATGAAAAATTACATGCTGAAAATGTGCATGGAAAACTGTCAAATGTGGGGGCAATTTTAGAGAATACTTTTGAATCATTTACTATTAAGTATATATTTATACTATGTGTCGGTGAGTGTGAGAATATACAGCTATTGGAAACTTTCCAGATACAACATACCGTAGAACCTCAAAGTTACAAATACCTCGGGAATGGTGGTTGTTCGTATCTCTGAACAAAACATTATGGTTGTTCTTTCAAAAGTTTACAACTGAACATTGACTTAATACAGCTTTGAAACCTTACTATGCAGAAGAAAAATGCTGCTTTCCCTTTTTTTTTTTTTAGTAGTTTATGTTTAACACAGTACTGTACTGTATTTGCTTTTTTCTTCTTTGTCTCTGCTGCTGCCTGATTGTGTACTTTCGGTTCCAAATGAGGTGTGTGGTTGACTGGTCAGTTCCTATCTCTAGTATTTGTAACTCTGAGGTTCTATTGTATATATAATATCTATGTGTGTACGTGTATATATACATACATACGACACATAGGTTACACGCACATATATACAGGGTTTTATGAGGACTATAAGGTAGTTCAAACTGTTGGAACTTTTTCATAGGCACCATCTTATATAATGTATTACATACATTCGGTGTTTTTGGGTGGATTCACTACCTTATATATATCTACATATATATACACGCACATGGAAATTGTACATAATACAAATATATATTGTTTAGGATGGTGCATATAAAATTTTGAATAGTTGCACATTTTCGTACCCACATAATGTAAACAAATATACACTGCATTGAACATTTTTCAAAAACAGTCTCCAAAATTGCATACAAGTTTCGCAGTGTTGTATATAGATTTTGTGAATATAAATTTTCATATGTAAATTTCTGAATGAGCAACAGTTCGAATTAATGTATGCAAACTGCATTTTCACATGCACATTCTGTAGCTACAGCTCTTATTACCAAATCTACATATCTGAATTAATCTTGGATGCACAATTTTTTTTGTTCCTCAAAACCTAACATGATGCATACAAAGAATTAAGTCCACATTAAAGTCCCTTCAAAATTTTGGCTCAATGCAACAGACACATTTCTTACTTTTTTGATCCTTAAACAGGTAGAATGTGATTTTCTTTATGTAAGAGCAGTGTTATTGTCTGGCTTCTCGTTAATGGACTATGGCATCTGCTGTTCACACAGAGAAAAGTGATTCTTCAAAGTGCTTAATTTAATGTGCCAACTTGAAGGTATCTCATCAGCTCAGACCATGCTGTTCTACAATCGTACTGAATGATCTCCTCGCTGATGTACTTTATAAAAGAAACACTCTTGGACTTATTAGGTAGTGACTCCTGCTTTTTTGTTATATAATGGTAATAAATTTATTACAGTGGACTTCAGTGTACACAAAATGATATTTTATATGTTCAGTTTTAGACACATTTTACTAGTTAACCCAAGACAGTGTCTGACTTTTAGAATGATGTAAATTAAGAGAATAAACACAGCAAATGTGTTACTTTATCAGACATCCCTTTGATGAATGTTTTTATGGTTCAATTAGAACAAGAGCCTCAAATAACACCAGAGTATAGTGCTGCGTGTTTATCTCCTCTGACTGGACCACATCATGTACATTAATTATTACAAAACAAAGACAGAGACACAGAAGGTTCTGTGTGTCTTAATGAAGTTCATACCATATTCAGAGGATGTTAACAGTATGTTACTGAATGTGTCTTAATTACACATTGAAAGTTGCCTGCCACTTGACCAAAAATCTTTTCCTCTTTAATTAATTAAAACACTTTGCATTCACACTGCAGAACAAGTCTTAAGTCTGCACTTTGACCAAAGGCAATTACAGCAAACAGATTTAATGATCTTTTCTTCTGTTGGAGTGAAGTAGCACTGGGCCTAGATCACTTGATAAGAACATCATGCTCAATGCTAGGTTTGTAGCTCATTCAAAGGAAAATACTTAGCTTCCTCGGCTTTGTTTAATTAAACGTTGGTCGTAGATTAAGTTTTAGGAATTAATAATAAGTCAGCATGCCTCATCTGATGCCAACGCACCAGGTTTCTCTCACACATAGGGTTTACCCACATATGAGTACTGTCAGTGCTCAGCACAGACTCCATTCAGTATAAAGTAATGACACTAACTACAAATATCAGGTGCAGAAGCTGTGCTTTCCGGCAAGAGCTCACAGAAGGAATCGCAACTCCACACTGTACTGGGAATAGCACTCTACTCTATACAAAGAAAACAAGGACTGGCCTGTCAGTTTGTACCAGGGGCCCACTTCTTCTTACAGATAAACAAGTGCAACAACGACTTCAATAGAAGTTCAGTGCATGTATCTCAGATCATAGTTAAGTCCACTGGGCTGGATCTTCAGCTAATGTAAACTGCCATAACTCCACTGACTACAAGGGAGCTTCGCCAGTTTACATCAGTTGAGGATCTGGCCCATTGTGTTCACCAGCTTACCATGCTCCCTCATTATAGTGGAAAATTAAATCTCCTAGTAGTGAATCTTTAAACTGCTTCATCACCCTGCAAACAGGGCACAGGAAGGGAAGGAGGAGCATATTTCTTGGGAAAATATTATCACCAATGAATGGCAAATGCCTATTTCCCATGAAAGAAAAGCACCAGGAAGACACCCATCCCTCCCATGCATCTCCTGTAATTCTGTTTTAATGACCCTGACACTAAATACCAACAAAAGATGGAGACAAAGAAAGGACAAGC
Organism: Terrapene triunguis; assembly: GCF_002925995.2. Taxonomy (NCBI): domain Eukaryota; kingdom Metazoa; phylum Chordata; order Testudines; family Emydidae; genus Terrapene; species Terrapene triunguis. The sequence continues at coordinate 26,215,146 of NW_020664413.1, read as the reverse complement.
TACCTAGTTCCTGGCATTAGGATTTCCAGAAGGCTCACTGCTGTTTAAAAGCCCCAAATTAACGAGTAATGCTCTTCCGATTAACCTCCATTAACAAGAGAATCCCATTTGCAGAGGTTTTTAAGAGTTGCTAAATCTGACCACAACAAAACAAGAATTAGCTGTAGCCTTAAGATATGTGTGTCTGCCAGGAGGCTAGTCACCCTTCCCTAGCTCCCCCCACCTCCTTGTGCCAAGTGTCACTACTGGTTGTCTTCCTTAGTGTATTTGTCATCCCATTAGATTCACTGAGGAAATTGTTGGAAAACTGAATAGAACTCCCATTTCCTTTGTAAACGGTTCCAATTTATTTGTACAAGAGACTAAACATTCCCTCATGCTTTCATCTTAGGGTACTGACCACATTATGGCTTGATCCATGCTACAACAATGTACAAAAACCATTTTCAACCATGGTTATGCTAGAACAATGTCAGCCTTCTTATACTTCAGTTGTCCAGTCCAGTGCAGAGCAGGGGTTATTTTTCATCACTTATCATAGAATCATAGATTAGGGTTGGAAGAGACCTCAGGAGGTCATCTAGTCCAACCCCTGCTCAAAGCGGGACCAACCCCAACTAAATCATCCCAGCCAGGGCTTTGTCAAGGTAGGCCTTAAAAACCTCTAAGGATGGCGATTCCACCACCTTCCTAGGTAACCCATTCCAGTGCTTCACCACCCTCCTACTGAAATAGTTTTTCCTAATATCCAACCTAAACCTCCCCCACTGCAACTTGAGACCATTGCTCCTCGTTCGGTCATTTGCCACCATTGAGAACAGCTGAGCTCCATCCTCTTTGGAACCCCCCTTCAGATAGTTGAAGGCTGCTATCAAATCCCCCCTCATTCTTCTCTTCTGCAGACTAAATAAGCCCAGTTCCCTCTGCCTCTCCTCATAAGTCATGTGCCCCAGCCCCCTGATCATTTTTGTTGCCCTCCGCTAAACTCTCTCCAATTTGTCCACATCCTTTCTGTAGCAGGGGGACCAGAACTGGACACAATACTCCAGGTGTGGCCTCACCAGTGCCGAACAGAGGGGAATAATCACTTCCCTCAATCTGCTAGAAATGCTCCTACTAATGCAGCCCAATATGCTGTTAGCCTTCTTGGCAACAAGGGCACACTGCTGACTCATATCCAGCTTCTCGTCCACTGTAATCCCCAGGTACTTTTCTGCAGAACTGCCACTTAGCCAGTCGGTCCCCAGCCTGTAGCAGTGGATGGGATTCTTCCATCCTAAGTGCAGGACTCTGCACTTGTCCTTGTTGAACCTCATCAAATTTCTTTTGGCCCAATCCTCCAATTTGTCTAGGTCACTCTGGACTCTATCCTTACCCTCCAGCGTATCTACCTCTCCCTCCAGTTTAGTATCATCCGCGAACTTGCTGAGAGAACTTGCTTATGCCCTCTCTATGGTACAGAAATGTCCATAATAGGAGATAATTTAGAGAAAAGTTTTTGTTCACAGCTCTATATCGAGTGCGGGGAGAGTTATGATGTGCTTAAATTATATTGCCAGGGTACTTTTTTTTTATTCTTGTAGAAGATCAGACACACAAGTCAACTGTGAGTTCTCTCTCACTCATGTGTGTATCTCACTTCTCTCACTCATGTGTGTATCTCACTTCTCTAAGGTCTTGTCTAGTCTACACTGGCAATTTACAGCGCTGCAACTTTCTCACTCAGGGGGGTGAAAAAACACCCCCCTGAGTGCAGCAAGTTTCAGCACTGTAAAGCGCCAGTGTAGACAGTGCCATGTTCCCAGCGCTGGTAGCTACGCCCCTCGTGGAGGTGGGTTTTTTAGAGCGCTGGGAAAGCTCTCTCCCAACGCTGTGCTGTGACCATACAAGCCACATTAAAGCACTGCCACGGCAGCGCTTTAGCATTGCCCGTGTAGACTAGCCCTAATACAGGACCTATGATATAATGTCAGTGAAGTCACTCTTCCCTATCTCATCATTCTAGGAAAACCAGCAGGAGGAATGAAGAATTCTGGTTTCCTATCCTGCTCCCGTCCCCCAACAGCAGCACTGCTAACATTATACTGCAACAGCACACTTCATCCAATTGCCAAGACTTAATGAAGGTTCGATGCTTCCTCTGTCTTCACCTCTACAACATTCCTAGCATTTACTGGTCTTAAATCACTCCTGAAATCAGGTCTCACAAACAGCGGTATAATGATGAGATACCAACTGAGCCATCAGGTCAGCCTGGTTGTCAGCATTTATCAGAGCCCCAACTTTTCCATATCAGTTTAATAACCCGCTGTTTGTGGACATGTGATCAAAAGCTTACTCCCTCACATTAATACACTGCATATTTTTAAACTCACCAATCCTTCAGTTTTGGATGATAGTGTCCAATTTTCATATTGGTCTCAACAACTTTGTCTCATTCATCTCAAAACAATTTGAAAATAGCTCAATTTTTTGTGTTTCCTGCACATTTTATAATATATTACTGTCACATCATCATATATCACCATGTGCCATTATAAGGAGCAACACAATCAGGAGACCATGAGAAATCTCCCAGTATTATGGATTATAAAAACTGGCCAAATATGCTTTCTGCATCGTTTCCCACTTTTATTAAAGAAGACTTGTGGTCACAAGTGGCACATAAAAATGGCACCTTCTTAATCAACAGATCTGCTCTTTGTGTGTCTTAGAGTCAGATCTGCTTCTTTATTGACAAAAGCACATTTATTGCTGTTAGAACTACAGAGTCCATGGACAAGGAGGCTGGACTCTGTTATGCTTCAAAAATCATCTGCTAAATTGTCCCCTACGTTCTGATCCCAGAACCTTTATCCCTGGTAGTGCTATAAGGCCCCAGGAAATACCCAGTTTGACTTTCAGATCCCAGGCTGAATGGCAGGTCTGGCAGTTACAAAAGTCAATCTAGGTCTCGTAAACTGAGCAAATTTGATCTGGAGGATATTGAGAGAAATAAATAGGAAACTACAGAAAGCCATTTTTAAGGAGTCACTTCTCTGACCATAAGTTTACTTTAACCCCTGTCTGTAACACAATCCATAATGCAGTTCACCTGGAAGTAAATTTATCTGTTATGCATCCAGTAAGCCAAGTGGCTGATACATGCAAAACTCTCAAAAAGTATGAGAGAAATTTTGTTTTTTTAGTATATAAAGTACCTTAGGGAAGCACTGAAATCAGAACTCTTCAGAATTGTTGAAATGAAGATATCTCTGTTACATCAAGCTATGGCTTTTCATGGCTTCCATAGTTGGGAGTTAAGTAAATCCCTGAGATGGTAATTAGGTTAAACAGTTCATCAGGCTCACTCAGAAACAAAGTATGGCACAGAATGAAAATGAGCGTGCATGCTAGCAAAAGCTCTCAGCCAGCCTATTACCCAGATGACAAGCAGAATTAATCCTCCACCAGTACCACTAATGCCAGCACTCCACCCCCACTCTTCCTGCATTGGGCGCAAATAAAACATTGGTAGACAACTCAATAAACAGATCGTGCTGCCTGAAAGGTTTGCTAAGGATTATAAAGATACAGCATTAACACCCATGCATGAGCAATTAGAAAAGTTAGCAAAGCTCACAATAAAATCCTATTATGGAGACTATTTATAGGAGAAAAAAAAGTGCCAAACAGGATAGACTAAATTCTTGGTGTAAGCACATATGGTATTTATTATCCAGATTCAAGGTGTCTGGTTACATCTATTTTAAGGTTGTTCTTTCTTAAAGGAGGGACAATCCATCAGGAAATATTAACATGCACATTCATTGTGTGTACATTTGTATGCAAATCTTTAAAACTATGTTGATGTTTGCTATAGAAACAAAAGGGGGGAAACCAATGTTTGATCTCTTATGGGGTGCAGAGACAATAAAGCCACAGTGGGCAGCAACCAGAGCCTTCCCAGTGACTTGACTATCAAGGGGTTAAGAATGTCATAAGCTCCCACTATTAAATAAAGCCAGGCAAGCACAGGGCTACCTGTGTTTGCTTCCATACAGTTCGCTGCAGGCTCCTGGTCTCTCCCCCCACTATGCCTGTAGCTAATGCATGTCTTATTAGGTTACTCCTGAAAAGGCAAAAGAAGAATGAATAATAATTCACACTGTAAAGGCTTGGAGAGAACAGTTTATGTTGTAATGCTGTTTTGATAGGCTATCAGCCTCAGTGGCACCAACTGAGATATATTAACAGATCTATTACATTATTAAGGCACACACATTTCCAGCAGCCATAACTTCACATATCTACTTTTTTTTTAAAGGAAAGAGACAGGCCACCATCTAAATGAGAGCACTCCTGGATATGCAAGGATCAGGACGAGAGACACCAGGAAAGAGAATTGTGCTCAGAACTTGCCATCATAGGTTGCATAGGTTTCACCAGCTCTGCTATCACTACACAGATATAACTGCATGAACTGAGCTCTCTAAAACAATGCAAGAAAGACAATATGTTATACAAAACATACTTGGCAACAAATAAAAGGCTTTAACAATATCTCCACCCGTGTTTCTGAGCAAGACTCTTCCTGTGATGAGTTCCAGGTTTGCTGTTAATACTGTACAGAGGAAGGGGCCTGTTCTTTATAGCAGTTGGGATGACGGTTTATTGAGCAACACTGACATCTATCTACTCTAACCATAGGATAACCATTTGGACTGGGGTCTCTGCTGAGGGGTGGGGGAAGGGGGTTAGAGAGGAAGGCTGAACTGGTGCCACTGTATACCAATAACAGCAGATATTACTGAGGGCACTGGTGCAGAAGAGATTATATAAGGCTCATTCTGGGCTGCCAAACCAAGCACCATTTTAGGCTGCCTTCACAGATTCTCCCTCCCACTCTCCTTTATCACATAGCAACCTTCTGCAGGAAAATTTGTATCCAGCAGGAGACCAAAACAGACAGCCTTGACTGAGGCTGCTGGCAACAGTGGTTAAGTACAATGGCCCAGATTCTGCAATCCTCACCAATGTTGAGCAGCACTTTATCATGTGAGCAGTCCCGATGCCTAAGTGTGACTATCCAAGACTTCATTTAAAGAAAGTAATAGGTTTTCAATAGTGAACTTCACTACTAATGGACTAGCTCACCCAACCAGCTTCTATTTCTTCTGAATTAATTTATTTCCCGTTCATTAAATAACAGTATCGTGTTTGTAGGAAAACACAGTGAAATGTATGAAACATGTTTTCCTTGACAGAAAGATCCCAGACAAATTTCCGTGTGCCAAGTCACAATCTAATCCCTTTTCTTCAGCTGGGAGATCAGTACAGAACCATGCTTCTCAGCAAACCTTAGATCTTTATGATATTCAAGATTCATTATATTGGTCTGCAAAATCCAAGAAAGATATAACCCACTACCTATACATTTTAGTAGTCAAAAGCTCTGAACTTAGGGGAACTGTTTGGCAACAAAGTCAAATGGTGTGTGTGTGTGGGTGTGTGTGTGTGTGTGTACACATGCGTGCACGCCCATGTGTGGGCATGCTTTTTAAACTCAGCAAAAAAAATGTTTTATACAATTTTCTTTTAAAACCTCAGAACAAGACTTTCACTATTAAGAGAAACAAACACTTCACAATTGCCTGAGGCTGATCATGCCAGCTGCCTAGGTACAGTAATCCATAAAGACGCTTTTGTTTCCCTTTTAGAATGCAATTGTTTGGACTTGACGTATTTATTATTTCATGTAGTGGGATGTTGCTTCAGATATCTGAGCAAGCAATTAGCCCAAGATTTTCAAAAGCAACTAATGGTTTTTGGGTGATCAGTTTGAAACATCTTAAAGGGGGCTGATTTTTCAGAAAATACAGATTAGCCACACTCTGACAATCAGACCTATTTAAGATTCCAAGTTGGGCAGCCAAAGACTGAGGCATAGACAATCATAAGCAACTTCTGAAAATCTGAACACCTCTGGGACTTTTAAGGTGATGTGGTAGTTCAACATCACTAACCTCATTTTTGCAAACGAGAGCAAAAGAAAACAAGTCAGTGTAAGAGACAAATTTTGAACACTAGGCTGCCTGACTCCTAGTCCAGTGTGCAGCCCACTAGTCCATGTGACATTATTATTTCAATCACGCTGACATACTGTACAACTTGAGTTTTTAAATTATCATCAATAGTTATAGTAAGAAATTGTCACCATAGATTTGAATTTCCTTTCGTTTCATAGCATTTTGGCACGACAGCATATTACAGTACATAATAAAATTAGGGCTGCCGATTAATCGCAGTTAAATCACGCGATTAACTCAAAAAAATTAACTACGATTAAAAAAATTAATTGCGATTAATCGCACTGTTAAACAATAGAATACCAATTGAAATGTATTAAATATTTTGGATGTTTTTCTACATTTTCAAATATGTTGATTTCTATTACAACACAGAATACAAAGTGTACAGTACTCACTTTATATTAGTTTTTATTACAAATATCTGCACTGTAAAAATGATAAACAAAAGAAATAGTATTTTTCAATTCACCTCATACAACTACTGTAGTACAATCTCTGTTGTGAAAGTGTAACTTACAAATGTAGATTTTTTTTGTTACATAACTGCACTCAAAAATAAAACAATGTAAAACTTTACAGCCTACAAGTCCACTCAGTCCTACTTCTTGTTCAGCCAATTGCTAAGACAAACTGCCTGCTTCTTATTTACAATGTAACCTGAAAGTGAGAACAGGCATTCGCATGGCACTTTTGTCACCGGCATTGCAAGATATTTATGTGCCAGAATCGCTAAACATTCATATGCCCCTTCTCGTATGCCATGTTCTCAGATGATGACCCAGCATATGTTGTTTGATTTACGAACACTGTCACTACAGATCTGACAAAATGCAAAGAAGGTACCAATGTGAGATTTCTAAAAATAGCTTCAGCACTCGGCCCAAGGTTTAAGAATCTGAAGTGTCTTCCAAAATCTGAGAGGGACGAGGTGTGGAGCATGCTTTCAGAAGTCTTAAAAGAGTAACATTTCGATGCGGAAACAACAAAACCCAAACCACCAAAAAAGAAAATCAACCTTCTGCTGGTGGCATCTGACTCAGATGATGAAAATGAACATGCATCGGTCCGCTCTGCTTTGGATCATTATCGAGCAGAACCCATCATCAACGTGGATGCATGTCCTCTAGACTGGTGGTTGAAGCATGAAGGGACATATGAATCTTTAGTGCATCTGATACGTAAATATCTTGCGACGCTGGTTACAACAGTGCCATGCGAACACCTGTTCTCACTTTCAGGTGACCTTGTAAACAAGAAGCAGGCAGCATTATCTCCTGCAAATGTTACCAAACTTGTTTGTCTGAGCGATTGGTTGAAGTAAGACCGAGTGGACTTGTAGGCTCTAAAGTTTTACATTGATTGCACTACAGTACTTGTATTAGATGAATTGAAAAATACTATTTCTTTTGTTTTTTACAGTGCAAATATTTGTAATAAAAAATAAACAAAAATAAACACTTCGTCCCTCTCAGATTTTGGATGGCACTTCAGATTCTTAAACCTTGGGTCAAGTGCTGTAGCTATTTTTAGAAATCTCACATTGGTACCTTCTTTGCATTTTGTCAAATCTGCTGTGAAATTGTTCTTAAAACAAACAGCAGTGTGTTGGGTCATCATCCGAGACTGCTATAACATGAAATATATGGCAGAATGTGGGTAAAACAGAACAGGAGACATACAATTCTCCCCCAAGGAGTTCAGTCACAAATTTAATTAACGCACTATTTTTTTAATGAACATCACCAGCATGGAAGCATGTCCTCCGGAATGGTGGCTGAAGCATGAAGGGGCATACAAATGTTTAGCGTATCTGACACATAAATACCTTGCAATGCCGGCTACAAAAGTGCCGTGCAAATGCTTGTTCTCACTTTGAAGTTACATTGTAAATAAGAAGCAGGCAGCATTATCTCCCATAAATGTAAACCAACTTGTTTGTTTGAACAATTGGCTGAACTAGGACTGAGTCAGAAGTAGGACTTGTAGGCTCTAAAGTTTCATATTGTTTTATTTTTGAATGCAGTTATTTTTTTGTACATAATTCTATATTTGTACGTTCAACTTTCATGATAAAGAGACTGCACTACAGTACTTATATTAGGTGAATTGAAATATACTATTTCTTTTGTTTTTTATAGTGCAAATATTTGAAATAAAAAATAAATATAAAATGAGCACTGTACAATTTGTATTCTGTGTTGTAATTGAAATCAATATATTTGAAAATGTAGAAAACATCCACAGATATTTAAATAAATGATATTCTATTATTTAACAATGTGATAATCACAATTAATTTTTTTAGTCGCACGATTAATCGTGATTTATTTTTTTAATCGCTTGACAGCCCTAACTAAAATGCAAAAACTATTACAGACACATGAAACAAAACTATGGAAAATCTCCTAAAACATCACTAGCATTCATGCCTCCTAGCATGCTTTGTGAATACTAGTGTTATCGATGTTATAACCCATTGCTCAGAATAATTCCCCTCCAGAGCATATATTCAACTTTCTGCCAGGAAATAGAAAGGACATTGTGAAAGAAGTTAAAACAGAATAATATAGACAATAATAACATATCATAAATAATATTTCACACTTATAAGGTGCTTTCTATCCAAGAAGCTCAAAGCACGTTACGAATAGTTTCACAACAACCCTGGGAGGTGAGTATTTTAATCCTTGTTCTACAGATGGGAAAAGTCAGGCACAGTGAGACTGAGGCCAAAGTTTTCAAACTTGGCTATTAAAAATCAGGCACCTAGATAAGTGGCCTGATTTGCAAAGGTGTGCTAACATCACAAATATATCAGAGCTAATCCTAAAGCAAATAAGGAACCCCATGGGACATGCAGGCACTCAGAAGCTCTAAAAATTAGTTCATTTATGTGCCTAAATACAGACTCAGGCGGCTGACTTGAGACACTTGAGCTTGAAAATACTGGCCTCTGCCACATGCGCAAAGGCACACATCAAAGGTGCAGCAGAGCCAGGAACAGAATCCAGATCTAGAATAAATTGCCTAGGGAGGTTGTGGAATCTCCATCATTGGGGATTTTTAAGAGCAGGTTGGACAAACACCTGTCAGGGATGGTCTAGATAACACTTAGTCTTGCCTTGAGTGCAAGGGACTGGACTAGATGACCTCTCGAGGTCCCTTCCAGTTCTATGATCACCTAGGGCCTGCTCCAGCTCCACTGGAGTCATTAAGAGTCTTGACATTGATTTCAATGGAGGTTAGACTTCACTTTTTCACAGGCCCTACCCATAAACCCATAATCCTTCCCCTATAAACCACTTTATTCCATGAGCAATTTTTTAAAAACATTTTTATTTTCATAAGATCAAAAACAGTTCAGGACAGATTCCCAGCTGGTGTAAATCAGCGAAGCTCTATTGATGTCAATTTACACCAGCAGAGGATCCGGCCCTTCTATTTTATAGATTTTCAATGTCTAACCCCTCAGGCATTAATAAATAAAAGGGATGGAAAGTGAAGGTAAGGGGGACAGGGGGAGGGGAACAACAACCACAAAAACAAACCCTAAATTCACTGCCCACATTGCCTTCTGCCGATCCATCGTATATATTTTATGTACACCAATTACTGTGATGTAAATTTTTAATATTAAGTTTGGGCTGCACTATGAATGGCTAATTTAGATTGTAATCTCCTTGGGGCAGGGATTACATTCTCTTCATCATTTTGCATAGTGGACACTTTTTGGCACTATAAAAAGTAAAGGATAATAATCAACTTGACTTGCAGAATGAATTTGGGTATCCATGGAACCAAGGTCTAATGGATTATTAGATATTTTTAATACTTTGGTCACCATTGTAGGCAAACTCTAAAACTATGTTTAACAGGCATAATGAAAGTGAAAACGCATCTCATACCCTTAAAGGTCTGTGCATACTTCTGAAAAAGTATAGCTGGTTGGGTTCTCTTTGAGAGACTCAAAAATGCAAAGGAAACTTTGGTGCTTTCCAACCCATGTTCATCACTGCTATAACTGATGACCTATTTATAGCAACACTGCCAACTTTTTTTGATGGGCCCAATTATTTACTAACAGAGAAAGCACCTGTGATATGAGATCGGGAGTAAATAGCTAAAAAGCCCCCACCTGACCTTACCATAACAACTTAAGTACACAATGAAAGCTGTGCAATCACAGGAACAATCAATAAAGGCTATTTTTATTCCTTGAGCCTTTACCTTAAAACACTCCCATTTTCACAACATTAAGTGAAAGTGAGACTAAAATATAAAACAAAGCATCTTATTGTCCTGAAGAAGCACAACACATGAATGGTAAAAGAAACGGTGACAGGATGTGCTTTTTCGGTTATTTTCTCTCATTCTGGTGTCTGTATTTGATTATTCCTTATGAGATCAGAAACCTGCTTCTGAAACTGTGGGAAAGGGGCTAACGTTTGTCTGTTCCTTGAAAGGGCTGGACTGAGTAAAGAGTTGGGATAAGCCTCTTGACCCTTAGAACCCAAAGGATGTGTATACTTGTCCTCAGAACACTAAAGTGAGGGATGGGAGCCAAGTAAACTCTTCTCTTTTCATTTTCTGAAAACCAAATGTACTGAAAAGCAATTAAATTTGCTGCACACAAACTAAGGGAGGGACACAACAGGAATAAAAAGGCCTTTAAGCTAATTAAGTGACATCATTCTTTCTGCTCTGGAACCAAAGGGGTGGATTGGATGCCAAAGTGAGGTACTTTTCACATAACCAATCTGGTCAACCAGCTTAAGTGGAGCTCCTCCCAGCCAAAAGGGTGTAAGGGGATCTGGCCGTATCAGCAGGGGACCCAATAAGCTCTTCTGCTCTCTTTCACTCCCACATACAGTGAGCTTCATTCTACCTCAGACAGAAAGGGTTGTACATTTTATAAACCACAGCTTCATATTTCCTTTATTCAGTAAGATTTCCACTAGCATTACTAGGCTACGGGTAGTTCAGCTGTAATGTGCTTTCTCCATAATCCATTTTATTTCCATGTTTCCTCAATCATGTTATGGCCTTCTAAATAGTATAAAATACATCTAGGTTTTTAATCTCTTCTGAGCGTACTGTGTTTCATGGTGTCAAGTATCAGAGGGGTAGCCGTGTTAGTCTGAATCTGCAAAAAGTAACAGAGGGTCCTGTGGCACCTTTAAGACTAACACAAGTATTGGGAGCATAAACTTTCGTGGGTAAGAACCTCACTTCTTCAGATGCAAGACTGATGCATGTGTTTCATGGGAGTTCATTCTTGCCCTGTCTGTTACCAGCATACATCCAATGTAGGTGGATATATTAGTCTTCATTAGTCAGGACAAACAGGAAACTGTTTGAACTGCACTCCATGAATCAATGGGGTCCTTTTGTTTTAAGTTTAGACAACAAAAGAGGTGAGATCAGTGGAAGCCCGCAGTGGAGAGAAGAGAGATGGGGCAATGGAAAGAAATGGTAAACTCCTTGGTTTCTTAGGCCATTATTGAATTTCCTCCTAAAAATATGCAAGGCCAACACTGGTTTTGCCTGAGTAAAGATTGCAGGATCAGGTTTTAACTGGCTAGTGGCCTTTTCCTGTACATGCTATACACAAACTATTTCAGATTTGAGCCAAGATGCAGGATTGAAAAACAGGTGATTCTTTTACTGTTAGATGAGGGGTTGGCTTGATGCATGAGGATTTAGGCCTTGTACTCCCCACACTTTGAGATGACAATAAATCCCTAAAATTGGTTATCAGTGCAAAACAGCAAAAAAACAGAGTAACATGAAATAATCCCATAAAAATACACTGACAATCAGGGTTTGGCTATGGGGAATATTTTCCTTTTAAGCAGGAGTTCAGTTTTGCCAGCTCTAACGCTATTTAGGAATAAGACTTGTAGACTCCAAATCATTCCTCTGCAGTCTACAATGCCCTGGATATTACACTGCATAGCAGATGAAATATTTCACCCACCAAAATTCTCATTTTCTCATGCTAATGAGCTTTGCAATATGTCTTGTCTTTGAAGATATAGGAGAAAAACTGCAATTAAGACATGGCGCTATTGCTGTCCCAATGCCTGAAAGTGTTTTTAAAAAGCAAACAAACCAACAAAACCCCAATATTTTATGGCTCTTGGATAGTCTCCATTATCATCTATCCAACGTGAGACACATAAGAATAGTTCCAGGCTTCCTGCCAAGGATATAGGTACATCAGCAAATGGAGAAAGTATCAGGTAGCAAAAAAACATTTAAGGACCAGGGGGTCCCCAGTGCTTACTACTGTGGCAGTACTCTCTGGCAAGAGACTGTTATAATTATTAGTAAAAAATAACCTTAAAATGTAGAGAATGGCCCAAACCAAAAACCTCAAATCCAAATGTTCTCAAACTCAGGGAATTCAAATCTGAATCCAAACTGAGTGGCTATTTTCTACCTCTTCAATGATCCGGGCTAAACCCTTGAATCCAAACACAACCATACTTAGGGAATGTTTGGATTTGGGTACAAAATTTGTGCCATGAGACCATCTCTCCAAAATGTTGCACAGACAAAAATCTCCAGTTTACTCTATGGACTATCTCCTGCTATCCGCTGGCTATGCAAGTATTTTAATATATGCCACAGAAATACATCCTATTGAACCCAGAAAAGCCAGGGGACTTCATGGTAGCTACATCAAATTATTTAAAAGCTACATAATAACTTGTCATGTGCATTTGTATATAGGCCAAAAATGTAATGTAAAACGTAAGACACACTTGTCCAGAGTGGATTCACTTTCTACTGGAGCAAGAGATACATCACAACCACTGCTCCAGATCAGGGAGCAGTTCCCCAAACTCTGATTTAGCTCAGGTTTAATGAAAAGGTGGCAGAGCATTGGAGCCCTCAGGTGGGAGAACAACAAGCAAAGCAGCTAGGTCTGGGGAGCAGCTCCTTGTTCTGCTAGTAAGTCAAGAGGGGAAGATCAGAGTTCAAACTCTCTTTCAGAGACACTGATTAAATCCCACCAATGAGTGGAGAATTTGGCTCCTGTGTTGCTAAAAAGCAGCAAGGCCCCACCGGGTGCATCCTATCTCACAAAGCACAAGCACATGTTAAGTAACATCTTAGGAACACAGGAATCGTTGGATCCAACTAGTGGTGCACCTAGTCCAGCATCCTGTCTCAACAATGGCCAGTACCAAATGCTTCAGAGGAAGGTGCCAGGACCCTGAAGAAGGTACTTATAAGATAACCTGCCTGCTGGAAAAGTTTCTGCCTAACCCTCTTAGTTAGAGGTTGGGTTATGACCTGAAACATGAAGGTTTATATCCTCTGGGTGAAATCCTGGCACACAGAAATGAAAGCATTGACTTCAGTGAGGCCAGGATTTTACCCTCTATCTTTTAAGATTCTTAGCTACTTATAACATCCCCCCTACTACCATTTTCCTCCCACAAAAGAGATATTAATAATGCAAAGAATAGAAATCACTACTGGCACAGCAGAGTAGCCCCAAAAAATTATTTTCATTTAAAACTTTAAATTCTTCTTTTTAAATGCTACATGGAAGGAGATGTTAGTAATTTATGGGGTGCTTGGCAGATCCTGTTTTCCACACCCTTCTGTATTATGCCCCAGCATTCTTTGAAGTTATGCGGCACATTGTCGTCTAACTCCCATGCTGGTATTGAAACAGCATGTTGGAGAATCTGGATTGTTGTAAATCTAGGCAGAAGGTTACCCATGTGTTACGTTTCAGATGTGTACCATCCACTGTGATCAGAAAACAGATAACTACAAGCAAAGGCTTTTTCTTTCTGCTAGAGAAATGTTATGATACAGCAAGGGTCGAACTGTTAACTAGTGGGATAACAATGCACTTATACAATAGCTTGGCAGGGTTACAAAGCTGGTTGTTCACTTTTGCTCCTCACATAAGCTTTTATGCATGCTCATCAAGGGTGAAAACTGAAGAGATAATAAAACTAAACACCTAATGGGTATATGGTAAAAGAAGGCATGCTTTCTTATCCCTAACAAAAGTCCTTGTTTGCAAGCGCCTGCTTCTTTTTGCCTTCAAATTCTTACATCCCACTTTTTATCTGTTGTGGCTTAAGCCTTCCTACTCTTTCCTCCCACTACATAGTGGCCACGAGCTCACCAGGCTAATGTTGACAGCATTACCCACCCTCCGTGGGTGACTCACAGCACTGAACATGAGGAAAACACAAGCAACCTTTTGTTGCACTGAAATGATGGAAACAGAAACACACACACAAAAAGGCAAACAACCTTTTGAGGGAGCCTTTGTGACCCAAATACACCTCAGTGCTGATGCTCTGCAGAGCTTCATCACATTACTGCTTTTCTTCTTAATGTTCTGTGACACCTCTCAACTATGTGTCTCTGGAAAGGAAAACTAACCAAAAAGTTCCCCAGTGGTAGAAATCAAGGGAAAGCTGTTCCACTTTTGGCTAGCATGCTTGGAGTATGTTCATTTTGGGGAAAATGTCACACATAGATAAGGCCCTGAATGTAATTTTTTTTTTAAGATTTTGCAAAACCTACTGCTAACAGGAATATTTACATTATTTAAAAAAATTCAATCAAACCATTTTTTGTTTGGATTTAAACATGTTACTGCAGGTTTTGAAACCCAAACAACCGAAGCATTGTGTTATCATACATGAGGGCTAGAAAATGAAACTGACTAGAAACAGATTAAAAACTATACTGAAACTGATGAGTTCATGGTCCAAAGTGAATAAAGTCCAAACTGTAAACATTATAAAGGGTGAAAAATAAATTAGATTTTAAATGAATGTGTGATTCAGTTGTAATAAGCTCCGGTGTTAGCAGGAACTGGTGATGTCTTAACACTGGTGATATGGTGGCTGAATAGTGCTCCCATTGAAGTCAGTAGGGGTTTTGCCCATTATTGTAACCTGACAACAGGCCCTTAAACGTCTGACAGGATTTTAAAATACCACCATGTATTACAGTCTGATCATACCTTCCTGCAAGATGGGAGAAACTCTACAACATTAACTCCACCTTCTCATTATGCCTTCAGGGGGCTAGGGTTTCTGACCTGTACTGAGCGGGGGGGGGGGCTAAGCAGCATTAACTTCCTATGGGAAAGCCACTAGAGAGGGAAACATGTTAAGAAATGACAGTGAGGAGCACAGCATTGATTGACAGATATTCCTCATCCACTCCCCTCCCCAAGAATTCCCATTGGGCAGTGTTTACAGAGGGGCTATGCAGACTAAGGAGAAGCTTGTGTGTAATGACTGTAGAATTATTTGGATGTTATTTTTGCACCTTATGGCTAGTGTTATGTCTTTGGGTTCTTTTTAATGGTCACAGGCTCAAACCACCTTATTAAACTATGTGCTACAAGGAAAATATAACCTGCCAACTTAGCTTTGTCTCTTACACTTCTCTTAGGATAATTAAATATTAATGAGATGATGATGACTATATTAAAGAGGTAGTATCCAAAGTGTTCTCGGCTTACTTACAAAGCTGTGATTTTATTGAATCAATTTCCCCGTCCAAGTACAGATAAATGAGAAGACATAGGGTACCTTGAGAAGAGGAGGGAAAAGGGAAACAACTCTGCAGTCAATCACCCATGTCTTAACATAATGGAGCAATGTTGGTATACAGCTGTAGATAACACTCTCTCTTGCCCAGGCAGGAACACCCTTACCCACACACGGATGTTCAGCTCAGGCTGAAGACTAGCAAGTGGGAGACTAAATCAGTTTGACAAGCAGAGTTCCCTTCTCTCTCCCAGCAGCAGGTTCAGCAAAGGCAGCATCAAGTACGCAGGCAAGACTACCTCTAGATCAGCTAGACACTGTTAAAACCCAGGAGACACCATGGCCTAAGGTCTGATACGGTTAACACCCATTAGAGCCACAACTGACTGTGGAGAATAAGAAAAGCAAAAGCAAAGGGACAGACCTGAACAAACAGGTCAACACCTGAGCTTCACTCCACCCCGGCCGCTCTTACCCTCTTCTCCCCTGTCCTGTCCCCCGCGCTCCCTTTCCCTTTCCCATCCCCTCTCCCTTTGCTTTTTCCAAATATCTTATCCCCTCTTAACTAAACCCACCACCACCACCCAAAAAAAAAGACAGTTACTTACCTTCTGTAACTGTTGTTCTTCGAGATGTGTTGTTCACGTCCATTCCACATTAGGTGTACGCGCGCCGCGTGCACGAATCGTCGGAAACTTTTCCCTCAGCGGCTCCCGTCGGGCCCGCAGGGTCTCCCCTCCCGCCAGAGCGGCGCCCCGCCCTTGCGTATATATATCCCTGCTGGCCCGACCCTCCCTCAGTTCCTTCTTGCCGGTGACTCCGACAGAGGGGAAGGAGGGTGGGAAGTGGAATGGACGTGAACAACACATCTCGAAGAACAACAGTTACAGAAGGTAAGTAACCGTCTTTTCTTCTTCGAGTGCTTGTTCACGTCCATTCCACATTAGGTGACTCGCAAGCTTACCATTGGAGGAGGGTAGGAGTCAAGGAATAACTGATTGCAGCACCGCCCTGCCGACCACTGTGTCATCTCTGGTCTGATGGTGGACCGCGTAGTGGGCTGTGAAGGTATGCACCGACGACCAGGTGGCTGCCTTGCAGATCTCCTGGAGCGGGACCTGTGCCAAGAAGGCCGTCGAGGACGCCTGGGCTCTAGTGGAGTGAGCCCTGATCTGAGGAGCAGGCATGTTGGTGAGCTCGTAACACATACGTATGCAAAGCACGATCCACGCCGACAGGCGTTGCGTAGAAATAGGCTGGCCCTTCATGCGTTCCGCAACGGCCACGAACAGCTGAGTCGATTTACGGAAAGGTCTGGTACGGTCCAGATAAAAAGCCAATGCCCGCCTAACATCCAGGGTATGTAGGCTGCGATGGCTTGGGTCCGTATGGGGCTTAGGGAAGAATACCGGTAAACAAATGTCCTGCCCAATGTGAAAATTCTTAACCACCTTTGGGAGGAATTTAGGGTGAGGCTTAAGCTGCACCTTATCTTTATAAAAGACGGTATAAGGGGGCTCCGAGGTGAGGGCCCTTAACTCCGACACCCTCCTAGCCGAGGTGATGGCCACGAGGAACGCGACCTTCCATGAAAGGTGCGTGAGGGAGCAAGAGGCCAGGGGTTCAAAGGGCGGCCCCATAAGCTTAGTGAGGACCAGATTGAGGTTCCACGGGGGTACAGGAGGGCGCGAGTAGGGAAACACCCGCTCCAGTCCCTTGAGGAATCGGACTACCGTGGGGTTGGAGAACACGGATCTGCCTGATTCCCCAGGGTGGAACGCCGAAATGGCGGCCAGATGCACCTTAATAGAAGCGGGGGCGAGGCCTTGACGCTTGAGGTGCAGCAAGTAGTCCAGAATCAGTGGTATCGAGGCCTGCAGGGGCTGTGAGTGTTGAGGCTCACACCACAGGGAGAAGCGCTTCCACTTGGCTAGGTAGGTTGCCCTTGTGGAGGGTTTCCTACTACCAAGGAGGATTTGCTGGACCTCGAGGGAACATCTGTGCTCCACCTCACTTAGCCAGAGAGAAGCCATGCCGTGAGATGCAGCGACGGCAGGTTCGGGTGGAGTAGGCGACCCCGATCCTGAGTGATGAGGTCGTGATGGAGGGGAAGGGCTATCGGAGTGGTCACGGACAGTTCCAACAGAGTTGTGAACCAGTGTTGGCGTGGCCACGCCGGGGCAATTAGAATGACTGTCGCCCTGTCCCTGCGGGTTTTTAGGAGGACCCTGTGAATGAGTGGGAACGGGGGGAAGGCGTACTTCAGGCTTCCGCCCCACGGGATTGCAAAGGCGTCCGCCATTGAGCCTGGACTGTGGCCCTGGAACGAGCAGAATTGCGGGCACTGGCTGTTGTCCTTGCTGGCAAACAGGTCCACCTGGGGAAACCCCCACCTCAGGAAAATAGAACGGAGGATGTCTCGTCTCAGCCTCCACTCGTGCCTGAGATAGGACCGGCTGAGACGGTCCGCTAGCCCGTTCTGGACCCCGGGGAGATATGCTGCCCGAAGTTGTACCGAATGGGCTATGCAGAAGTCCCAGAGGAGGAGAGCCTCGTGACAGAGGGGAGAGGACTGGGACCCGCCCTGCTTGTTTATGTAAAACATAGCGGTAGTGTTGTCTGTCAGAACTGACACGCTGTGTCCTCTTATGGTGGCGTGAAAGGTCTGGCAGGCGAGGCGAACCGCCCTCAGCTCCTTCAGGTTGATGTGGAGCAACCTTTCCTCCCTGGACCACAAGCCCTGAGTGCGCTGGTCCCCCAGGTGCGCCCCCCAACCCAGGTCCGACGCATCTGTTACTAACGTCAGAGTCGGTTGTGGGGCGGCGAACGGGACCCCCGCGCAAACCTGCTGTTGATCGAGCCACCAACGGAGGGCGTTCGACACTCGAGGCGGGATCGTGACGACCATGTCTAAGGGGTCTCTGTTGGGGCGATACACCTGAGCCAACCACAGCTGCAGCGGTCGGAGTCTGAGACGGGCGAGCCCGACTACGTGTGTGCATGCTGCCATGTGCCCCAAGAGTTGCAGGCAACATCTGGCCGTGGTCGTAGGGAATTGCTGAATGGAGGTCACGGCCTCCTGGATAGCCAGGAATCGCGATACGGGAAGACTCGCCCGTGCCGCCACCGAGTCCAGGACTGCCCCTATGAAGTCCAGCCTCTGTGTGGGGACTAGTGAAGACTTGGGCACGTTGACCAACAGGCCGAGTTCTCGGAATAATTGCAGCGCCAGTGCCACATAGGTACGAACCTCCGCCTCCGACCTGCCCACCAGAAGCCAATCATCCAGGTACGGGTAGACGCGCATCCTTCTTTTCCGAAGGAAAGCCGCTACCACTGACATGCATTTTGTAAAAACGCGCGGGGCTGTTGCCAGGCCGAAGGGCAAGACCATAAATTGGAAATGGCGCTGGTTGACAGTGAAGCGCAGGAATCGCCGGTGGGCGGGCCGGATGGCGATGTGAAAATAGGCGTCTTTCATATCGAGGGCAGCGTACCAATCCCCCGGATCCAGGGAAGGAATGATGGTACCGAAAGAGACCATACGGAAACGTGGTTTGAGCAAGTATTTGTTTAACTTGCGAAGGTCCAGAATAGGACGGAGGCCCCCTTTTGCTTTGGGAATGAGGAAGTATCTCGAGTAGAACCCTTTTCCTCTGAGGTCCGGGGGAACCTCTTCCACCGCTCCCACTGAAAGGAGGGTCTGAACCTCCTGCATGAGGAGTTGCTCGTGAGAGGGGTCCCTGAAGAGGGACGGGGTAGGTGGGTGGGAGGGAGGGGGCGAGGAGAACTGGAGGGTATAACCTGTCTCCACCGTGCGGAGGACCCAACGGTCTGATGTTATACTGGACCAAGCACGGTAGAAACGAGACAGGCGGTCCCCGAAACACAGGGGAGGATCCAGAACGGAGATGGGTACACTGGCCTCGATCGCAGCTTCAAAACCCTGGTTTGTTTCCCGGCTGCGGTTTTGGCCTTGGGTTTGGCCTTGGTAAGGCGTGTTGTTGCGCCTACGCCTGTTATCCCTGCCCCTTCTGCGGTATGGCTCTTGTCGAGGGCGAGGATGGTATTGTCTTTGCGGAGGTTGGGGCTTAAAGGGCTTTCTCTGCGTCACCGGGGTGTGCATCCCCAAGGACTTAAGAGTAGCCCGAGAGTCCTTGAGGCTATGTAGCCTGGCGTCTGTCTGCTCTGAAAATAAGCCCGAACCGTCGAACGGCAGGTCCTGGAGGGTGTTTTGTACCTCCGGAGGAAGGCCAGAAGATTGCAGCCATGCAGAGCGTCTCATCACCACACCTGACGCAATTGTTCTAGCGGCTGCGTCGGCAGAGTCAAGTGAGGCCTGTAAAGAGGTTTTGGCCACCGCCTTCCCCTCGTCCACTATGGCCGCAAACTCAGGTTGCGAGCCCTGAGGCAAGGCGTCCTTGAACTTGGACACTGATGCCCATGAGTTAAAGTTGTGCCTATTCAGGATCGCTTGCTGGTTTGCAATCCGCAACTGGAGGCCTCCGGACGAATAGACCTTCCTGCCAAATAGGTCTAGTCGTTTTGCCTCCTTGGCCTTGGGTGCTGGGGCCTGCTGGCCATGCCTTTCCCGTTCGTTAACCGCCGAGACGACCAGTGAACATGGGGCCGGATGCGAGAAGAGAAAGTCAAACCCCTTGGACGGGGCAAAGTACTTTCTTTCTACGCCCTTTGCAGTTGGCGCAGAGGAGGCTGGCGTTTGCCATACGGTCTTATAGTTTGCCTGGACCGTTTTTATGAGCGGGAGCGCGATCCTGGAGGGACCCTCTGGGCTCAGAATGTCCACCATCGGGTCCTCCTGCTCAACCGTCTCCTCTGCTTGCAGTCCCAAGTTGAGGGCCACCCGGCGGAGCAGGTCCTGGTGCGCCCGGTGGTCAATAGGGGGAGGGCCGGACACTGTTGTGCCCGCCACGGCTTCGTCCGGTGAGGAGGAGGAGGTCATGGCCTTTTGAGCGTCCTCGTCCTCCTGTAGCTCCTCCTCAGCGGGGCGGTCCTCCGGGGTGCGCCCCCTGCCCTGAGTCAGGGACGGTGCCGGGCTCGGTGCCGAGTCCGCCCTCTCTGCGTCCGGTGGTCTGGAGACCGTGGCCTCCGCACGGGAGGTAGGGCGGCACCGTGGGGAGCGGGACTGGTCTCCTGAGGGCCCCGATCTCGAGGTTCTGGACGGAGGGCCTTGCTGATGATAGGCCCACGGAGTCCAGAACGGCCACTGTCCAGGATGGCTCCAATGCGGCTGCCAAGAGGCCTCGTGCTCTCTAACGGCGTGCCCTCTGCGGCCATATCTGGACAGACCCGAGCCCTCTTCCGATGCTAGGGACGGTGACCTAGAGGGCCACGGCGGTGCCGTGGGGCGGTGCCGGTCCGGTGTCGGGGAGCGGTGCCGTCGGGACCGGGACCGTGAGTAGCGGCGTGCCGATCTGGACCTGGAACGGTACCGTTGACCGCGGGACCCGGAGCGGCTGCGGGAGGATGGTCTTGGGAGCCTCGCCATCGAAGCGTCCCGGCGCCTGCTCGAGCCGGGCTGCTGGGGCGGTGCCTCGCTCGCATCGGGGCCTGACTGTTTTGTGGTCCGTTGTGCGGCGGGAAGCCGGGAGTCCACCGAGGCGGAGCTCGACCGGGACCGGCGCCGTGAACGGTGCCGAGATGGCGACCGCGACGGGCGCATCATCGCCGGTTTGCCCTTGGATGGCAGTCGCGGCGGAATGTCTTTAGCGCGGAGTGTGCTTTTGGAGGACAATTCAATGAGGTCCTTTGCTGCCTCAAATGTGTCCGGGGTGGAGGGCTGTTCCAACAGTTCCTCCAGCCCTTCCTCCTCACTCGACGCGCTTGTCCCGGGGCTCGACGGGCCCTTCGGCGCCGGAGCCACTGGTACCGGGATCTGTATCGGGGCCGTCACGGCCTTGGCCGTACTTGCGGTCTTTGCCGGTGCCACCTTCTTGTGTGGGGAGCGCCCCCGGGCCTTAGGCTGGCCCTTCGACTTGGCCGGCGAAGAAGATCGATGCCGGGCGTGTTCCCGCCTTGGCGGTACCGTGGGCTTAGTCTGCACCGCCGGTGTCGGGTCGCGGACCAATGCCGGGGCACTCCGCACCGAAGTGGACGGTGCCGCGGAAGAGGAGGGCTGTAACGCCGCCTCCATGAGGAGCTGTCTAAGGCGAAAGTCTCTCTCTTTTTTAGTTCTGGGCTTGAAGGCCTTACAAATTTTACAGCGCTCCTTCTGGTGTGCTTCCCCGAGGCAACGGAGACACGACTCGTGCGGGTCGCTCACTGGCATAGGCCTGCGGCACGCGGCACATGCCTTAAAGCCTTGGGCGTGCGGCATGCCCCGCCTCCCAGGGCCGGTGCCGGGGTTGACCAAACCCCTATCATAAAGAGATTTTGGTCTTTCGGAAGAACTAATCTAACTACTTAACACTAAACACTTAACTATATTATGAACTGTTAACTATTGCTAATGGCTATGCTAAGGGACACTCTCAGGCGAGAGACAGAGTTGTTCCAACGTCGCCACGGGCGGTAAGAAGGAACTGAGGGAGGGTCGGGCCGGCAGGGATATATATACGCAAGGGCGGGGCGCCGCTCTGGCGGGAGGGGAGACCCTGCGGGCCCGACGGGAGCCGCTGAGGGAAAAGTTTCCGACGATTCGTGCACGCGGCGCGCGTACACCTAATGTGGAATGGACGTGAACAAGCACTCGAAGAAGAATCATGGAACTCCCATAACGTTTGCCACCATCACATTGTTCATTTTGCTTCCGCATTACACCCCTTCCCCCACACTGTGTCGGTCTGGTCTATTTAGTTTGTAAACTGTTTGGGATGGGGAGATCTGCTGCTCTGTGTTTGTACAGTGTCTAGCACAATGGGGCCACATTCAAGGTTGCTCTGTAGGCACTACCATAATAAAGATGCTGACTATTGTTATCGTTAACAATAAACATAATCCATTGCCTTCTTTGGAGTCCTTTGAGTTTTACATCCCTTCCTTGTTCATGCTTTGGCACCAGTTGTCATGGTAACCATGGAATGTTCCAAGAGTCCATTCACCCAAGACCTTGACTGTCTCAAAAATATTTTGATTCTCAGTGTCCTGTTACACTTTATCTGCAAACAGTCTGTGCACCTATCAGCAGGAGTGTCAGTTCCCAAAACAATCCAAATAGAGCTTTCAAATGCACCAGGTTCTTCTTACTATAACTGATGAAGGGTGTACGGCCTTTCCATAATTCCAGGCAACTTGTCCACAGTTCATAGGCCGTAAGCCATTACTGTCTCCCTCCTGGGTAAAATGTATGTTCCGTCGTCACAGCAAGTGACATGCAAATCCATTGCTCCTTTTCCTTTGCACACCTAGCCCTGTTTCTACCAGCTATTACTCCTCTCTACCAGCAATTAGATTTGTAGCATGACAATAGGACAAACTTCCTTTCCCATAAAAACTAAAAACAAATGTTCAGATTTTGACAGAACATGCATGTTTAAGGAACAATAAGACTCCAACAAATGACAAAACTGAGAAGGCATTCAAATTCCATTCTATCCTGACCACGTCTAGTTGGGCATATCACACTATGTGACATTTAATGTTACCCTGGGGGTGCTGTGGCTCAACAGAACCATGGATGCAGTGTCAGCTTTATTTTCCAGTATCTGTTGGGTTTACTTGAAGCACGATTAAACTGTGGGTTTATTTCTTTTTTAATCACATTCAAAATATTTACATTGCATAAATCCTTAGCAGGCACCTGAGAGAAGTCACAATAACAATTAGCTGTAATGGCTCCTCAGAGACATTAGTGCAGGGCCAGTTCTAGGGGCAGACAGGCAAGTAGGGCAATTGCCCAGGGCGCCAACTTCTAGTGGGCACCGCACTGCTTGTTTGTTTGGTTTTTCCCCACTCTGATTGGCCAGCCGATTTTGCTCTGCTGATTGACTGGCTGTGGGTTTGGTTTGGTGTTATTTTTTGCTCCGCTCCACTCGGGGACAGGGGACATCAAAAAGATTTTCCACCCTGGCTGACAAAAGAGCTAAGCCAGCTTCTCCATTAAAGGCCACTATGTAAACTGTTCAGGCCATTTTCAAATTCAGGTTATCTATCCTAAGGGGCATATTCACCACCGCTGAGCCAAGCCCAAGTAGCTGGGAGAGATGGACTCCTCCTCCAACGCCATGCAGCAGAAACAGGAGAGCTGCTCTGTGACCTAGTAGCCCCTGGCATTGCTTGCACACGTGCTCTGTAGGGGTTGAAGGCTGCTGGATCCATCCATTGGCCCTACTGCCTTTCCCACCTTGACCTCAAACCCTACTGCACTTAAATGCAGAGGGGAATTCCCATGGAGCTGACACTTGCATGGACTCCCCAAATACAACTCTCCTGCCCCAGTAAAGGAAACACATAGGTTCTGCTGCATTTGGGGCCCTCTGTAGCTGTGGATGTGAAGGCAGGATTTTTGCCCTTTGGATTCTTGTCAAAGGTGAATTATTCAGCCAGCAAGTCACTGCAGGAGTGAAAGATGAAGTCATTTTATGACTTTATGGTGATTAAATTCACTCTCCATGCTAAAAACCTTTCTAAATTAAATGACTCAGCTTTGCAATGAAGAAAAGGACTACATTTTGCACACCAAATGTGGCTACTCCTCACTCTGAACTAAGGCCTCAATCCTCGGGGCTGCACATGGGCACTGGGGTTAGCAAGTGTAGATCCGATTGTAGGGTCAGGACTGAAACACCTTCAAAATTGCAGCTAAAGAAAAGCAAAAGCTTCCGTGAAAAGCAGCCACAGGAAAATGTGCTGGAAACACATAAGGTTTTAATTTTGTAAAACAAAAACTCCCTTCCCAGTTCATACCTTGTCTGTCAGCTTTCAGCCAGAAGCATACAGTATTCTCGGGGCTGAGTTTCAAACCTTTGAGAACAGGAGTTTGCCATGGAAACACAGACACAACCTCTGAGTACAGAGGTGTGAACTTCACTGTAAGAGCTGTAAAACAGAAGACTGTTTCAGAGGGAAATAGTCACTGAACAGAATGTTGTGAAATCCTAGATTGTTAATTTCTTCTGCAGAAAAAAGGTCAGATTGTTCTGAAACTGGATATATGGGTTGGGTCCTTTCTCTAAGTCACTCAGCAGAGAAAAGTGTGAGCAGGGAACGACATAATTGTGGATTAGATCTATTCTATACTCTCATGTCACGTCTCTAAATGTAACATTAGTTCAAGTAAGAGCTACACCCAAAGGCCACAGACAGACAGAGACCAGGGTCAATCCTAACTCGCACTTGTTCAACTGCATTGATTTGGTTTGTAAAGGTGTAACAGACGGCAGAATTTGACCCTCTGATGTGGAGTGGAAACTCTCCAATTCACAAATCCTTCCTAGCAGCAAAGAGGCAGAGGCCCCACTTGCTTCAGTAGTTTTTCCAATATGATAAATGTTATCATTGCCTCATTGCCCTTGCTCCATGGAACATGACAGCACTATGAAAAATAAAATAAAATAAAGCAGCCCTTACAAACAGATCTTCTCGAAATTAAATTTATTTGATTAAAGGCGAACTACAACCCTATTTTTAAAAATGAAATAAACTGACAAAATTGCTAACAAATCAGCAATAGAAGATCAGTAAAGGCATAATAATTTACAGAAAGGACCAGGCACTGCTCTCAAGGCAGGGAAACCATCAGTAATCTCGCTGTGTGCATTGAAATAATAATTGACATTTGCAGTGTAGCCTTTCTTCCACAAGAATCCCAAAGTGTGGCATTTAGCCAATGGTCTACACTGGGCCAAGGTGTGAAGCCATACTGCCCATGCGGAATGCAGCCTGGCTCATTCTGTGTGCTGATGTGGCTGGAAGACCTGGTCCCACCTTCTTCCTTCTGGGATATACTGAAAGGGATATACTGCAATTGTGACTAGCCCTGAAGTAGGGTAC
Source organism: Terrapene triunguis (assembly GCF_002925995.2). Lineage (NCBI taxonomy): Eukaryota > Metazoa > Chordata > Testudines > Emydidae > Terrapene > Terrapene triunguis. The sequence continues at coordinate 26,189,582 of NW_020664413.1, read as the reverse complement.
ACAAAGCAAGAGAAAATAGCTGGTCGGGGTGTTCCCCCTTCTGAACCTGATCTACACAGAATTTGGTCTGTTACAGATCTCAATTTGAGAGCCGAGCCTTTTTAGTTCTTATGTGACTGGCCACTATCTAGGCTAACACCTCATTCGTTGAAACAGTGACCTCCAAAGCAGATTTCTACAGCTTGAGCTTAAGAACCAGCTCTCCTAACTAGCTCACCATATGCAACTCACTAGTCAGTGTGTGTTACGTGCCCCTCTCTGTATCCATTAACAGAGGATGTTAGTCTGCTTGCCTAACACAGAGCCTGGCTCTTTACCACAAGCTACAGACAGAGATTAATTTGTGCTGGGGCATGCCCCTTTTCATGCTGGTGTGCAGCCCCAGCAACTCTTCTGTCAGTGGCACAATGCATGACCTCACACATACGGTCACGCTGTGTGCAGGACGTCATTTTGAGCCCCGGCACCTCCCCATTTACAAATTAAGCACTAGCTATACAGATCTGTGCTCTTAGCTCTGGCAGTCCCTAGTTTAGTCATTGGTGTATCCGCCAAGATGGTGGCTGTCAGACTTGTGTTCTCCTTCCTATCCGTGCAAGGTTTCAACTTTAAACCTAGTCAGTTTAAATAAGAATTAAAGCTATTTCTGGTTTATGCCTGCTCCTGAATCCTGCCTACCACATTGTGGATTTAACAAGCACACTGTCTTCTCTCTCTCTCTTAAATGCTTTTCTCTCCCTTGTCACTGTGTGAAAAATCCACACAGACAACAGAAACTGACAATCTACTGAGGGCCAGATTCATACTGGGAGAAGAGCCGGAAGCAGATAAAGGTGGTGAGCTGAGGCTACTGTCCTTAGTTCGTTGGTAGAAGACCTACAGCCTAAGATTTCTTGGTCTTATTTTATTTTTCCATGGAACTAGTGGTCTGGGGTGTAGTCTCACCTCACCACATGATGCAGGATTTCCCATGCATGAATCATGTCTTTGCTACAAGGACTTGCCCACATTGTATCCTAGGACGTGAAATAAGAATATAACCCTGTGACGGGTTGGATCACAGAAACCCCCTTGGGAGCTGCCACCCGATGTGCCAAGACTACCCCTGCTTCTGTTTTCCCTGCCAGCTTAGGGCTCCAGCACCCTGTCTTGCTGAGCCAGCCACTCCTGTCTGGCTCCAACACAGACTCAGGGTCTGAATCACTTGTCCCAAAACTGCAAGTTTACCCAAAAACAGCTCACAGGAGTGTGCTTGTCTTTAGCACTCAGATGCCCAACTCCCAATGCAGTCTAAACCCAGATAAATCCGTTTTACCCTGCATAAAGCTTATGCCGGGCAAACTCATAAATTGTTCGCCCTCTATAACACTGATAGAGAGATATGCACAGTTGTTTGCTCCCCCAGGTATTAATACATACCCTGAGTAGATTACTAAATAAAAAGTGATTTTATTAAATACAGACAGTAGGATTTAAGTGGTTCAAAGTAGTAACAGACAGAACAAAGTAAGTCACAAGCAAAATAAAATAAAATGCGCAAATCTATGCCTAATCAAACTAAATACAGATAATCTCACCCTCAGAGATGCTTCAGTAAGTTTTTCTCAGACTGGACACCTTCCAGGCCTGGGCACAATTCTTTCCCCTGGTACAGCTCTTGTTCCAGCTTAGGTGTTAGCTAGGGGTTTCTCCATGATGGCTCCTCTCCCTCTCTGTTCTCTTCCACCCCTTTATATATCTTTTGCATTAGGCGGGAACTCTTTGTCCCTCTGGGTTTTCACCCCCCCTCACTGGAAAAGCACCAGGTTAAAGATGGATTCCAGTTCAGGTGACATGATCACATGTCACTGCAAGACTTCATTACTCACTTGCCAGCACACACATATACAGGAAGACTCACAGGTAAACAGCCATCTGCAGACAATGGGAGTCATCAAGATTCCAAACCATCATTAATGGCCCACACTTTACATAATTACAATAGGCCCTCAGAGTTACATTTTATATTTCTAGTTTTAGATACACACAACGTCACAAACCCCTTGGCAGTAAACAAGTGGTACCTTTACTATCTACTAGCTAGACTAAACTGGCATTGATTTCAAACCATTTGCTACTTTGCTTGCGCCACATCCCACTGAGCGTCCTTGAGCATGACAACAGAGAACCCACAGTTATTGCCTCTGCCCAAAACAGTCACTGGATACAACATAAGGAAGAGGGAAAGTAACCTTTGGAGATCAAGCTTTATTATTTTACAGCCAGTGTTTTTCATTAAACTGCAATTCTGACCATTTAAATGGGTCATTTTACTGCTCAGTTACACAATTAATACCAACTAAAATTATGGGCTGTTGGTTTAAAATGAGGCAGAAAGAGACTATTATAGTACCAGTGGGAAACCCTCAGAGCACTGCAGCTCTGTTAATCTCACTCTGCAGGAGCTAATGTAGAAGCTGACTGAGTAATGCCTGCCCTAATATTTTGCCAAGAAAAAGAAAGCAATCCTATATTTTATAGGGCTCTGGGATTAGAAGAGATGATCAGTCCCCAAAATCACAGAATTTAAAATATCCTAATTAAAGCTTATTCCAGTCAGACAGTTTCAACATTTTGCAGCAAAGGACTTCCATTCATGAGCAGTCTCAGATATGATGATCTCCAGAGCAATGAAACCCAGGTTTATTGGTGGCATTCCTGGGATCATTAAGGGAATTGTTATGTTGATTTGCACATGTACAAGTTCCTCCTTTCAGTGCTGTTGTAGTATCAAACTTGGGAGAGTACTAATTTCTCAGTCTCCACTTCACTAAAGTCAGATGACTCAGAAGTTCAGCTACAGACTATGTAGATTCAGGGGTTTTCAAACTTCAATGCACCATGACCCCCTTCTAACAACAAAAATTACTACACAACCCCAGGAGGGGGGAACAAAGCCTGAGCCTTCCCAAACCCTGCCACCCTGGGTGAGGGTGAGGCCAAAGCCCAAGCCCCACCACCCTGGGGGTGGGGGGGGGGGGTGAAGAGCCAAAGGGGGGGAAGAGAGGGGGCCAAAGCCAAAGGGCTTCAGCCCCAGGCAGTGTGCCTGTAACCTGAGCCCCGGCACCCAAGGCCCAGGGCAGTGTGACTCAGGCTTCAGCCCCGTGCCCCAGCAAGTCTAAGCCAGCCCTGACGACCCCATTAAAACGAGGTTGTGACCACTTTGGGGTCCCAACCCACAGTTTGAGAAATGCTTCTGATGCTCTGAAGGCTAACAAGCTATTTAATATATATATATATATTATATATATATTATATATATATTAAATAAATTATTTATTAGTTATTGATTGATGCACCAAACAATATGAATCTCTTTACGTGTCTGAATGTATATATATTCCATATGCTCCATATATCCAGTATTCAGGGATATACAGTGAATTTCTGCAAAGTGTGAATTATAATCTATGCTGAAAACTTCAAGAACTTCCCAATATATTCCTCTTAATATCAGCTCATTCTGCTTAAAAATATAAATCCAAAGAAATCAAAGACCTCTTAGATTTAGAATCAAATATCAAAGGGGTAGCTGTGTTAGTCTGGATCTGTAAAAGCAGCAAAGAGTCCTGTGGCACCTTATAGACTAACAGACGTAGAGGAGCATGACCTTTCATGGGTGAATACCCACTTGCATCCGAAGAAGTGGGTATTCACCCACGAAAGCTCATGCTTCTATACCTCTGTTAGTCTATAAGGTGCCACAGGACTCTCTGCTGCTTTTTTAGATTTAGAAGTAACCCATTTTAATATGCTATGGAGAGGGAGTTCACCTAGAGTTTTCAGATGAAAGATGCAAAGTATTATTATTATTGCAAAGCAAACACCATCTTTATATATGACATGAAAATCAGTCATTGCTGTAACACGTTCATATAAAATTGCTAGCCACAGTCCTAGAAATTAAAATTTAGAGCACAAGTACTACTTGACCAAGTAATTTCTATGCACAAAACATCATACAGGGCTCAGATTTAGCTCTTAATGTCACTTCTGCACAGGCTGATTAATCAGCTTATGCAATCAAGTTCTTCAGTCATTCTTGGAAACAGATGTGTCCTATTCCAAACAATATTTGTCAAAAGAAAAACAGAACAACCCAAAATTGAACTTCACTGAGCCACTAAAAAAAGAAAGTAAATAATCTCTTCTAAACCCCAGGGATGGGAGAGCTCATCGAGGCATAAAGCAGCAGATACATCCAATTGCATCGGAGAGACAGCACTTCAAACTAGAGCACTGATGAGTAAATTACAATTCATGCCTCAATGATTTTCCACATCTGTATGCACCACACTAGAGGGTCCTCTCTTAAAACAGTTACTTTCTTGGAGTCCAGAGGAAGGAACTAGAACAATTTTCATGGCTAAGCCCCTAAACCTCAAATGATGGTGTGACGGGTTGTATCACAGAAACCCCCCTGGGAGCTGCCTCCTAATGTGCAAAGACTACCCCTGCTCCTGTTTTCCCTGCCAGCTCAGGACTCCAGCACCCTGTCTTGTTGAGCCAGACACAGTCTGCTCCAACACAGACCCAGGGTCTGAATTACTTGCCCCAAAGCTGCAGGTTTACCTGAAAACAGCTCACAGAAGTGTGCTTGTCTTTAGCACTCAGATGCCCAACTCCCAATGAGGTCAAAACCCAAATAAATCCGTTTTACCCTGTATAAAGCTTATACAGGGTAAACTCATAAATTGTTCGCCCTCTATAACACTGATAGAGAGATATGCACAGTTGTTTGCTCCCCCAGGTATTAATACATACTCTGAGTAAATTACTAAATAAAAAGTTATTTTATTAAATACAGAAAATAGGATTTAAGTGGTTCCAAGTAGTAACAGACAGAACAAAGTAAGTCACCAAGCAAAATAAAATAAAATGCGCAAATCTATGTCTAATTAAACTGAATACAGATAATCTCACCCTCAGAGATGCTTCAGTAATTTTTTTCTCAGACTGGACACCTTCCAGGCCTGGGCACAATTCTTTCCCCTGGTACAGCTCTTGTTCCAGCTCAGGTGATAGCTAGGGGATTCTTCATGATGGCTCCTCTCTCTCCTTGTTCTCTTCCATCCCTTTATATATCTTTTGCATAAGGCGGGAACCCTTTGTCCCTCTGGGTTTACACACACACACTGGAAATGCACCAGGTTAAAGATGGATTCGAGTTCAGGTGACATGATCACATGTCACTGCAAGACTTCATTACCCACTTGCCAGCACACACATATACAGGAAGACTCACAGGTAAAACACAGCTATCTGCAGACAATGGTCCTGGTCAATGGGAGTCATCAAAATTCCAAACCACCATTAATGGCCCACACTTTGCATAATTACAATAGGCCCTCAGAGTTATATTTTATATTTCTAGTTTTAGATACAAGAGTGGTACGTTTATACTAATAGGATGATCACACTCAGTAGATTATAAGCTTTGTAATGATACCTTACAAGAGACCTTTTGCGTAAAGCATATTCCAGTTACATTATATTCACTTATTATCATGTTTTTATAAAACTATTCCAGTTACATTATATTCACTTATTATCATGTTTTTATAAAACCATATAGACTGCACAACGTCACAGATGGCCATCAGAAATCTGTAGAAGCACTGTCACCTCTTCTGAATGGTGCAATTCTTCTTAATTCTGTACATAGAAAAATAGAACCAAACTCTAGTCTTAGCTATACTAGTATAGCTATACAGAGTAAGTCCATTACACACTAGTGTAAATCCAGAGTAACTCCATTATACACAGATGGTAGTCCACAATAAATCAATGGTTACTCTATATTTACACCACAATGGATGAGAGCTGTATTTAGACACCTGAGGAATAATATTAATATTGTCTCACTTTATCCATCCCATCAAAACACATATTGTCATTGTTGTATTACAGTACTAGTAATGCATGAAAAGTGGTGAAGCATCTCAAAGGCATAATGCTCAATACCCGTGGGGCCATCCTTTGCTGCCCCTTGCTCACCGCATATCACACATCTTTCATGTAATTGAAATAGGCGAGGTGCATAATGAACAATTGTGTGTGATATATAACATGACCCCTGAAGACCTTTCTCGTTATATGTAGGGAACATGTGAAACATACAAAAATACAGAAGAGCAGGATACTGCCCTGAAGACACAACGTTTTAAAAAAACAAACTGAAAACTGAAAACATTATGGCATCTAAAAACAGCAGTAGATTTTTTGACTTGAGTTATTGAGCCCCTTCAAAATAGGGGTGACACTGAAAACACCAATACTTTTAAACTAAAGCAGCCTACTGCCAGTCACTCCAATAAAAGCTCTGAAATAATGTACAGAGCTCCTGGGTAGAACCCTTATGCTCAGTCTACACTAGTAAAATGACCTGTTGCTGACAATGGTTGTCGGCACTACTCCCCTTGCTGGCTCCCTTCAGCAGGTGTTGAAAACCATTTTATTGCTAGTGTATTCAGGACAAAAGCATTCTCAGCACCACTGCAGAAAGTATGACTGAGTCCCATTTCCACCAGGTTGCAACCATGCTTTCTGTAACATGGAATATGCTTTTGTCTCATTTGCATTACAGTAAACCATTTTCTGCACCAGCTGATCAGATGCCAAGGGAGACCAACTGTTGACAACCACTGTCAACAACATTTTTCTACTACAGACAGACCCTAAGTGGGAAGATTATTAATTATATAATGATATTTTTCCTTGTCAGACTAAGCAGCATCCATTGTTACATACTGTTAGGAACGGTGGGGTGAGAAGGCTTTAAAAGGGAACCCTGAATGATGCAATTATCACGCTGAGAGATTCTGCCTTTCATACACATTCATACACATTTCATACACACTCCACACATTTTAACAAAACACTCATTTTTATATCTCTCTTCCTTCAGCAAAGCTGGCAGTTTCTCTGATTGAGACAGCCGCTGCACCAGTGGCACATTTATAAGCTTCAAGAAAGCCCAAACATAGGATCAAGGTGGCTGTTTGAGACTTGACAGACCACCTGAAGAGATGGCACCTCTTGATCTGTGACTGGGAAATCTTCTAAGGTGCATCTTCAGCCATTCATATGAAGGCAATTTTCACAAGTATGTTGTTTTTCTGATAGTTTAAGGCCTACCAAAAGAGGGGGGGAAATCAGAAGGAATAGGGCCACCCTCCAAATGGACTGAAATCTTGGGAAATGTTTTACTGTTCTGCAAAGAAGGTAAGAGAGGGAAACATGGTAATGACTAACGTTGTATATATTATCATGAGATTGAGATGATTCAAAAGTTCATGAATGGCAAAGCCTTGACTGGTTTATGTGCAGTGTTTTATTTAGTCTGGCATCAAGTGTCTTCTGAAAACTACGGGAAAAACTGATTGTTAGAGTTAACTCATTTTAGCCCCCGGCTTTCTTTCCACAGACAAACTGTGGAAAAAACACATTTCTACTGGAAAACTAAGACAGCACATTTAGAGTTGATAAAAGGAATACTCTTTTAAACAACACATAATTAACCTGTGGAGCTCACTGTCACAAGAAATATTAGAGGCCACGATCTTAGCAGGATTCAGAAAAAGATTGGACATTTAAAGGAAAAATGAGAAAGAACACTCACCGGTACATTAGATAAGATTTAAAAAAAAATAGAAGGAATATAAACAGTTGAGAAGTATCAGAGTCTCTAACAAGAGTGGTGTTGTTTCTCTTCATAAACCTAAGAGACAACCAAATCAAAGGCAGGATTGTATACTCACCTAAAATGTGATCCTTAAAAGGCAGGTGGTTGAATGTGGGTATCTATTCAGAAAGTACAGGTACACTGATAATTTTATGGGCTTTTAATGAAGAGATGAACATTGTCACAGTCGGTGCAGTAATATCACCTGCAAAGATGGCACCTTTTCTCAGCCAAACAGAAGCCTATTTCCACAATGTCTATTTTATTATATGTTTAATGGATACAGCAAAATTCTACTGGTAGCTCACAGTATAGCTACATGCTACATTTTTAAAGAGTGAGAAAAACCCAATGGAGCTTTTACAGCCTATTATCCAGTAAGACTGTGGTATGGAAATGAACTAAAGTAAACTGTGTAACAATTGACTGGAATTTCACCACCCAACCTGACCTTGAAGTCCAGCTGCATGTTTAAAATCATTGGGCCAAATTCTTCTCTTGGTTTCCACCCACACAAAACCCACTTACGTGAAATCTGAGTGTAGGTGAGAACAGATTTTCATGTTCCTGTTTTTTCTGTGTTTCTCCAAGACACACAATCTCCTGAAGAAAATCAGGCATGAGGACAGAGGAATGTTTTAATAAAAGATGTTTTTCCAATTAAAATTGGGTGATATCCATCAAAAATATTTGACACGACAACAGGAAGTATCTGATACAATATCTGACATAACAGGAAAGCCATTAATAAAACTTCACACACATTTTAGGATTTTGCAGACAACATCACAAGTTGTTGGTACTTTGTTCTTATGGTCACAACATTGTCATCAGAACCCTTAATGTCTGTGTGAACAGGTTTCATTAATTATAGCTCCCTGTTACCTGTGTCATGCTACTTCTCTATTTAGGTTTACCTATAATTTTATTATCTATTTCATTCTCACATTTTTCTCCACTTAAGCTTTAAAAATTTTAACATTGCTATGACCACTCTCTTTTCCAAAGGTATATCAAAAATTCTGTCTATTAAAATGAAACTACAGAAAGATTTATTATTGGTTTCTAGGGAAAAGACATAAACACTTCATAAACCCTATTAGGCCAGGAATACTGGGAAATTATGAATAATGCAGAGCTATTACCACTGATCAAGGGCTGTCATGATTTAATTTAGCAGAAGACAGGAGCCATTGTGTCCTATACTAAAATGAAACTAATGATTCTATGCTATTCAATCAAATATAAATAATCCATAAAGTTTAACCTTTTCCTTTCTGGCAGCCATTGCCTCTTCTGAGCTGTGGAGGAAACCAGTGGAATTCTGTTAACAGCCAGCATTCCACTGGGACACTGCTACTTCAGACAGGATGTTTGGAAGTTTGTGTTCCAGCACTGGACACATTTTACTCTCAAACCCCATATGTATATTAGGCAGCACTCCTGAGTCTTTGGTGGAGTCTCAGTAAAAGCTACACAGCATGTTAATGGGGAGTTGCTCAGTGAGTAAACAAAGTCAGGATAGGACCCTACATGTTCTTTACAAATCTAAAGGAAACACGGTGGGAAAGGATATTGTCAAGTAGATTTGAATACTAGTTCCTATTGTTTTAACTTTCAATTGATTGCAAAACAGTATTGAAGAAAAACATTTCTCCTACCTATTTTTGGCTTAATCCTATTCCCATCGAAGTCAGTGCAAGTTTTGTTTCCACAGTGCAGAATGAGGCCCCTTGTCATGTATCTACTGTGGCAAAAAAGAGGAAGCTCAAAGGCACAGCTGAGTTTTAATATAACATATTCTAATCTGTTTATATGTTGTTCTTAATGGGTGACATTTTGGACCCATTGAAGTCAGTGGTAAAACTCCATTTGTGGGACTAGGATTCCACCCTATATTTTTACTTATTTGCATGCACCCCTCCTTTTGCAGGGATGCAATAACATTTGAAAATGAGATGCCCAGAATTCCAAACCTTTGTGGGTAAAGGGCAGGGGAAGGGGGGGTGTTTGAGAGTGAAAGAGGGAGATCAAGGCCTCCTTCTAACATTTAGAGTTACATGTGGAAATGTTGCTCAGATCCAGAGGTGCAGAATTGCTCAGTAATCTCTTCTCTGAAGAGATTAAGTCCATGCACACCCAATTCCTCTTAAGCAAAACAAACAGTAAGAATTAAACTTGCCTAACAGTTAGCCCACTTTATTTGCTACAATTAAATTGCTTCTCCCATCTGAATTCCAAAATGATTTAAAAATTGGGTAGTGTTATAATGTACCCCATTCCCAAATATAAAAAGTCCAGTTTCTTAATCCAAACTGTAAAACAGTTAACATATTAAAAGCATCCATTTCTCTGTGTGAGTGACTGATTGATGCTCAACTGAATACAACCTTAAAAAAACCCACCCTTTCATGAGAGGCCCAATCCTCAGAAGCTGTGAACAGCTGCTGAGCACCTGCAACTGAAACTCACTTCAGTGGCAGTTGCAGAGAATCAGCACCACTCAGAACAAGACTCAGGGTAAAAAAATGAGACAGAGAAATACGAAAAGAACTTTAGACATGCATAGACCTTGAGATGTCCCTTAGCAGAGAAATGAATTCACCCTACGATAACCACACAATAAAATTCTACACACAGAGAGGGAACTAGGATTCACTCAACTTGTTCAGTCCTTCCAGCATCTTAAAAAAGGCATCACTTCACTGGATTCAAAGAAGGATTTTCTTTTTCCAGTTGTCTAAATGCTATGTTTGTTTATCGCAACACACATTGGGCAATCTCAGTGATCAAAAAGTAGAACTATCATTCATAATGTGATTCCATAATGGGGAATTCTGAGCCCAAACTCTGGAGGAACCTTGAGCAGCCCAGAAAAGTCTTTCTTTTGTTGCCTCTTGTCCCAGAAAAGCAGCAGTATGAAAATTAAGCATTTACAGTGTTGCTGGTTTCTATTTGCTGTACTGAATCTACATTCAAACATCTTTATCACCTTCTGTTTGCATTTCAAAGCTTTTATGTTTTGTCTCCTCAAAGTTCTCTAGTGTATCTTTTCTCACACAAGTGATTGGTACAGAAAACATTTCACTCTGGTGCACAATGAATTACTATTTCCCAGGGCTTGTGCCAAATGTAACATAGGGCAATGGTACAAAAGTTGTACATTTGTCAGGGACCTTTCCTTTGAAGCCCTGTACCTGTGGAACTAGATAATTTCTTTCACATATAAAAGCTTGGGGATAAAAGGCCTACAGTCCTCTAACGCACTGAAGTCAATGGGTCTATTCTTGCGCATGAAATTAGGTAGGGGCTTACCTACCTTGCTGACTAGGGGTCTAATGCAGAGAATGCAAGGAACACCACAGCATCCTCTCACACTGCTGACAGAAGCTCAAGCAAGAATCAGGGAAGGCAATTTAAACCCTCTTCCATAAATTATAATTCCAATGGCTCTCTGCATTACTATAAAAGCATCTTATGGTCAAATGATTTCAGTATTACCCATTACTAAGGCTGCGATTTAGTCCTGGAGGACACAGAAGTCACAGAATCCGTGATTTCCAAAGACCTCTGTGACTTCAGCCAGTGCCAGCTGGGAGCTGCAGGGTCCTCTGCCACCTGCAGAGGCAGGGAGCTGTGGGTTACCCAGGGGCCGCGGGCAGCAGGCAGACCGCCACAGCTCCCGGCCACCGCAGGCATGGGACCCCGCAGCTCCCCACCGCCGCGGGTGGTACAGGGGATCCGCACTACTCCTAGCCATCCTGGTTGACAGGGGGCACCCCCGGAGCTCCTGGCCGCCACAGGTGGCAGGGGGGAACCCCTGAAACCCCCAGCCACCATGGGCAGCAGGAGGGGAAACAACAGAGCTACCGGCCCCGGCGGGCGGCAGGGGGAACCCACACCGCTTCCAGTCGCCCCGGGTGGCAGGGGGGACCCTGGAGCTCCGAGCACCCATGCGTGGTGGGGGGCCCTGGAGCTCCCAGCCCACCAGCAGATGCTCAGGCTCCCCATTTTGTTATGGATATTTTTAGGAATTTTTCATTATTGCCCGTGACCTGTCCCTGACTTTTCCTAAAAATATCTGTGACAAAATCTTAGCCATACTCATTACCTCTGCAGATAATCAAGGGTTTAATATTCAGACTTGGGATGTCTAATCTAGAAGTTAAATTTGATGAAGTAAAGCCCATTCAGTATAACAGATTTTATGTTTATGCTTTCTGGATATGAGAGAAGCAAATATGCTAGTGTTACTGACAAATTAAACCACACGCAGTCATTGTTAAGTCATCAGTTTGTGCTTCATGTAAGTGATATATAAAATGGCAGTGCAGCTCCAGTTTGGCAGACCTGATTCTGAGCTCATATTAGTATAAATCTGGAGTAACTTCAATCAGGTCAATGAGTTATACCAGTGTAGAAACAGTATGTGATCCAAATTGCGGACTGGTATGTCTATCAGACTATGCTAAACAAAAACAAATTGCTGCCTAATGAAAATAAAGATAACCCCACTTCTTCCCCCAAATAAATCTGCTTCCAGTATGTGACTTACTATAAGGACACTTCCATTAAAATGTGCACCACTGTATTACACATGTTCTGTCACTACCAGCAGTATACACTGGAGGAGAGTGTCGTTATCTAGTGTCACATTAAATGTTCATATAAGTATCTATGATAATCGTGGAATAAGAATGGGATAAGCAACTGCTCACCCACTCTTTAGGTTATTTTTTGGTACTCTTTCAAGCATGATTTGTTTAAATAAATAATAACTGATATATTATTTGTATCATTAATGATATACAGGGCAGCAAGCATGAATCCATAAAGACAGCAGGTCGGAATCTGCCGTTATACTAGGGTAGCTCAAAGCAGAATTTAGCCTGGTATCCAAGCGATTAAGAACTCCACATTCAAAACTAATGATATAGGCTTCGGGGGTACGTGCTGGTTGAATGAATCTAAGATCGTTCAGTTTTCCAAGATCTCATCCAATCACAAGATCATCTAACACTCTCAATGCACCCGTCCACATGGTATGCTACACCACTGTGCAATTAATTAATGTTTTTAAAGTGCTTTGAAGATAAAAAGCACCATACACATGATAAATAGTAGTATTATTATTCAAAACTTATGCAAAGCTGCTCTTATTTGGAAATGCATCATACTGAGTTCCTAGCATACAACATTTGCTGAAACGGATGTTGCTATGAGATTTCTGTCTAAGCTGCTTTAGGTCAAAGTACAAGGCTTGACATTTCTGCTGATGTTTACTCTGCTAATATCCAAGTGCCACTATCTGGAAGACTTTTTACTTAATCAATGGAATAATTTTACTACATGGCCTATTGCTCAGGGGCCCAATTCTGCAAGCACTCTGTTGCAATAATTTCCATTTAACTCAGTGAGAATTCTGCACCAGCCTCCAGAGTTTTCCACACCAAATCACACTGTATGAACATCCAGTTATTTAGATCAAAAACATATCTTTTCACAACACAATTCAATCCAATCCAATCCATCTTTATTCTACACAGCCCAATGGGGAGGGAGGTAAGGTCTAAAGTGGCTTTAAACTACTTCTGAACTAAGGTCTTAATCACTTGCAAATTTTTCATCTCTCGAGAAAACACCAAAGTTTAAACACCAAGAACTGTGGTGATGCAAGTTGCTAACTAAAACATTAGAAATAATTCCATTCTAAAGATTCATCTGTAATTAGATTTGCTTACACTGAATAGCCATAGAACCTCTAGAGATATTCTGGCAAGCCTCCTGCCAGAAGTGATTTACCTTCCTCAATTGCGAAGGTCATTCAAGATACAGATTCAGCACTTCCATAGACATCTGCTGATGTATCCGGAAAACAAAGGAGGAGACAGGAAAGGCTGGAGTCAGCCCTCAAAATATTTTATTGTGCAAACAATTTTTTTTTCGCGTCCCAAGAACAATACAGTAAACTTGCCTGGGTGTGTTTTAATGCTTATAAAAATTGGCAGCTTTCTCTCTTGATGCACCATTCTGGTTTATATTATTGCAAAATCAGAATGTGATTGAATCAGGATGTCAAGCTTTAACAGGCTTAGAGAGCCGAGGCAATCAGACAGTGTGGGTGTAGAAGAGGGCTGCAATAAGCAGACAGTCATTTTAGACTTGCATACAGAATTCAACAGTGAGCTAGCAAAAAATGGTCTGTGTGAACAGTCCCAATAAATTAAACATACTAAACTGAAAAAAAAAAGTACAGGCAAATAAGGGATAATACTTATTATTAATAATATTTTGCATTTGTGTAATCTCTTATGTTCAAGGATGGTGAAGTACTTTATAAATATGAATTAATTAAGATTCACAAAAACTACATTAACCTGGACCCATGTTATTTGTATTTCTCCACTAGTTTTACATGAATGTTGCAGTTCCATTCCATTTGATTTAATACAGACTGACATCCTTTCTATAATTTTAGCCAGCCTATGAAATGTTATTGGATGTTTCAAAAAAGCCTATAGAAAAGCTATTACTTTCTATCAAATTCTATTGAACTTTTCAATAAGGTTGAGCCCATTTTGTGGACTAGTCTGTGTGCACTCTAAGCCCCATGCCTCATACTCTAAAACCATCAAAGAAAGGCATTTCTCCTTCCTTACTGTCCAGTATCTTTTCTTTGCCATAATTAGACCCCTTCACATATGCTGTTTGGGGAGCGAATCATCACAAAAGATTTGTAGCCTTCAAATTCTAGCAATCCTTAGGGTGCTGGAAGACACTTCAAAAATTAATGAAGTTGGCCTCACTACACCCCAAAGTAGTGCTGAGTCTTCTATATCGCTTCTGGTTCGTTAATATAAAGCCCATATAAATACCTGTGTTACAACCACATGTGCTATTTACTCCTGCCTGAACCACAACACAATACTTAGTGGGTCAAAATCTCCTTTCAGTTACACTAGTGTAGTCACAACAGTGTAACTGGGAGCAGAATTTGGGATACTTTCTCTATTTACTAGAAGTCTATATAATGGTACTCACTGTATACAGAGTCAAATTTTCTGCCAGCTTAACCAGGCCTACATTTTTGTACCTGCAAATTGTAGGGACTAATAATTACATGTATAGTCCAATTAATTTGGACATCTAAGTACCAACAAGTCAATTACTTAGATGGTCACGGTCATTAACGCCACACATGAATAGTTATGGGTCTTGTTTTGTACCTGAAATTTTAGGGAGAAAAAAGTATTAAAAAGTTTAAAATTTTTAACCATAGAGTCATGCACTCCACAAAACTCAGTATATATGGGGTCTTAATAAAAACATATAAGAATATATTCTACTTATGCATGTGCAGTCTGCCTCTGAGAAACATAGGCCCGATCCACTGAAGTCAATGGGACTAGTTTTTCTTAGTTAGTTGAGACATTTGATTGTACATATGTACATGATTTACCTAGTACTGAATCACTGTTTATCCAAGTAGTCTTGAAATATAGTCAGCTTCTAACTTTAAAGCTCCGTACGAGCATAAAATATACAAAGGAAAGAAACATTGCCAACAAGCGTAAAAATGGTATTTCAAATCCAGTACAATTCATATAATGTATTTGCTCATTCACTGTAACTATAGCAGAGCAATATGTTTCCATCCTATTAACAGGATGGAAAAGAAACAGATCACGCATTATACCCAGCTGTTGTTTCCCTTATGCTGTATCTTGTGACCATACTTATAGGGTTACCACCCATCTGGGTTTTACCCGGACAGTCCGTTTTTTGGTTTCTGAGCCCGGGTGCCATTTAAAACTTTCTACTTTTCTTGACAGCCTGATGAGTGAGCCCTGTCTTTGCTCTCTAAGCACTAGTTCTTCCATCATAATTAGTCAAAAATGTTTTAAACATCTGCCTCAGAAAGAAGAGAGATACGCACATTTCTGCCTGATCATGCAGGAGCTAAAGGGCTCTTATCTTGTCCAATCTTCTCAGCTGAATACTGGAAAAATGCTGACAAGCCTATTTTAAAGTATGAATCCAAAATATTAAGTTAACAGCTTGCCATATACTAGTCTAAAATTGCAATATATATACATCTTGGGCTCCGATTCTCCTCCCAGAGATACCAGTGTGAATCCAGAGTAATTCCATAACAGGAAACAATGGAATTATAGTGGATTTACACTGATGACAGCAAAAGCAGAATCTGGCCCAAACTGGTTTTTGTTGAATACAGGAGCCAAGTGTACACATTTCCATTCTAGTGATAGATTATTTAATTACTTCTTCAGACAGAGAGACTAATAATTTTCCATCAGTTTCTTTATAAGATGATCTCCACATAAGATTTCTCAGGGTATATTTTGGTGCAAAAGATGAATGTGTAATAAAGAATCTCTATGGAAATCTGTAGATAGCAGGAACAAGTAATGCTTTCGCCTTCAGCTAAATAATTTTTAATTGCATTTTCCTAATAATAAAAACTCAACATATCAATACTAAATACTAGTTACTGCAAATATGTAAATACAACAAAATGTCATACCAGAAGTGATATAGAAGAGTCAGCACTACTCTGGGGTGTAGTGAGACCAACTTCATTGTGTTATTTATAAAATGTATCTAAATATTTCTCATATTAACTAAAGGCAGACAGCAAGGGTGCATTTTAGTTACATCCACCATGAATGTAACCCTAAAATCCTATTGTCCTATTACTGTTATTTTAGGAAACAGATTAACCTTTCAGCGATTATCATGTCATTACCTTCTGCCATGTTGAAACTGAGAACAATGGATTGCAATGCCAGATTGCTGATTCCTGTATCTCGCAGCATGAAGCAGGGTAAAGCTTCTACAGTCAGAGACATGCTAAACAAAATGTTTACTTTTATTTTATATAAACCTTTACTCCAGCAGATCATGCTTAAGTTTTGTTGCTGGATAGGCAGTTATAATAGTACTTAGTGCTTAAAAAGCACTTTTCATCTGAGGAGTTCAAAACACTTTAGACATTCAATAATGAAATGCCACAGCATCTCAATATTCAGTATTATGAATAAAGGGAAGCCAAGGAACATCTATGTTCATGTCATGCTGCCATGTGATTATACATCAGCAGAAGGTAACAAGTAAACAATTAGGTGTGATAGCTTACTTCACAAGCAGTTTATTGACTGCATAAATCAGAACAAAGCTTGTAAGGGATAGGCCCTGCTCACAGGTGTCGCTTGCATGCTAAGAGAATTAGAATGCAACCATCCAGAAATGATTCATGTTAATTTAAAAACTGCTACTGATGGATGATTTTATTCTTTTGCGAAAACAAAGACAGGGAGAGAAATTCATTCCTGATGTAACTCCATTGAGCTCAGCACAGTTACACCAACAATTAATTTGATACAGTGTCATCTGTACCAGTGCCTCAGTATTCAGAGAAATAATAGCTTATTCAAAAAAGTAAGGGTGTTTGTTCCATTTCATGGACCGTCTTAATTCTTGTCTGGATCCTGGAGAAACGGACTACACTTGTTTTCTGACCCTTGATAAATGTATGCATTATGTCAAATCTGTTTATATTTTATATGTGGCGTACCAAATTCATCCCTGGTACAACTCCATTGAATTCAGTGGAGTTATGCCAGCAACGAATTTGGCCTATTATTATTATTATTATTAATTATTATGAGAATACAAGAAAGGTCATATTGGTCACACCAATAGTCCATCTAGTTCAGTATCCTGTCTTCTGATCATGCACCAGTTCCAGATGCTTC
The DNA here is from genome assembly GCF_002925995.2 of Terrapene triunguis. NCBI lineage: Eukaryota > Metazoa > Chordata > Testudines > Emydidae > Terrapene > Terrapene triunguis. Next base: position 26,172,083 of record NW_020664413.1, on the reverse strand, counting down.
AGAGGGAAGGAACAGAACAGGGCAACTTAATGAGTGATTCATCCCCTGTCATCCAGCCTCAGCTTCTGGCAGCCAGAGGCTAGGGATACCCAGAACATGGGGTTGCATCCCTCATCGTCTTGGCTAATAGTTATTGATGGACCTATCCTCCATGAATTTATCTAATTATTTTTTGAACCCAGTTATACTTTTGGCCTTCACATCCCCTGGCAGTAAGTTTCACAGGATGGCAGTGCATTTTGCGAAGGATACTTCCTTTTGTTCACTTTAAACATGCGACCTATTAATTTCATTGAGTGACCCTTAGTTCTTGTGTTATGTAAAGAGTAAATAACACTTCCTATTCATGTTCTCCATACCATTCATGATTTTATAGACTTCTATCATATTCCCCCTTTGTCATCTCTTTTCTAAGCTGAACAGTTCCAGTCTTTTAAATCTCTCCTCATTCAGAAGCTGTTCCATAGCCTTAATCATTTTTGTTGCCCTTTTCTGTACCTTTTCCAATTCTAATATAGCTTCTTTGAGATGGGGCTACCAGAACTGGACACATTATTCGAAGTGTGAGTATACCATGGATTTATATACTGGCATTATGATATTTTCTGTTTAATTATCTATCACTTACATAATGGTTCCTAACATTCCGTTAGATTTTTGATTGCCACTGCACTCTGAACAGATGTTTTCAAAGAACTATCCATGATGAGTTTTCCAACGTGAATTACTTTGCGCTTATCAACACTGAACTTCAATTGCAAGTGTGTTGCCCAGTCACCCAGTTTAGAGAGGTCTCTTTGTAACTCTTCAAAATCTGCTTGGGACTTACCTATCTTGAATAATTTTGTGTCAGCTGCAAATTTTGCCACCTCACTGTTCACCCCCTTTTCCAGATCATTTATGAATATGTTGAACAACACTGGTTGCAGTACAGATCCTTGGGCAACCTTGCTATTCATCTCTCTCCATTGTGAAAACTGGCCATTTTATCTTTTGTTTGCTAACTTTTAACCAGTTACTGAGAAGACCTTCCCTCTTAGCTTATGACTGCTTAGTCTGCCAAGAGCCTTTGGTGAGGGACCTTGTCAAAGGCTTTCTGAAAGTCCAAGTGCACTGTATCAACTGGATCACCCTTGTCCACATGCTTTTTGACATCCTCAAAGAATTCTAAAAGATTGGTGAGGCATGATTTCTCTTTACAGAAGCTGTGTGGACTCTTCCCCCAACAATTCATGTTCATCTATGTCTCTGATAATTCTGTTCTTTATTATAATTTCAACCAATCAGTTTGGTATTGAAGTTAGGCTTACCAGCTTGTAACTGCCCGGATTGCTTCTGGAACCTTTTAAAAAAATCAATGTTACATTAGTTACCCTCCAGTCAACTCGTACAGAGGCTGATTTAAGCGACAGATTACTGTGATGGGGTGTTTACCCTGCACTAGCCTAGAAGAGGCTGAGAACAGGACAATTAACCAGATAGGCCATGGCTTAGGGGAATTATTCCCTGAATGATAATGGAGCCCAGCTGAGAAGGAACAAGAGGGGCTAGTATAAAGCCAGGAAGCTGGCAGCAGAAAGGGGCTGCTGTGAGGGAGCATTCAGCCACTCTCAGGACCTTACAGAGGGAAGGGGGAAAACCTATGGGACAGGATGTAGGAAAAGGCTCAAGGAAACGCAGTGAGGTTTAAGATGTTGCAGAGCTTGGCTGCTGATTAGAGAGTCCCTGAGCTGGAACCCACAGTACAAGGTTGGCCTGGTTTCCCCTACCAGCCAATCTGGACAGTGAATGAGAAGACTTCCAGAGACAGTTTCTACAGAAAGACTTTGATACCTCAGAAGGTAGGAAATACATAGTGACCTGGCCGGAGGGCCAAGCTATTAAGGGAGAGCACCGGGTGTCACACAAAGTGAGAGAGAGAAGCGGCAGGGTGTGCAACATGTGGCAGAGCTGAACCTGGACAGAGCTAATCCTCAGAGCAGCAGGAGGAGGCACCCTAGTGGTGAGTGGACCTCATGGCCATTATATACCACAGTTAGTAGTTCTGCAATCTTTGAGTTCCTTCAAAACACATGTTGAATACCATCTGGTCCTGGTGACTTATTGCTGTTTAATTTATCAATTTGTTCCAAAACCACCTCTAGTGACCTCAATCTGGGATAGTTCCTCAGCTCTGTCACCCAAAAAGAATGGCTTGGGTGTGAGGATCTCCCCCTCATCCTCTGCAGTGAAGGCAGATGCAAATAATCCATTTTGTTTTTCTGCAATGGCCTTGTCTTCCTTGAGTGCTCCTTTTTAGCACTTTGATCATCCAGTGGACCCACTGACTGTTTGGCAGGCTTCCTGCTTCTGATGTACTTTAAAAAAAAATGCTTTTAGTTTCAGTGTCTTTAGCTAGATGCTCTTCAAAATGTTTCTTGGCCTGCCTGCCTTACACTTGTACATTTGACTTGCCAGAGTTTATGCCCCTTTCTATTTTCTTCAATAGGATTTGACTTTCAATTTTTAAAGGATGCTTTTTTGTCTCTAACCACCTCTTTTACTCTTACAGTTTTTTTATTTGGGGTATACGTTTAGTTTGAGTCTCTCTTATGGTGTTTTTAAATAGTCTCCAAGCAGTTTGCAGGCATTTCACCCTTATGGCTGTTCCTTTAGATTTCCATTTAAGTAGTGTCCTCATTTTTGTATAGTTCCCCCTTTTCAAATTAAATGCTACTGTGGTGGATTTCTTTGGTATTTTCCCTCCTATAAGGATATTAAAGTTTCTTGGAGGTGTTGCAACGGGTTTTCCGAAAAGATTTATATAAGGAGAGGTCAGTCTGTTGGGTTTGATCCTGCATTCTCTCTACAAAACATATCCCTCTGTCACAGGGAATGTTGTCTGCATGGGGACTGCAGGATCAAGTGTTGTTAGATTAGATATCTTTCTGAAAGAGATGCTTTAGCCCAACTGGAAGTTATGGGCTTGATGCAGGAATCACTTCATGAAATTCTATGGCTTATATTATGCAGGAAGTCAAATTAGATTATCATAATGGTCCCCTTCAATCTTAAAATCAGTAACTGAAGTCCTGGCCCCACTGAAGTCAATGGCAAAACTCCAATTGGCCTTAATCCAGCCAAATTTCACCCTATGAATTGAATATTCTCTGTTCTGAATTGCCAAATATAAATGTCTACAATGAGAAGTTAAGATCTGTTCTCTGACTGAAGATTTGTAACAGCAGCAATACTTGTAATAGTTTTTGATGCCTGTAAGAAACATTTTAGCACTGAATAGAATACATTATAGGTATCAATTAACTCTTGCAAAAGTTAATTTTGGCTTCAAAAGAGAAAAATAAATCCTTAAAACATGCTCCTCCTAGTTAAAATCTCAGCCAAGGTTTTCAGCCAGTAATTGTGTATAAAGAAAAGAAAAATAATTCACTGAGGGCAGGATGCTGGAAGCTATCATTGTGGCATGCTCCAATTCACACAACTGTGTCCTACACCCACAATAGCCAAGGGTCATGAGTTCAGGCCCAAGAATACTCCTTGCTTTTACTAATGCTGTTGTACCAGGCAAGAAATGCTTGCAATATCTAGCCCTGGAGAATAAGAAAATCCTCAATGTCTCATGCTAAGTGCACCAAAAAGAAACAAGCACTTGGGGCCACATTCCATTCACCCATCTGTGAAGAGAATGCAATGGAATACAAGAACGGCCATACTGGGTCAGACCAATGGACCATCTAGCCCAGTATCCTGTCTTTGATAGTGGCCAATGCCAGATGCTTCAGAAGGAATGAACAGAACAGGGCAATTTCAAGTGATCCATCCTTTGTCATCCAGTCCCAGCTTCTGGCAGTTCAAGGTTTAGGGACAACACCTGAAGCATGGGGTTGCATCCCTGACCATCTTGGCTAATCGCTATTGATGGACCTATTCTCCATGATACACAGTGATTCTTTAGTACAGAGATGGGAGGCATGATCAGGCATGCAAAGGCTAGTGAACAGGTGGGGGCTTTGGGTTCTTCAAGGGAGGGGCCAGGATGTGGCTAGTAGATCAGTGATTAACAAGGGTTCAATGGTCATATACCCCTGTATGGGGTGTTGCAGAGACTACGGCTACTATTCCAGCCCAGGGTCCAGAGTACTGGCTATGGAAGCTCTGGTTGAACACCAACCGAAGTACAAAGGAATCAGAGCAGAAGAGAGATTCTTGTCCTAGGATTTATATCTAGTCACGCTGTTCTTAGCCAGAAGCATTAGAACAGGTTCTGCAAAAGGTACAACAGCAGCAAACACTTACTGTACTTACAGCATGGACTGAAATACCTATGCACAGTGGGTTGAGTTAAAGGTAGAATGAACTTTCACCAGCATGATAAAACCTCACCCCTCAGCAACATAAGTTTTGCCAGCATAAGTGGTAGTGTGCACAGTGCTGTGTCGGCGGGAGAGCTTCTCCTGCTGCCATAGCTACCGCCACTCACTGGGGGTGGTTTAATTATGTTGACGGGAGTGCTCTCTTCCATCAGCATAGAGCGGCTACACAAGAGATCTTACAGCAGTGCAGCTGCATCGGTACAGCTGTGCTGCTGTGAGGTCTCCAGTGTAGACATAGCCTTTGATGCAGACCAGTTATCATTTCAGCCTGCAGAAAAAGACAACCATAGGACGTCCTAAAATAAAGGATTCGTATTAGCCTTTCCACAAAGTACTACGTGCATCTTTAAAATCTAACATTTTAGTTTTCATGATTTTTAAAGTAGAAATAAATAGGCCCAATTTTACAAATATGATGCTTCAAAATTATCAGATCCCACATCTTTGGGTGCCAGTCACTCCTAAGGGTTGCCAGTAATTGTGAGCCCAATCCTGCTTTATTTGAAGTCCATGGCAAAACTCCTGTTGACTTTATCTGGTGTAGAATTCAGTCCTCTATTCCATGCATCCTGCTTATTTATTTATTTTATATATTAATTTTTAAAATGCTTATTGCCATGGAATCTAAATTCTATAATATACAAAGTGAAAAACATATTAATTATGAAATGCCCTCCTTAATGATAGGCATATTATTACTGCCTATGGCTGTGAGCCAAAAAATATTTCATGGTAAAACTGTCCAGAACAAGGGTGTGGTAGGGGGAGACCTGACCACAACCTTTTTTATCCTACCAACCTTTTCACCTCTCCTGGCTTTCTAAGCATCTCTGAACCATGTAGAAATATTATCCATGGATTCATTCTAATCATGGAGATTTTATTCACCCAATCTCTTATTCTATATAACTATGTGTCACGGGTTTGAACAAGATCCTTTACATCAGTATAACTCCACGGACTTTAGTTGAGTTACTCTTGATTCACACTGATATAAGCAAGAGAAGAATCAGGTCCTAAGTGAGAGAAGAATCAAGACTTCCGTCTCTGGAGGATACTGGGCTAGATGGACCTTTGATCTGACCCAGTATGGCCATTCTTATGTTCTTAAGATCTCTGGGTGTGTCTACACTGCAAAAAAGACCCCACAGCAGCAAGCCTCAGAACCCAGGTCAACTGACTCAGGCTTGCACTATGGGGCTACAAATAGTAATAGTGTAGACAATCCCTCTCGGGCTGGAGCCCAGCCTCTGAAACCCAGCGAAGGGGACTCATGTAGCCTAAATCTTCTCCCTGAACCAGATCTTCAGCTGATATAAATTATATCACTCTATTGATTTTAATGGAGGTACAATAATTTATACCACCTGAGAACCTGCCCCCAAATGGGACATGTAGATTACAAAGTTATATATGGATAAAAATATTTTCATGCTGGTGTTTTAATGCATTTCTGGCTAACAGTGGCTCCTAATACCATGGACTCCTTCTGTTATGAGCTCCAGTAGACTATACACCTTTTAAAAATAACATGTCAGCTTCCACAAGTCAGAGGAAGGAAAACTATGGAAAAAGATGTATTTCCTGCTCTTTTCTGAATTTGTAAAAGCTTCTACTAATTTCTGTATTGTTTGAGGGTTTCCTTCTTTCCCCCCCCTCTTTTTTTTTTTAATTAGGTCCTCTTTCACCTCCTAAACTCAAATTCTAAAAGCTTAACGCTACGTAAAAACAAATCAGTTTAATTATGTACTTATCTCAGGGAAACAGTCAATTCACTAGGAGATTTAAGAACACAGATCTAAAATCACATGCTCCTTGACACAATGGTATGCTATGTTGTATTATGTTACCTTGCATTATCTGGGTAAGTATATCCGGTTTAGACAGTGAAACAGAAATACAAGTAAAATACATCTTCAATTTTCAATGAGCACTAGAGCTGGTTTGTGTACTCAAGCCAAGGAAAAATACTCCCCTCCCCACCATGGCTTCATCTGAACTATTATGCAGGTACCCGTAGATATGTTGCAGTCTTTTTATGTTAATAGCTGCAACAACTTAAACAGTATCAACCTCTAACAAATATGGCCTTGTAGGCACAGTATTTACCGGTCAGCAAGTATGGTGAGTATTCTTGCTGATACAGCAGGTAATTGTTTTCAAATGCTGTTACACTGTTGACATAGGGCATGTGCATAAGTCAAATGTGTGGTGTTGATTCTGTCCCACATCATATTTCATCCTGTAATATACCTATGTGCTTAACTGATGAGTGGAAAAGAAGCAAACAGTAGAAGGCCACATCTGTTCACAGCACACTAACGTCCTTGTGAATTCTCATATAACTGCCTTGTTACAGTGCACCCTATTCTTTTTGCTTGGTAACAGACTGACCTGTGTATTCTCTTACCCATTTCGGGCACAGGAGCAGTGTCTGGAAGAAACATTTAATGGGCTTCCACTCTTTTTCCTTGCAGATGTTGCTGCTGGCTAAGGCTTTAGCAGCAAACCCTCCCTTTATTCCCCTGGCCTCAGAGTGCAGTCCAGCTCCTGCAATGAACCATAACTGAACCTCCATTAAAGCTGAGAGGGGAAAAACTACCCAACCACTATAATGCCTAAATATTTCAGCATGAATTCAATTAAGCAGATGAAAAATGTTTTAGAGTAGCAGACACAATGCACCCAGACCCTAAAAATGCCATAGCGCATTACTGAGAGCTGACAGACTTGCACTTGTCCTCTATGTCTATGAGGTCAGAAAAGCCTCCCCCCACATTTTCCCTGACTTCAGTCTACCAGGAGATGAACCACACTTTAAGCCTCTGAGTAATTCAGTCGAGGTTAATACAGTTTGTTTCTTGCAGCCCTCACACCAGCAGTGAAATCAGACAGGCTAAGTCTTGGAGGCGGCCAAGAAATATTGATTGGAAACACATGGCAAACAATGCAATTGGTTACCTCGTCTTATTTGGCCTTAAGTTGGTTGATTTTTCCCTCCAGTGCTATGGACAGTCTAAAACTAAAGCTCTCATTCAGAAGTTGATTATGGAAACATTTTCCACAATAAGAGCCAAACTCTGCTCTCAGATACGAATGTTCAGCTCCCAGTGAAGTCAATGGGAGTTGCACACATGTATCAGAGAGCAGAATTGGGACCTAAATGTCTAGCATTACGTAGCCCATTGGATTCTAATTAGTGCAGGATGTGAGAACACAGCTGGATTTTAACCTTTTTTGTTGTTGTTAAATCTATAAAAGGTTACATTGTTAACACAGTTATAATTAAGGCTCTGAAAATGCAATTATACCTTGTGCTTCTGGGTTGGGCTGGAAATCACAATTTATAAACTCCATGATTTAAAAAAAAGCAGAGTTACCTGTAAAGATTGGAATAAAGTAAAATAATAATAATAAAAAATAAAGAATAATAAAGGCATATTTTTTCTCACAGCTCCTCATCTCACTTCCTATGGGGGTCAGGTTCATACTACTGCCAGTCAAGTTCACACTAGGCGGTGACTCAAGAAAGTCTCTATTGAAAATGCAAATACCTGAAAGTGGATGCTTTCCAGTGATTTACCTTCTGTTCATTTTACTCATCAGAAATTAAAATCTGTTTTTTGTTGGTGATGGGGTTGTTTGTCTCTTTCAAATTAAGAGCCAGATCCTTATTCAGTTAGCATAAACAGGCGTAGCTCCATCATCATATTATATATATTACAATCAACTATGAGAGCTATGTGGATTTATGCCAGCTGAGGATCTGACCTTACATACTGAAAACCTGTTTATTAAAACCTTCAGAAGCGGTTAGGGCACAACTCAATGCAAGACACCCCCACCAAAGACTGTTCCAGTCAGCTAGAAATAAAGATAGCCCCATCATTTTCCACATTAAGGAGTAGTTTTCCATTGAAAGGAGAGGGATGAATTTGGGATAGTGACGAATATTATGCCCTTCAGCAACAGGTATGTGCACATCTCGACTACAAAAAATAAAGTGAAAATATAGATTTTATAAATAGATATATAAATTTCCATTATAATTACAGCTCTTCCTATAGGAATAGTAAGATAGATTCCCTCCTTAGTGCATTCACTCCTCAGTTAATTTCCTGCTACTAGCAACAGGTACATACAGGCCCATGAAACAGCTTGAATCACTTCCTGAGTGCTTTTCTACTGAGACAAATAAAAGGATCTAACAATTCCTGTACCTGAATATTAACCCTTACCACATATTCCATACATTAGAGAGGGGACCTGATTCTCCTTTCAGATCGGCATAAATCAGGTGAGTCAATGGAGTTACACTAGTGTAATTCTGGTGTAAGTCAAAACAGAATTGGACCCTTTTTCCTTTCAGATGTGGTAGCAAAATCCATTTAATTAGTATGTGTTTCTTTTTCTCCCGGAACCATTCTGGCTTTCAATAAAGTGAGACACTCCCATGGCACAGAATACAGGCTTGCTTGGTTGGATCAAATTGTAAAGATGCTATGGGGGAAAGAGCATATTTGAATACAGGCCAACTTGGAAACATTGAGTACAGGTATACAATAGAAGTTGTTCAGTAAAATGACTTTTGGATATATGTAATACTATGGAAGCCAGGATTTTACCTTAAGTTTTTAAGGAGTGGGGTTTCAATGGGCAGTGCTAAAGTGCTTTTCAATAATAAAAGCTAAATTATATATTATTTTGGGATTACTTAAACTGATAGACAAACTATATGCAGAGAATACTTCTGAAATGTGGCCACATCTAGGGTGAAATATTGCACTTATTTAATAGCTCACAGCAAAACTCCATAACAGGTAAAGAAGAGTATTTTATGCAATATCAGGAAGAATTTAGTAAGACAGAATGGAGTTACCCAAATTGGAACTTGGCTTGGACAGCAGGACTAACAACCCTACTCTTACAAAAAAGTGTTACATGATCTTTAATGATCACAAGCACTCAGGAGCTCAGATTTACACTGATTTCAGTGATGAAATGAATGAAAGCAGAGGGACACAAACTATCAAAGTCCACACCTCCAAACAAAATTGCAGGGTGGTGATGAAAGTGTGGCTGGAGGAGGACTGTTGCAAAATCCTTCTAATTTATAATCCTTCTAAAGCACTGAGTTTCCTGGAACAGACCTTCACACATACATATAAATACATGCAACGATCCACTGAGTGACTGTAAGTGTCTCAACAGGAAACGTCTTTTCCTTAATTTACTAACAGATTTATTTGGGCATAAGCTTTCCTGGGTAAAAAAACTCACTTCTTCAGAGGTTTTTTACCCATGAAAGCTTATGCCCAAATAAATGTTAGTCTTTAAGGTGCCACTGGACTCCTTGTTGTTTTTGTGGATACAGACTAACACGGCTACCCCCGATACTTAATTTACTAATTACTCTCTCCAGAATGTAAAGGGACAACATATCACATTCATCCTTCCTTCCGTCCTTCCAAGGTTTAATTGCTGCATTCAACTTCCCTCCTATGCTTAAGACAACTGAATTTATACAGACTTGCATAAATCCCCCACTTAATATTAAACTCTGCAGTACCAATTACTACAGATATTGAGCTTCCAGAAAGTCACAGATCATTTTATATTCTGCAGACTCAGTGTTACTAACAGAAATAACCCAGCATTGGTTTTATGCACTGTTTCATACTCTGTTAGTTCCATGAGAAATCAATGGCTTTTAATAAAAACCTGAGAAAATATTTTCAGTATGAATTCTACTTATTCTCAGTAAAGGCTCTAGGTGAGAGAGTTATGAAAAACACTGCAATCTCCTAGTGGCTTCAGTAGATTTCATTTGCTGATCATAAAATGGTTGACGCTTTCACTACAGTTGCCAGGTTTAGCTTTACATTTTCAAAGTTGCACTGTAGTGGTGGGTTTCTTATTCATCACTGGAGTAACAAGGAAGAGATTTTCCTGAGATTCTCAAACACAACGAAAACCTTCCCGAGATGTCAACAAAAAAGATTTTCACATCACTAGAGAGAGACAATGAACATTGCTACTAGCTTGTCCCATTGGCCAGAAGTACAGTTAAATGAATATCTGTGGCCTTTTATAATGGCAGTGAACTGTGCTCAGTTTCCTTACTACTGTTCACATAGGAGGTAGGATAGAATTTTGGTTATGGAACAGGATTTGGAGACTACCATATCATAAACATATAAGAAATATTGTGTGATCTTGATCTTGCACAAGTTACTGAGGGTCAGATTTTTCAGGTCCCAGTGGCTCTCATTATGACACTTCTGGCCAACATGCTGAGCTCTTTTGAAAATCTGGCCATTTATTTTGGTGCCTAAATCGGAGCTGAGCCTTTCCGAAAATCTAGCCCCACCTGTGGGTGCTGAGTTCCGTTGAAAATCTGTCCCTCAATCTCTCTACACCTCCGTTTCCTCATTTTATTTTAAATGGGGATAATATATTTATCCGCCTCATTGAATTTCTGTGAGGTTAACTTCATGCTGAGATCCTTGACTGGAAAGTGTTATATAAGTACAAAGTATTACTCAATGGTGTCACTCTCAAAATTTCTGATTCCAAAGAAGGAAACCATACACTTGAAAGCATGTAATTATATCTACAGGATCCCACTATCTCATGACTATTGCACAACAATTCCACTGGCAAAAATGATAATAGACTCTCCTCATCCCCACCCCCTTTGCTTTATTTCACTTGTTTTCATTGTGTCTTGGGGCATAAACCATAAAGCTGCTCAGAGGTAACAGCACTAGTTCTCCAGCAATCTCTTACAACAGAGCTAAGAAAGAAGTAAAATTGGCATTAAGTCATAAGTAAAATGAGTCTTCATTTAGCCCTGTGGGGGACATCCATCCCAATCCCAAAATCCCTATTGATTCTGGCATAATTCTCTCAACACAACAGGAACCTATGCCTGGAAAAGCAGGGATGGGGGGAAATTGCAAGTTAAACCTTGAATTAATGTGGGGACACTTGTGCCATGCAGGTTTGCCTCAAACTAATGCCATCATTGTTTCACTTTCTCCAGCACCTACATTTGCTACATTTTTTAATAAAAAGAAGAAATTGTAAACAAACAAACAAAACACAACCAGTCCACCAGTGTGTGAAAAAGCTCCTGGGACTTAAGGTTCCGCGCTTGTCTAGGAAAAGACTGCTGCCATTGTTGCCACTGGTGACCACATCCACTTGGCAGAAGCAGCAGTATTGAAATCACTCTCTTTTGAGATGGGCTACACATCGAGCTCTCAGTGGAGTTTGCTGTTGCAAGACTCCTACATCTGGATGTTCTTGTAAAATGTAGATATTTCCTGTCACCCTTTTCTTATATGAAGTACTGTGCTCTTTTCTGTGCATTAACCAATTACATGAAATGCTGCATGTCGCAGGAAGCAAAGTAGCCTCTGTTCACATGTCCTCTTAATTATTTTAGATAATAGTCCTGGCACAGAAAAATCGGAACTCTGAAGATATAACATTAATGGACTAAATTCAGCAATCCAGGGTGATGTAAGCACCTCATGAAACAAGTGTACGTGGTACAGCAATGTAATCCCATCAATGCAGGATTCAGTAGGTGGACAGAATAGGCCAGACCCCCAGCTAGTGTAAATGGGTGGCACTCCACTGAAATCAACGGAGACACATATTTACACCAGATGAGGATCTAGCCCAAGGTGTGTAACTTAGACCCTTCTGCTCCCTTGGCAAATATAACAAAGTGAAGAACTTCTTTATTTTACACCCTCCTGATAGTAGCTTTTACCACACCACCCCTTTCCACTCCATCTCCTAAAGCTACACACAACTTATAGCACCAGTGAATTTGGATTACTATAAGAGCTGCACCTGCTTATAACAGGTCTGAATTTGGCTCAGTGTCCCAAAGAGCTTTACAAACTACAATATATAAAGGAATCATTTCGCCCACTCCGGGGCCTACTGGGGCAGCTGTTTAACTGCACAGAAGTTGACACCAGCGCTGCGCAACCACACAGCAGTTGAGGATTAACAATATACAAGGAGAATGTCATTACACAAACTGGTATTTGGCCAGAGTTCATGCCCAATCTAGAGGGCTACAGGCTCACTAGCAACATGGTCAGGACCTTGTTTAAGTCTGACTGAAAGACTGAGCCTCCAGTCAGAGTGTCTCTTAGCACCATGCGAGGTCAATGATTCAGTACTGACTAAAGAGCAAGAATGTCACCTACTGAATCACTCCCACCACTTCCTGCAAGCAACGCTCTCCGTTTGACTTGGATAGCTCTTGTCTAAGTATTAACCAGCCCCAACTCTGATGAACAGAAACAATCTGTTGGGATCACATCCTGAGCCCCAGAATGTCTGGAAAATAAGAATTGGGTGTTGGGGGCCGGCATGGAGGAGTACCAGAAACAGGAGACAATCATGATAAAATATATTCTTACATGAAGCCCATTAAAGGCTATTTTACAAAATAGTAAAGCATTAAACAAAACATTAATTTACATTACAAAAATATGAAGAAAAAAAAATCTTGGCTGGTCTGCTGCCTCGCACGAGTTTGCCAAGTATGTCACATGCCTGGGACAGCCTGAGTCCATATCCTTCACAACTGATTTGTTCCCTCTCCACGTGAGTTAGAAAAGCAAATAACTTTATTTGAGATTGCTATAGAAAAGCCTGAATACTTGCTGATTCCTCTCTGAGATAGTGCTTGTTCCTCATTGCTATGACTAATTAATTTAGTGCATCCTTACAAATGCACATTACCCCAGCCTCGTCTCCTTAATCATATCTTTTTTAAATCACAGCAAAGCCAGATCACTGCTGGGAAAGGCGTCTACCTCCAGGATTCATTCTGGAAACTGACCAATCTGCCCCAAGTGCCAGGCTCCATCAGCAGAGAAATAAAACCACTGTTTAGTTAGCTGCAGTGGGCTCTAAAAGTATCAATGGAGTGTTTCATGGAGAATAACTATTGTCCGGCATAGGCCACTTGCATGGCATCAATCAACTCCAGCGGATTGTAACAGCTTTCAGAAAGAATGCCAGGAATGCACTGAAAAACCATGAGCAGGGTCCCTCAAAGACCGCTCTGCACAGATCACAAGGCCAATCAAAACGCAAAAACATATATTTATTTTAGCACAGACTGCTCCTGCTACCTCCCTACCCTGAAATCTGCCTGTAATTATTTTCACACACAACATTAAACCCAACCCAAAAAATCGGAATCGTTGATTTGCTGAGCAGAGTTTTCATTAAAGGGATCTCTATATTGGCTATCACTTGGGGAAGGGGGGACAAAAGGGTGGGCACATGTTTCTGGGTTTGTATTTTCAACTGCTGAGAAGCAGGGGGATGGGGCTCAGAACAATGTGAGACCACCAAATGTGCAAATAGTGATGTTTAAAATAAAAATAACACCCAGAAATAAAATCACCACCGAAAACCAGCTTATAGATTACTCTGTAAACACAGAAGGGTTTAATAACTGCCAGCAGCTAACCATTTGGTTTGCACTTCCCATCCTTCACCTACTGATGTCAATGACAAAGCTCCCTCCCTATTCACTCCACCCAGGCCACACACCTAACCAACTCCAATTGGTCTGCTGTTCACTCTCACCTCTGTGCCTTCTTTTCATTAGGCTGCTTGCTTCTAACACCTAACCGAGCCCTCTAGATCACCACCCTCTCCTTCCTCAAGTCCCTCTGCAAAACACACCTTTTCCAGGGGACCTATAAACCCAAATATCTCCTTCAGTGAAATAGTGGGCAGGCTTCACACTCACTGCAGCTGTGGAAAGCAGAAGATGAAAGAGGCTGTATGCAGCTGTGGAAAGCAGAAGATGAAGGGGGCTGTAAGCCACCTTCCTGATCCCCTGAGCCAGCAGGGGGCCAAAATGGCCCCCTGCATACCACAGAGCAGCCAAAAGGCTGCTTTAAGTAGCACAGGCTACAGTAGTTCAGAAGGACCAGTGGTCCAGAAGAATCAGGCAAGGCACTGCACTCAACCCCACCCCCTCTGACCCTGACATGCCTCCACCCACTGCAGTATGCCCCAAATATTTCCCCTATGCGTGGGAGAGGATGGGTCAGGCAGCCGGTAGCTATGCTGGATCTATGAATTCCCCTCAGCTCCCCTTTTAGGATGGCTTTCCCGGTGCTTTGTGCTGCTGAGCCCAGGCCAAGAATCGGATCCTCAATCTTTACAATAACAATACTCTTGGAACCTTTCAGATGCTTTGAGCTACCCACAACTAAAGCAACCACCAAATCTGACTGTAACCCAAGCCCCAGGTCTCCTCCTCGACATTAGTCATGTCTTAACTTAGAACCCGATCTAGGAATTCAGCACTTCCTGAAAGACAATGAGTACCCTCAACTTCCAGCACATCTCAGGAGATACTCAGCATATCATGGGCTTAGGCTTTCAACTTGCAGGCTCTCTGGGGCTGGGCCATTGTCTTTTATGTCTCTTCAATGAATCATGCATATTTATGGTACTGTGTATTTTTAATGGCATCTGCTTTGCAAGCCTGCTCTTTGTCATGTGCATCTTGCTAAATGATCTGACTCCACCAATTCCTTCTATAAACTCCCTGCATTTCTGATCACATTTGGAAAGAACTGAGTATTTCCATTGCTTCAAGGGAAAAACTGTTCCTACTTAAGAGGAAGAAAAACCTGAGTTTTTCTCTATTACTGTAGGTGGTTGCCGTTTTAGCATCATTACTTAATCAAGTCATAGCCTGTCTTGTTTTAGGTACAGTGACAGAAAATAACATGAATCTACAGCTACGAGTAGTAGAATCTTAAGAAAGGAAAGAAAGAGAGAGAGAATTTATTCAAATCGTTATCTAAAACAAAAGGGATATTTTTGTTGGTTTTTCAATAACTTTTTCAACCAAAATCCTAATGTTGCAAATACAAATGCCTCCTTGGCAATGTTAAACGTTTGTATTCTCACTGTGAACAGCCCAAAGACAGCTCTCTTAATGCAATCTCTCCGGTGGAGTGGAGTGCAAGTCACAGAGTTATGGCCTGATGGGGATATCTATACACGAGTATGGCATAAAAAATGATCCTTTGGCCACCTCAGATTACACGTCTCTTGAATAATCCACAGATAGTTTATCATTCTAAGACACTGGCTGTACAAGCAAGAGGCCACCCAGCACCCACTATTCAGTTGTGTGCGCTCTCGTCTGCAGTGGACCTTAGGCTGCTACAGATCTCAGTCTCATTATCACAAGGTCTGGTTTGGGGCAGTCCAATCACCACTGAGGTTAGAGAGTGCACAATCAAATTATTAAATGGGATTGAGCAGCTCACTGGGGTCCAGCAAAGTAGGCCTGAGAATCTGTCAAATAAAACAGAAGTAACACTACTGCCCAGTGTACTTGGGGTTAAGAACAACTGATTGCATACAAATATCTGTAACCCAATGGGTTTAATTCTTATTTAGTCTATTTCTAGTCCCTAGTAGACATTTATCTCCACAACAGAGACCTAACAAGCAGCCTCTGCTTAGAAGTAATTCAGGATGGGAAGTAAAGGGATACGGTATTCTGGATTGAGGTGCAGCATGTAACTGTCAATTAATTGGCATTTGATTCCTCCAATTGAAATATGTGGTGGTTCCACAATATCAATACTTTCTTTGTAATCTATACAATTGACTTTTCAGACCAGACATGTATCTAAATGGGAGGAATGCAGCGTGAATGAAATGATGACTACATGACACATCTGTGACATGAAATATCTGACGGATGCTCAAGAGAAATATAGGTTTCAGAGTAGCAGCCGTGTTAGTCTGTATCCGCAAAAAGAACAGGAGTACTTGTGGCACCTTAGAGACTAACAAATTTATTAGAGCATAAGCTTTCGTGGGCTACAACCCACTTCTTCGGATGCATATTGAGTGAAACATATCGAGGAGATATATATACACACATACAGAGAGCATGAACAGGTGGGAGTTGTCTTACCAACTCTGAGAGGCCAATTAAGTAAGAGAAAAAAAACTTTTGAAGTGATAATCAAGATAGCCCAGTACAGACAGTTTGATAAGAAGCAAGTGTGAGAATACTTACAAGGGGAGATAGATTCAATGTTTGTAATGGCTCAGCCATTCCCAGTCCTTGTT
>NW_020664413.1:26092192-26155154 GCF_002925995.2 Terrapene triunguis | reverse complement strand
AAGAAGTGGGTTGTAGCCCACGAAAGCTTATGCTCTAATAAATTTGTTAGTCTCTAAGGTGCCACAAGAGAAATATATTCATCAAAATGATTTTGATTTTACTACTGCTAAGAGTATATCTTTTATTTTATAAAAATTGCCAGCCTGTTTTATTCATTGAAAAATAACAACGGTGTGAGTCTCCTCTCACTTATAGCCATTTTACACCAGAATATCTGTTGACTTCAATGAAATTATTCCTGATTTACACTGGTGCTAGTGTAGAATTGGGCCTGATTCTGATCTCATATATATAAGTGTAAGTCATGAGTAACACCACTGAGGTTGATACCTATAGTTATATGAGAGGAGAATCAGACCCAGTGTTTTTAACCTGTCCCAATCTCTCTCTCTCTCTCTCTTTTTTCCTTCACTCACTCGAGTCCCATATTCTATTCTACAGGGCTCCTGAAAAAGAATTACACAACACAGGATAACATTACCTCTGGCCAATAGGGCAAAAGTAGCTGTTTTTCATAGCCACAGTGGGTGGATTTGATAAAGTGCACAGGGATCTGCAGAATCATGTGTATGCAGCATGCGTCAGCTGCGTGAGCCAAACCTGCAGCTGTGTGCTCTGCCGCCTGCTACACATCTACAGTGAGCGTTCCTCAGTGTTTGGAAGGACAGCATTCACATCCTGCATGCTAAACACTTGTTGCATGGCCAAAGCAACATTATGCTCTATGCAGGAAAAATCCACGCAAGGGTAGGAGATTGTTCAGTCATACACCATATGGGTGACATACTACCGCACAGATTCCCCCTGGTTCAGGAGTTGTGCTCCCTGCTGGTGGCCATCCTCACAGTTCTTCCAAATGGGGTGTTTCACCGTGCAGTAAGACAGTGGTGACAAGGTCAAGATTTGGGAAGGATGATGCCAAAGAGAGCATCCTCCTTGGCCTTTCCCCTCTTCATCAAGCTGTGTTCACTAGAGTTTCAACTAGGAGGAGGAGGAGGAGTCCTGTCCCATGGAGGAGTTTCTCTGAGCTCCCAGGAAAGGGAAAGCATGCCGACAAGTTTCTTTTGCTCCATTTCTTTACACCCCATTGTTTTAATTTTTTCTCCCCTCTGCGTCTCACAGCAGAACATAAGGACCATGGGAAAGAGATCAAAGGAGGGGAAAAAGTTATTGTTACTGGAATCTTCCTCTCATGTGTAGGTCACAGTACAAGATCCAAGGTGACAGATGGATGCTAATCCTAAAATAGGAGCCTTAAACTGCCGACAGTATCTCAGAATCCTTACACAACCACTTATGTAATTTGAAAGGCAGAAACACCAAAGTAAAACTAAACTATTTCATCAACAGGGGAGGTCTTCAGGTCATATTTTTAGAAAGCAAGTAAAAAAACCTTACTGTGCAAACACTGTACACGTCTACCTTAAGTCTGTTCACCAGATGTGAACTTCAAAAAGCCTGTAAGTATAATTTAGCTGTAGAAAATAGCTCTTACAATCCCGTGCAGTGTGCATCTGACTTGTATCTCAGATTCACTCTTTATTTCTTTCTTTTTTCACTTGACCCGTGATTGTTTCCAATTTTATCCCAAAGGCTTAAACGCTATAAGAAAGTGCATAGTCAGTAATTTACAAGCAAAGAAGAGAGGCTTATATAAAAATTAGAGGTTTTCATCTGAGCTGCTATACCCTAGGGGGCTTAACATTTCATAGGCAGACATCTATAAACATTTTATAAACAAATCTGAAAAAGTTGCTTAGGCATAGCAGGTAAAGAACAGAACAGAGATATGGTTAACTTCATGAATGTGACTGATTTAAAATGTTTCTGCGGGACTTTTAATTTTAATTTTTTTTTAAGTTAATGAAACTTAGTATTTGACTCTCCTTTAGCATTCTAGAGAAAGGGTTGCTGAGGAGCTGGCCCTCACTCTGTGGCTTGGCACACACAGAGTCTTATATCTGTGTCTTATTATTCCATCATTCAAATCTGAGCTACCACTAATACACACACTGCTAAAGCACCTCCAAAGACTTCCTCCCTTCCCCCCCAACCCCCACATATCACAGCCACATGTGCGTGACATGTCATAGACACTGCTGTAAAGAATTAGGACTTGTCTACACTGGCAATTTACAGCGCTGCAACTTTCTCACTCAAGGGTGTGGGGGAAAAAAAGAACCCTTGAGCGCAGCAAGTTTCAGCGCTGTAAAGCGCCAGCATAGACAGTACACCAGCGCTGGGAGCCGCACTCCTCATGGAGGTGGTATTTTTAGAGTGCTCGGAGAGCTCTCTCCTAGCGCTCTGCTGCGACCACACAAGCCACGTTAAAGTGCTGCCGCGGCAGCGCTTTAATGTTGCCAGTGTACACTAGCCCTTATAGACAGCACGATAAACCATGAATGAAGTTGGAAGGGTCCCTGCCCAAGTGCACCAACAATATGGATTTCCCTGAACGTGCTCATGGAAATTACTCACGTCCACTTGGGAAGAATGGCTTTCCAAGGCTGAAAGACAACAAGCCTGGCAGCAGCTTGGCACAGTTCCTTAAAGCAGCATAAGAAAAAATGTAATCTTAAAACACTGCAATACAATTAGCAGTACCAGCCCATGAGACATACGTACTACCAAACCCCAACATACTGATACATTTACTGGAGACAACCACGTGTGCAGTCACAGAGCTACGGACAAACAAGAACCAACCAACGATACTGGATGATTTAAAAGAATTGGCAGCATGCTCTTAAAGGAAAAACTGAAAGAAAACTTGAGAGAAGGAGTCAGAATTAGCTACTTTTCCTAAAATTCAGGGGGAAAATTGTTCAAATGTAACCAGGAGATGAGGAAAGAATTAATTGTTTCTATTTATTACAAGCAAATTACGTTTTCAATATATACTGAAGCTAAAGGATGCCTTTAAGCACGTTGGGTTTGATGCTTTGTTTGTGACTACACTCTGCACAGCCAATTGAAAGTGATGATTTTGAGGTCCTTGAAAGTATAAAATAACATTTTAAAATAAAATTTGAAAAGCAGTGATCACCAAAGGTACCCCAAGAGCTGTGCAGCTTTGGCCCAGGATTGGGCCAAAGAAAGAAAGTGTTTCTGCAGATTGACCTCCCCATTTCCATCCTCTTTCCAGCCTCAGCAAAAAGGGAAGGCAGTGGAGAAAGATTCATTAAGGGCCAGACTCTGCCACCATTACTCATGTTAAGTAACACCGTTTTCTGTGAACAATCCCATTAATTTCAGTGAAACTACTTGCACTCTATCAATGGAGCTTGGGCACAGAGCCCACTTGCATGGTGTCACTTGCAGGATTGTCACTTGGGGGGAGGGATAGCTCAGTGGTTTGAGCATTGGTCCGCTAAACCCAGGGTTGTGAGTTCAGTCCTTGAGGGGGCCACTTAGGGATCTAAGGCAAAATCAGTACTTGGTCCTGCTAGTGAAGGCAGGGGGCTGAACTCTATGACCTTTCAAGGTCCGTTCCAGGAGCTAGGATATTGTAAATTAATTGTAGCCTAAGGTACTATTCAGTGTGAGTAAGGATGGCAGAACTCAGTGCTGATTGTGTAGTTCCCATCCTGAGCATTTTCAGGGGAATCCCACATTCTCCACTGAACTTGGCTGCTGAGCATTTCCATTTGTACTGAAGGAGGAAGAGCTGAATACCAAAGTCATTAAAGTTACAAATTTAAGATACATGACATTTTTCTCTAATGCTGAGAGAATTTCCTAAAGGTAGGAAACATATGTTCTGAAATAAAAATAAACCCAAAGAAATGAAGTGACAAAATTGTATCCAGAAGAAATATCAACCTTAACTCTCCCCTCCAATTTCCATCCTCATCCCTCAACACACACATGCCCCCATCACCTCCTCCATGACTATCAATTTACTCCTTTTCTTTTTCTTTACATTTTAAGGGAAATACAAAGAACAGCTCTTATAACAAGATTTCTTAAAAGTAAGCATCAATGCAGCCCCTAGTTCTGTACAGCAAACCCTCTAAAAGAATTGGAATTTCTCTTAATGTCTTTGAGGCAAAGAGAGGCACCTAGAGAAAAAAATCCCAGGAGGGAATAGATTAGCGTGGTGTAAGGAAGAAATAAAGCTAATAGAATGGGTGAATCTCTGGCTGAGAGGGGAAAAAAATCAGTAGCAAGGATGTTCAGCCCATGACTGTTCAGGACTACAATGTAGCACACTCACCAGTCAAGTGAAAAGGATGTTATCACGGCTAGGAGGACTGGAGGTTTTCTCCAGTTCTCTGTCTGTAGCTCTAGCACTGCTACAGTACGAGGACTTGCGCAGACCCACTGACAGCATTTTTACCATTGCATCTTCTAAACTTGTTCTGAGCAAGTTTTAGAAAACACAGCTTTAAAAATACCCTGTTCTTGATGGGGACTCCTATCCAGCCTGCTCTATTGAAACCAAGTCACAGTTTTCTTATTTGCCAAAATGCTAGTGCATGGAGAGAGACTGGAGTATATGCCAAGATAATCACCTATGAAGAAATTGCTTGGGTAATGGTTGGAAGTGTGGTAAAACAGATTAGGCCTGGGAGCAGTCTAATGAAAGACAGAGAAATTGTTCAGTGATCTGAGCACAGAAATGAGAATCAGGGACACCCGCGGTCTAATCCTGGCTCCAACAATGATTTGCTGTGTGGCTTTACGCACTCAACCTCTTTCTCACTTCCCCAGCCACAAAATGAGGGATAACCCTTAATCTACAGCATCTCACAGGGCTGCTGAGTTTGTGTTTGCAAAGTGAACTGGAGAAGTGACATACAGAGTTGGTTTGTGCAGGGCTCACCTGGGGAGGAGGAGACAGGAAGAGGAGGATCTAGGCAAGAGAGCTGACAGTCTCCAAGTATAATTGGCTAACAACTGAAAGGATTATCTTTGGGTCTGCAGTGGAGTCAACCAAGTCACATTAAACTACTACAAACTTAGAACCAATCTGGGGCTGAATTACAGCCTGAGCAACACCACTGAAGTAAATGGGATTGCATGGGTCTAAATCAGGACAGAATTTGACCCTCACTGTTTATACGATGTCTGTGTGGGGAGCACATTACATAAAAAACACTTGTTAAAAATGAAACTCACCAAAGCAGCTTCATGTGAACAAATAAAACACACTTCAACCATTTTATTTTAAAGCAGCCCTCAGTTTGTTGACCACTTGGGACTCTGCACAAACACAAATGGAGGCCTCTGAACACCCTGGTCAGTGTTTGCACTGTCATTCTGCAACTCAACTTTTACAAATAATATGAAAATGTCAGGGTCAGACTTTGTGTTATTTTTGGAAACTAATTTGTAAAATGTTGCATTTGACTGTATTTTATACCCTGCACCTGCTCCAGTAAGGAGGTGACATCACTCCACTGCCCCCCTTTCTCACACCACTGGAATCAGTTAAGTAAACAGGTTCATGTGGAAAATATGCCGTTTTTTGCGGAAACAATAGAGAGACTTTCCCATTAGGCTCAGGAAGGCTGTTTGTGAACCAGTCCAGCAATGCCTGTTAGAAGTGCTAAGTAGCACTTTTGAATCTCTTATTGTAATTGGGGGCACAGGGGTCATTATATTTTTCATCTAATTTAAAGTTAAAAAGGGTAAAGAAATTACATTAGCAATAATCCATGCAAAAACCTGAACAGCAACTCTTAAAGGCATGACAAGTGAAAATCTTTATGCCATTATGTTTTCTTTACAGTCCTGCATATGTTTTAACTAAAGCCTTTGTCCTACAGCCTATCTCCTTCTCCCTTCAAGATCAAAATGTTAGAATTCATAACCTGTTGCCATAGAAACCACTGTAATGTCACTAGTACAAAATGTTGACTATTGCACGGAGACAGATTAGAGCATATGGACTCAGGGGTCCCTTCAGCTTTTAGTGGAAACACACACATGGTGCATCATCAGGGAAAAGAACCACAACACAATGTTTCTGATTATAGAGGGGTTTTAAAAAATCTGAAAGGAGCCCTTTAGTTTAATCTTAGAAGGGATGATATAGGATTAAATATGTATGTGGATAAGTGTGAGAAAACAAACACTTCATTTAAGCAACACTCTACAACATAGTCTCTGAAATAACCAAGAACTCCAGGGTTGCTGTTGCCATTCCATACTTAATTCAGCCCACTGATTCTGTGTTTCACAGCACACTAGTGTGCATGCATCCTACGGTTTTCAAGTCTCTTACATTAGATTACCTAGGCACAAAGAGGTAATCTATCACAGGTTCAAAATCTACCCTCTGTTACATCTGTGAAACCCCTCTGAAGTTAGTGGAGTTGCAGAGGTGTAACGGGGAATCAAATTTGACCTTAAAGACTCACTGAAGCCTTATGGAAAAATTTGAAAACAAAATCTATTTAGAGACAATTCAGTTCACTATTTCTCTTCCTTTTGTTTCATATTATGGACACATTTGCAGGGAAGTATTATCATTGGGGCAGATTCTGAGTTCAGTTACAGTGATGTAAATCTGGAGTATCTATTGAATACAAATACAGCATTGTAACAGAGCTTTCTGTTTCTTGAGCGTTTCTAAAGGTTATCCCTCATGTGAAGTCACAGTGCCAACTTCTGTCCTTAGTAATACCCGTGCAATCCTAATTACTTCCTCCAACTTCAGTGAGGTTGCACGGTTGTAACTGAGAGAAAAATATGGCCCATAATGTTCTGTTTGTGACATAACAATCAGTTGCTGTGGAAATACACAAACACACACACACACAGAGGAAATGTTGTATATTCAATGAGACCTTCCACTTTGCTTTCTCTTTCTGCACAGCCTCTGGGTGAGGTGGAATTAGGATAATGAGCTACATCATTCAGGTAAAGCAGCTATAAATTAAAAGTGGAAACAACTGTAATGGCATCAAATTGCAGCCACATTAACATGACCGTGTAAATTGTAAGTTCAAGGATAATGATGTTTCCCAAGCCATATAGTTAACTAAAGAATAATAAATAAATTGGTTCTTTGAATGTGTGGTTATTGTATGATGTGCCAGATACATTCTATATGCATTAGATTATCTTCATTTGGGAGCCTCAGCATTGAGAGTTGTAAAAAGATACGGACAATGATGGCAGAGTTTAATGAATCCTGCAATCAAGGTACTACAGTCACTGAATAATTGTTATTCCAAGCAGCAAGTAGGATTTTTCACACTGGGGCAAGCTTCAAACAGAACATTTACACAAAAAGCAAATTGCTTTGCCAGTAATGTTTGGCTTCCCGCTGGCATGGCTGGCGGGTGTGCCTATGAGGCACTGTTCTTACTAACAGTCCAACTCCTTTTTCCTTTTTAAGCTGTCGGTGTTCATACAGTAACACTATGACATCACATCATGTTACCATAAAAATGACTCACAAATTGAGATGGTTGGAAGACTATTGCAACATTTCATTGAAAAATGGTGATGGAAATCAATTAACATTTTCATGGTTTCCCATTAGTTCCCTCTATTTTTGACCAGCTCTGTTCATGTCGCACATTGAGCCTTACAGACTACTAAACCCATCAGGTACACTGGAAAGAAGAAGGAGCAGGGATACTCTTCTTTCCCCCTTCACATATAAGCAGAACACACTGACAATGGACCCTGAGCTAGGGAGTGATCCACAAACCCAACAGAATATAGCGAGACTGAGAGGGGGTGTGGCCAGGCAGAAGGCTGTGTTAAGGGAGAACATGCTACTGCTTACTGAATTATTAGTCCACACTGCTATTGAGCAAGCTATTTGCCTGTTATTGTCCTATATGCCTCCAGTCCTCCCATAGGAAAATCCAGAATTTAGTCACAAGATTTCACATAGGGTCACGGTGGGAGAGAGGCTGAGTGAACAACAAAAGCCTTTCCTTAAAAACAAATACAAGGAAAACTCTGGAAAAAGTGTGACAGGCAAATGGCTCTCTTGTTTCCGAGTCTGATACATGGGAACATCGACTCCACTATGAAGGTCCTTCTTTAAAATGTGGATGAGATATATAAGAACAGGAGCCCCCTGTGTGGCTTTGTCAGCAGTTCCAATGCCACAATGGTCTTTTCTTCTTTGATGATTAGAATAGTGTTAGGGTTTGTCTGTAGAGAAAAATGACTTTCCGTTTTCTTTCACTTTGTTTGTAGTAACCAAGACTGTCACTGCAAATCTTGCCACTTGTTTTGGATCAAGTGATTATGAATCAATTGTCTCAGGCTGGCAGCCATTGTGCTTTCTTCCTGGTTTCTCCTGCCAAGTCAGTCCAATGCCCGGTATTCTGTATGCTTCTCCTGGCACAAAGAAAACCTAATGCAAAACCAGTAATGTATCTGAAAATGCTTTTCCAGATTTCCAGTGTGGAATCACAAAAAGCCTGTTTGATGGTTTCATCTAATCACAATCCGCTGAGGAAAGACATATTCATTTTCTACAGAACCAAACATCACAATTAAATAGAAGGGTGAATGTTTACATAACCACATTAAAGCACTCAGAACTTCATACCCAAATTGTTAGAACGTCCCAGCAACACAAATCCACAAAGAATCTGAAAATCAAGCAGCAGTTCAGAATTTTTAATACAAACAAAGGAGCCCACAGGAGAGTCTTCCTTTCAAGTCACTTAGCTTTCTTCTGCTGCTCTCCCAACTTTGCTTGTCATCTGAAGAGTACACTTCCCAGTGGTGTCTTCTGTTGCAACATATGTTAAAAGGGAGTCTGCACTTGAGCCAACTACCCAAAGAAAAACACATCGTCTTTTTTCCCCCCAAGAGTGAGGAAGAAAAAAATAACAGCTTGGAAGAAATTCAAAACACATTTAAGCAACGGGGATCAGTATGGGCCTGATTCAGCAAAGAACTAAAGCATGTGCTTAAATCCATCCCTATTCAACAAAAACTTACATTCATGCTTAAGTGTCACTATAGTCAAGTTAAAGTTAGGACTTGCATAAGTGCTTGGCTGAATTTGGGTCTATATTATTTTTACTCTTCTGTTTTTACATGTTGGGAGGGGAGACCAGTAACAGGGACCATGCATTGTTATAACTAATATCAATGGTAATTTAGTTAAATGGAAACAAACATTTCATAGCTCAATTCCAAAGATTACATCAAATATATTTTTTATTTTCTCTAAGGACTAGAGATATCTTTGGCAATAATAATAGTTTGCACTTTCCATCCTCAGATCTCAAAATGCTTTAAGGTGCTAATATCCCCCAACCAACTCCTAAAAAAACCCCCCAAAAACAGCTATGGAATTACTGAGGCCTGGCACAGCACTTAAAGCCCAGATTTTCAGAGGCCTCAACTCCCACTCAGACACCTAAATAAGTGGCCAAATTTTCGAAACAGCTTAGCATGTTGAGAGCTCAGAGTCTTTGAAAATCCAGACATAAGTGTCACAACGGGAATTGCTGGGTACAGAGCACTTTTGAAAATCTGGCTCCTCTTGATGGGCCTAAGTGAGAGCTGAGCTCTTTTGAAAACATGGTTCCAGCTGTGGGAGCTGAGCTCCTGAAAACCTGGCCTTGAGCTCTTTTGAAAATGACTTACCTAAACCACACAGCAAGTCCGGGAGAGAGCCCAGGTAATCCTGACTTCCGGCCCCACAGACTACAAGTGACCCTGGTTGCCAAACTAAAAAGTTGATAGCTGGTTTTGAAGGTGTGAAAGCGAGCATTGGTCTGCATCTCATACTGCCTGTTACTATAAGTGTACTGAGGAATATCTAGCAGTGGATCAATTCACCACTGAACTAGACATAGGAATATTCGCTTTTAAATTGAGACATACATCACAGCCTTCCGCACTGTAGCTTTTGGCAAAACTGGCCCTGGTAATCAGTACCCTGAGTGCTAGCTGCCCCTTTGATTCTCTTCTTTGGTTTTCGCCAAGTCATGTCATAGTGCCATGGCAACCTCGCTCGAACATACAGACATGCTGCGTCTGAACGAGCACGTTAACTACAAACCCAGGCTGACCATTTCCAGGATTTTACATCAGGACTTTCCATCTGTTAGCAGAAGAATTAGACAGTAATTTCAACTGGTTAAAAAAAAAACAAAACAGTAGCTTTGGGGGCAAGAATATGTTTAGGCAAGTGCAGCGCTGAAGTTACAATTCCATGAAAGATGGAAACCTCTGCAAAAAAGCCTATTGGTGAAAGGAGGAGGGGAGATATGTAGTTATCTGAAATTTAAAATGGCGACAATTATAGATTTGGACATGTGACTTGGGAACACAGACATGTTGAAAACGAGATTTTGAAATAATGGAAAAAAAGCTATTTTCCTAGTAAACTGAATATCATCTTTTTTCAACACAATCTCTTTTTCCCGATCCTTACACTGTAATCTGTAAGCATAGCTAATAAATGGCTCTGAATCTCAGACAATTCAAAATGAAGCATTTTAATCCTTTTCTTATTCCATTTCAAGGCTTGTTAGGTTTTTTATTTCATTTCAGAACACTGCAAACTCATTTTGTTAAACTCAGCAAAGCATCAACAGGGTTGCTTTTGTACCAGTGTCTATAAATTATTCACACTATCAAAGAGAGGAAGGGAAGGAGACAGCCAAATTCTGCCTTTCTTCGCTTCTGCAGCCATATTCTTGGGGATCCCCTTGCAATCACCCATACAGATTAAATCATGATTTGGGGACTTCAACAGCTGAGTCAAGGGAGAGAATTATCCCAGGAGTGGGTGGGTCAGCTTTTGTGGCCTGCATCATGCGGGAGGTCAGACTAGATGATCATAATGGTCCCTTCTGACCTTAAAGTCTATGAGTCTATGAGATTACCCATGCCAGAAGCAAGAGTAGCCAGAACAGAGCAAGTGAGGGTATAAAGTGGCCACAGGCTACTCAGGGTGTGTGCCAAATGAAATACATATGTTTCCTAAGTCCCACCTGAAAGGCTTCTCCACAGCTCAACATACAAAACTCAGAGAAGAACCTGCAGCATTTCAATACTGCAGATTTACAGGGGACCTCAGAATGATTCTGCCCACAGTTCCTCCCTGGGCTGAAACTATTCAGACAAAGGAGTACCTCAAGGCTAGAAATGTCCTTTCTCAGCAGAAAACACAACATGCCATTTTTGGGATGAACAGTCTCAAGCAGGTAGCTGGAGCTCAGAGCTCTAGCCCAAGCACACTCTCACAGTAGCATCATGGGCCTACCCCTCCCTACCAAGACCCACAAACAGGCTCACGCTGCCCCAGACCCGGCTCCTGCAGATGGGTGGGAGAAACACCACCAAATCCCCAAACCTGCTCCCCAGTGTACTGCAATCACATGCCAGACATTGGGAAGGATATGATACTGCCTGAAGGGGCTTCCCAATCCTAGCCTGTAGCTGTCCCTGCCCACCTGCAGGCAACAACTGAAAAGATGTTATCCTTGCATAAGATAGTGACTTAATAAGATAGACTAGTCAATGGCATGTACTGTATACCAGCAGCACCCGGGCATTGTCCTGCTGAGGACTGCATTAGCAACTGGCCTGAGGCCTGCATATAATCTGCTTCAGTAGAGCAGATTGCAAGTATTTATTTTAAAATTTACCGCAACAGATGGTACTAACTGGCACCTTTGTTGGCAGTTTCAGCAGAGAAGCCAAGGATAGAAAGAACTATCTGATCCTTTAGAGGTGGTCCCCGTAGGTCAGAGTTGAGGCGCACACTACTAGAGAATGTGGGGAAGCTTGGACTGGCACAGCCCATGCTGCCCCTGCTCTGTGCACAAAGACAGGACTTCAATCACAAACGCTGTCAATCCAGCACTGTTCAGGAATCACTAAAACTTCACACACAAAATATTATTTAAAAACAAAACAAAAAAATCCTTTCAGATGCCAGACACGATACAGCTAAATCTGGATTCCAAAAGTGTGATCCTCATTCCATATTCAGGAGCTGCTCCTTTTGTGCATCCCATTCACAGTTCAGAGGAAGACCAAAGGCCCATTTTTACTTTGTGCAGACACACAGAGTGTCAGCAAGTTAAGAGGGTACACGCTTGCAAGCATAATTCAACCAGGAGCAGAAGGATTCCATTCCACCTGACCATGCAAGGTTTGCATGGAATTCCTCAAGGGCACAAATTTAACCCCGAGCAGTAACATCCCTTGTAGACAAGCCCACAGTATAACTTGACCCACAAGCTCAATGCTAGTTTACTTTAAATGCACAATGTTATGTATGTGTAATCCATGGTCCCAGGCACCCAAGGCACAGGGAACCCAAGGCACAGTGATCAAACATGAGAACCTATTCCTCAACTTAGTCTCAAGGATGAGGACTCAAAGTGAAGAATGTGAAAAGAGGAGAGCAAGAAACTTTAAATAATGTGAGATTCACATTTGGTTGGCTGGCTGATTGGTTTTGAACACATACCATTGTTGGTAACTTCAATTTAATGACATAGCACTTCAGATTTATTTGTATAATGTACAGTACTAATAGTGCAAGAACTTCAACCAGATCTGTGTGTGATGGGGAAAAAATTGGGGTCTGAAAAGAGCGGTATCTGTCCTTAGGCAATGACACCAGAGAAATATGCATGAGTCAAAATAAAAGCAATAAATGTGCCTCCCTTACATCCATGCAAACCCACTAATATCAATAAGTGTGCCTGGGTTTAACTAAGGGGAGAGTTTGACCACTGACATATAGAGGACTGACTGTAAACGGAAGCCTATGGGATACACACTGCCAAAGGAGACATTAAAATACAATAAAAATGCAAGATAAGATGGATTACTGAAAAGGAGCTACCACAGGGAACAGGATTTACATCCTTCTTGAAAATAAATCATACAGCACGCACACACAGAATATATATAATTATTTCATGCAACAGATATAGAAAACCCTTCAATATACAGCCCTAAGAACTGCACTACATGACCCAATGGAATAATATGGATAAAGAGTTGCATACTATGCCACCAGCTAGAGCTTCCTAATGACTTGGGCTAGCAAATGACAAGAGCCTAAAAATAATGGAACCCTTGCTACCATTCATAAAACATTAATTTGCAAGAGCCACATAAAGGCACTATTATATTATCTGTAGATTCTATCACTGCAGTTGCAAAGAAAACATGGTCAAGTTGACCAAAATTTTACTCACCTATGGCAATCCTATGTCAACTGAGACAACTTTATTTCACTGTTTGTGGAAATGTCCCATTATATGATTTCCGAAGACCGGTTAAAATTTATTTTACAGAAATAAGTGTCTCTCTAACTTTTCACTGCAGCTTGTTGAGCATCAGCAAAGACAATAACATCAGCTGGTGTGAAAACAATGTTAGCAACACATCTGCATGAATAGCAAAAATGTTTGTCCTAAATTTGTGGATATATAATACTAACCCCATGTTTGGCACTGGAAAACTGAACTAATTTATTTTCTTACGCTTGTTAAGAAATATTACCTACTAACTGTGAGGACAACACAACAAATAAGATGCAACAGCATTGACTTCCAAACTTCCTCAACCTTGAAATCCAGGCTGGGTCAGACATAGCTCATTCCCCAGAATCAGGAATGCCCAGCAGCTGACTATAGAGATGGGTGATAGTTACAAAATTGACTCCTGATGGGCCAAAGATTCAGAGGGGTGCAAAGCAACTAGAAAACCAGCTTGATCAGCTCCCTCGAGGCTCTCCTTGCCTAAAAGGAATCCTAAGTATCACAGAGTTGGCACAGTAACTCTATGCTGTCCTGCCTCGTGGTATAGGGAGGAAGAAGGCACAGCCAGAGTGACCCTGCACTCTGGCGATTCCCAGTCTCTCGAGGCTGTGAGCATCAGGGTGTAACTCAGAACAGCCCATTGTGAGGTAGAAGAATGCCATAAAGAGAGAGAAGGGGCAGTCACATGGCAGTGTTCAGAGATGGTGCAGTGACCTAACAGGTTGGTATGTGCCTCCTGAAGTCTTTAGCAATACTTCTGTGAAAAATGAATGAACAGTCAGGATATGTCTGAAACTGTACAATGGACTGTATTGGGTGTGAACAGAGCAAGAAGATAACTTGTTCAGAGCTTTCTGGTCATGGAACTGTCCCTTTTCATTGTGTCTACTGTATCTCTCAACTTCACAAATATTATATAGAATATGTATTCCTATTATGTAGAAATGTGTTTCCTGATCAAGAATAGCTCAAAATGGAGCATTTTTAGAGACTAATATGTCAGATCTATTTTTTCCTTTCTTTGTGCTGTCTTTTGAGAGAAGGGAACACTGGCTGTCCCCATTTCTATATCTGGTGTTTTAAAATCATTTTGGTACACATTTAGTCATTTGTTCTTCTTTTTCAATTTTAATTTATAGCAAGGCATCTTTTGCTACCAACATGAAATAAACAAAGAAGTTAATAAAAAAACAACTGCCCAGCTGTTTTGCTTTGCTGTGATTTTTAAGGGAGTTGGGGATTACAGAAGGCTAGCTACTGCGTGATCTAATGATTTGACCTCAGAACCAGCAGTTAGGAATTCCTGAGTTCTAACCATAATACTGACACTGACTCCCTCTGCGACCTTGGGGTGAATCGTTTAGGGTGAAATTCGCCAACCAGGAGGAGTGCTGGATTTTAATGAAGTATAAACGTGGCGCTGACTCTCTGTCCAGAGGTGAATTCCACCCTTAGGAAATTCCTGCATCAAAGTTTCCAACCTGTATAGTAAAGATAATACTCACCGGCTTCACTGGGCTAGTGTGAGGGTTAATTTGTTAATATTTGTAAAGCACTCTGAAGATGAATGATGCTGTAGAAGTATAAAATATTATTACTAAATATAGTGTGGGATCACTGACTATACTAGTACTCAGTACTATACTAATACTCAGATCAAATGTACTAGCTTGCCTAGGTGATTCCTGCATCCCGGTAACATAAGAAAACAGAAGCTATATATTTTCTATACATCCATATAGTATCCTAAACAGGGATTAAGGGTGAAACCTTCCTGACTTTCTAGTTTCACTTTATTAAGCAATAGTGCAAAGGATTTCCCACAGCATTTAGGAAAAGCTGATAAACTAAACTAATCTCTAGTATATGTACCAGCATACTAAAAAATAGTGCATCTGAAATGACTTCCTAAAAACACTAGAGTCTGGTGTGAGTTAAATGAAGGTTTCTGAGAAAACGGGAGTTTAAAAGGAGGGAGGAAAAACCCAATCTGGCATTTGACAAAAAGAAATGGGAGCCTGAGAGACATTCAGTCTGAGGCTGAGAAAAGGTCACTGTCTTAAATAGCTGTTTGTTAACTCTCTGTCAGCTGTGTCTTTTGGGTCTTTTCTTGTTCGGATAGACTAATTTATTAAATCCATCTGAAGCACTTCTGCATTGCAGTCCACTTGCAGGTTGGCAGTACTGAGACTTGTTACCAACTTGTTCCCCCTCAGGGATTCACTTTACAAAAGAAGAATCTGTCAGATGGCACCTTAGGTTACTATATTTTAAGGGGGAGTAAGGGAGGAGGATTTAGACAATGCTGAAGGAACAGATGGTCAATTAAGGAAAAAAGCACAATAAGGGTGTGGTTCTCATCCCCAATGTGTTTGTGTGCCAGGCACAGGAAAGTAAGCACCAAGCTACCATTAACCCTCTGGAACAGGGTGATCTCATGATAACAATCACCTCTGGACTGGCCTTAGTGCCACTGAGAAATGTCTTTTCATGTCATATCCCAGTTGAATGAAATTATTTTGATCACTGCCTTTTGATTCTAGAAATGTGAATTGAAATTAGATTAATACCCTCCATGACAACACTGAATATTCAATATTAAGAGAACAAGAGTCTTTCAGT
Organism: Terrapene triunguis; assembly: GCF_002925995.2. NCBI lineage: Eukaryota > Metazoa > Chordata > Testudines > Emydidae > Terrapene > Terrapene triunguis. The sequence goes on along the minus strand of NW_020664413.1, from coordinate 26,139,308 downwards.
GAAATCTCTTTTTTTGCAATGCTCCTGCCCATTAGCCCTGCTCAGTGATTTCATTTGGTGGGTCACATTAAATAAGTTCATACTGATGAAAGCTTGAATGTTACTTTTTCTTTTGATTGTCTCGTTATTTTCCTACATCCCTTAATCTCTGACGAGTGGCCCCTGACCATCTGTGCCTCGTTTTTAATAATAGCTCCTTCCAGAAATAGGAGTGAGGTGTTACTCTTTTCCACACAACTGCGTCCAGCCAATGGCAGCCACAATGTACAGAATAAGTGAGAATTATAATAGTGAAGAGATGATACACAGCTCTTACTAAGGGAAACTTTACACTGATGAGGTTAGAGTTGGGTTTGCCATGGAAAACATTATGCTGAGAATGTCTTTATTTAAAATTGTCATGAAAAACATTGAATAAATAATTTGATTAATATATTATTCACAAATGAGTCAAACAGTTCTATAAAGAAAATCAAATAAATTATTTGATACATAGTATTGGACCAACTTTAATTGAGATGGGTGTGGTGTGAGTTTGTTAATACAATGTGTTTTTCAAATTTGGAAAGGCCACTGTACTTCTTGGTTAAACTGCTATATAGATAATTGTAAGAATCGGAAAGGTGAATATGATTTTTAAAAGATATTTTAGTAATACTTGCTATTTTGAGTTTAATAAGAACAGCCATTCAACTGTATTAACCATTCAGAGTCTTCATTCAAATCAGCCTGTCCTAATACACTAACTATAGGTGACAGTAATTTTGGTAAGCGGCCTTGCATACATGATGTAAGATCCAGATCCTGTAAGTGGACCTTCATAATTGATTTTCATACCCACATAGAACCTAGTGAAATGAATGGGATTCTGCACAGACAGAAAGGGTCTGCCCACACAAACTCACACAAAGGATCAGGGTTTAAAAAAAGAACCCCTATTAATATCCTTTACTAATGGTGTAGTAGAAATACAGACATTGATCAGTTTTTAATTATGCATGTATGAATTTTTGCACCCATTTCTGCTTTTTTCAGCAATTGAAAAATACACTGGCTTAAGGTCCAGGAATTATTATACTAAGTCCAGGGCAAGCACCAAAAAAGCACTGCCAGGCCAAAACACCAATGACTATTTAGAGTACAAAAGCTTACTGGAAACATTATAGCGAACCAGTACAAATGCTTTTAGAATCACTAAACTTTTCCAAGCAACGGTCCTGGACTAATGACCAGAAGGATAAAGAAAAGACCATTACTGTTGCTTTTACAGATTTAATATTCTGTCAGTTATACTACTATTTTCTTGGATGTTTATGGAGATTTCATCACAATAAAATCTAACAAGTGAAGAGTACTAGCACGTCTGTTCTGCTGCTAAGCTTTTACATTTATTGTTCACTTGCTAATGGTAATGACTGTTTTGGGGGGAAGTATTATGTCTAGTATCCCATGGCTTTTGCTTAGGACAAACATGAGGAAAACACTGAACTCTGTATCGATTTGTGATTTAATCACTTCATTTCCCTGTATGGGTAAACTGCATATTGGCTCACAATTGTATCACTCTCCAAAGGCAGCTGTTTGATGCTATAGTATTCAGCACCAAGCATCCATGGCATTAACCCAACAATGTAGTCTCCAAAGCAATAAAAAAGGCCATTTCCATTTTCCATAGTCCGGGGCTTAACCCCAGCCAAGAAATAAAGACACGCAACACAATTCAATTTAAACATCTGTGTGCCTCAGTTGTGGTTCTTTATGTTATGCTATGTTTAAGTCAGTTTCAAATCAGGTCTCTTGGTAAAGACAGAATGATGGCCAACCATAGTGCTTCATCCTGTGGAATGCCACAGCTGAGAATAGTTTGTCTTCCTTTATTGTTCTTTAATAAACATGATGAACACATTGTGAAACTCACTGCAGCCCATGAATTTAGCATGCTTTAGGAAACTTCCCCTAGATAAAGAAATTTCTATAACAGAGAAAATATGTTACACTTTCCACCCAATTTTTTTTTTTTAAACAGAAGTCTCAAGAGTCTGTTCTTCTATAGTAACTTCCTGCTGAGTGGGTTAGGTCACTTCCTTCTGAATCAACACGGTATTACAACTAACTGATTTTGGATGTTCCAGTCTAGTAAGAGAGATCATGATGATTGATTGTGCTGGAAAGGAGACTGATACTCAAATACTGGAGAAACTAAACTCTGTTGGGCAACTCATATTTAAATAAGGATAAATCCTCAATCACTTTCTAAGTGACCTGGGAGAAGAATGTGCAAATAAGATTATAAAATGTTCCAAAGATACAAAACTAAGAGCCACTAGAATAAAGCGGGGCAAAAAAAAAAATCAGAATGATTTAGATAAATGACTACGCAAAGATGAGTAGTTCTTCCTCCTCAGTGCAGAGCAAAGCAATGAGACACATTAAAAAAAACAAGCAGAGGGAATACTATAGTGCAGGTGTAGGCAACCTATGGCACGTGTGCCGAAGGCAGCACACGAGCTGATTTTCAGTGGCACTCACACTGCCCGGGTCCTGGCCACCGGTCTGGGGGGGCTCTGCATTTTTATTTAATTTTAAATGAAGCATTTTAAACATTTTGAAACCTTATTTACTTTACATACAACAATAGTTTAGTTATATATTATAGACTTATAGAAAGAGACCTTCTAAAAACGTTAAAATGTATTACTGGAACGCGAAACCTTAAATTAGAGTGAATAAATGAAGACTCGGCACACCACTTCTGAAAGGTTGCCGACCCCTGCTATAGTGATTCTTATTGACTAGAACATCCTGAGTATGAGGTAGACCTGGGGGTATTGGAGAACATGATTTGGACAAAAGAGAAGCATGGAAAGATAAGTGGCTTTGTGATGGGGCATACTCCTCACACTGGCCCTGAGAGGGCTGAATTAGGCCAAGTGAGCCCAATCAGCCAATTAGTCTGCAAATGGGGATGGGAAGGGGGCAACTTAAGCTGGAGGAAACTAATTAAAAGAAGAAGGCTCACCTATGAGGGAACAAGCAGAGCTTCTACAAAGCTAGGAGGCTGGCAACAGCATGGGAGGAAGCCTGCAGTCCCCCTTCCTGAGGTAAGGGAGAAGAAGCTAGGTAGGAAGGCATCCAGGGGTGAGACCAGTAAGGTGGTAAAGATGCACCTTACCTGTTCATTACAGGGCCCTATAGTAGAACCCCCACTGTTACCAGCTTACTCAGTATAGACCAGAGGTGAGCAAACTACGGCCCGTGGGTCTCTCCTGCCTGGCCCCTGAGCTCCTGTCCTGGGAGGCTGTTCCCCCTGCCCCGCAGCCTCAGCTCACCGTGCTGCTGGCGCAATGCTCTGGGCAGCAGGGTTCTTGCAGAGCTGTGGCCTGTCCTGGTGCTCTGGGTGGTGTGGCTGTAGTGCCGCCAGCCACCGGTGCTCCAGGCAGCGTGGTAAGGGGGCAGGGAGAAGGGAGGGTTGGATAGAGGGCAGAGGAGTTCGGGGTGGTGTTCAGGGGGTGGGGGTGGTCAGAGGGTGGAGAACAGGGGGGTTGAATGGGGGCAGGGGTCCCGGGGGAGCAGCCAGGAAGGGGGGGGGTTAGATGGGGAGGCAGGGGGCAGTCAGGGGCAGGAGTTCCGGGGGCGGTCAGGGGACAGGGAGGGGTGGATGGGGCAGGGGTCCCGGGGGGGGCTGTCAGGGGGTGAGAAGTGGCGGGGGGGGCGTACCACGCCTGGCTGTTTGGGGAGGCATAGCCTCCCCTATCCGGCCCTCCATACAATTTCAGAAACCCGATGTGGCCCTCAGGCCAAAAAGTTTGCCCACCCCTGGTATAGACAGTGATCATCAGATAAGGGCCAAAAACAAAGGGACTATTCTCAGACTATAGTGCACCCCAATGATTGCAACACTGAGCATGGGATGGATCTGTGGCTATTGATAGATTAAGCCCTCAAATCTTCAGACTAGCGCATCAGAGAAGGAAAAAAGCCTATAAAATGTTGGGCTGCACCATATAAGGGACTAAGGAAGCCATACACAGAAAATCATTAAAAAGGATTTTACAAAACTAGAGATAGCAGATGGCAACCACAATCACTAGAGGTTCAAAGATCCTGGTTATTTTAAAAGGTTTACAAAGTCTGGGCCTGCATTCTCATGAAAGAGAAGAGATTAAGTGGGGACCTGCAGAGATGTACACTGCTGTAAAAGGGACAAGGAAGCACTGAAGCTACACTGGGTTACTTTTTCACATATAATGCCATTAGTAGCCACTAGACAGAAAATGAGTGGGATTTCTTAACACAGATAGTGATAGGAGATATTTTCCTTTTTAAAAGAAAAAGAAGAGAGCCTAAGAAATATCAATTTAATATCCGTGATTAAGTCAAGACATTAAACTGAAGGAATGTCCAACCACAGATCATTTCCTAGTTTACTCACACTTTAAAATTATCCTCTTTTCCTATAAATATCAACAAAAAGAAGAGGTTGCTGCAACGGAGAGACCAATATCAAAAAAATAAGGTGTGCATTATGCTATTTATCAGAGTTCTATAACTTGCATGGCATTTACTGCATGCAAATTCAGAGGTAGGGATAGTTGAAATGATGATAACATTTTAAAGATACAATGCAAGCTACATGCCCATTTCTGCAGCTTCCCTTCATGTGGAACACTCACTGAAATCCATCCAAGGCTTATCTGAAGTGGATGAAGAATTAGGAGGCCCTAAATTTGCAAAACTGGCTAGTTATTTTGAATGGCCAACTTGGAACACCTTCGGTCTCCTTAAGGTGCCCCAACTTGTGCACCTAAAGCACCTATAGATTAGAGCTGCCTGGAAACTGGAATTTCCATTCCTCTGGAAAATCTGAAATTTAGGGGGGGGGAAATAATTCTGGAATGGAATAAAAAATGAAATTTTGCCATTACCCATGGAATTGGTAATCCAAAATTTTGTTCTTAAAAAAGACTCAAAATGTCTAACACCATTTTTCCCCTTACCTTTTCAAAATGTCTCCAAAACTTCCCGAACATCCTGGAGTGCCAACAGCTTGACAGGTGGGACCAGGGGAGCCTGGAAGCCCTGACTCCGTGGAAGTCAACCCGGCAGCCTGCACCTGACCTGGGGAGCCTGCAAGCCCAGGCTGCCAAGGAGATAGCCAGGTGAGCTGGCTGGAAACCAAGCAGGTTCCCATCAGAATTTTGTCAAAAATTGATAATCCGTGGAACATGTCAATTTCCATGAAGTGGCTATTTCAAGCCATCTCTACTACAGATGTCTCTTATACCTTTCCTTTCTAAATCTAATTATTTTACTGAATATTTAAAATGACAAAGAAAAACAGTAATCAAAGCAAAATGTATATTATTTATCTTAAATTGGTATAAGTATAAGCCCCATTATCACAGTATCTGACTGACTCACAATCTTTAATGCCACCATACTCTGTGAGACAGGGAAGGACTATTATCCCTGTTTTACAAATGGCGAACTGAGGCACAGTGAGACATGTGGAGTTACCCAACTGCTCACACTGGAAATCTGTGGTAGAGCAGGGAATTGAACTTGAGTCTTCCAAAAGCTAAGCTAGCACCCTGACCTCTGGACCATCTTTCTTCTCTCCCATATGTACACAATATATAAAATAAACACTATTATCCTCCCTACTAAATCAAAAGAAAAACACACATTGATTTCTCCAATATTATAGAAACAAAGCAAAATGCAGTCAGTGTCAAATGGAAAAGGATGAACTCAAGAGGGGAAAGAGAAAAGTTTTCTTCAAGCTTTTAAGATATAATTACAAATAATAAAGAGTAGAAAGAAATCCTCTGAAGAAACACTTGACAGTGCTTCTTAATTTTACACTGATGTTGCTGAAGCACTTTAGACCAGGAACTCCAATATTAAGAAGTTAATTTAAGGTAAAGTCTTGACATAAGAATAGCCGTTTTAAAAAAATTGTGCATCAGTATTGACAGACCTTGTAAAAGTCTTGTAAGAAGATAAAGATAAATGAAACCACAAAATATATGAATAAAAGAAACAGCTAACAAGTGGTAAAACACAACAATTATTGACTTCCTAAAAGAATGAAGCTCTTAATTGAATAAATTTGTCAGGTACCAATTTCTAGCCATGAAATGTATAATATAAGCCCCAATCAAATATTATGGGTAAATAACTCAAAAAGGAGATTTTTTCTTAAGTATAGAATGGGGGTTGCCCTTTTTACAGTTTGCATATCTTTTTAGTTATATCAGAATATACATATGTAGTGTACATGTGACCAATTAAAAAAAGGGTCATCTAGCACATACAAATAAAATACACTAAACTATTTAAGACTATTAATATTGAAGTTCCATCTTATGCTATTACATTAGACTGTAGGTCTGGGCCCTAACTCATCCCCATATTAAACTAGACTTGGCCAGCTATATATATATATCTACACACACATATATAATCAACAGAGTAATATTCTAATTGACAGTCTATATTTCAAATAGGAAAGAATTCACTGCCTCTCAAACAGTTTCATAAATTCATAGGGTAAATCTGCACTGCAATATAACACCCGCAGCTGGCCAGTGTCAGCCGACTCCGACTCATGGGACTCCAGCTGCAGGGCTATAAAATTGCAGCGTAGATGTTCGGCCTTGTGCTGGAGCTGGGGCTCTGGAACCAGGGCCAGCTCCAGGCACCAGCACCGCAAGCAGATGCTTGGGGCGGCCAATGGAGAGGGGCGGCACATCCGGCTCTTCGGCAGCAGGTCCCTTAGTCCTTCTCGGAGGGCAGTACCTGCCACCAATTGCGGCTTTCTTTTTTTTTTTTTTTGGCCCCTGGGGGCAGCAAAAACGCTAGAGCCGGCCCTGTCTGGCCCCCCCAGGTTCCAGTCGAAGCCTGAACATCAGCACTGCAATTTTAGAGCCTCATGGTCCGAGTCAGCTGACAAGGGCCAACTGCAGGTGTTTTATTGCAGTATAGATAAATCCATAGATTCTAAAGCTAGAAGTGACCATTGTGATCACCTGGCCGCCCTTCCTGCAGCTCCCATTGGCCTGGAGCGGCGAACCGCAGCCAGTGGGAGCCGTGATCGGCTGAACCTGCGGACGCGGCAGGTAAACAAACCGGCCCGGCCCGCCAGGGGCTTTCCCTGAAGAAGCAGCAGCCCTAGTTTGAGAACCACTGCTCTATAGCACAGGCTACAGAACTTCCCCAAAATAATTCCTGGAGCAGATCTTTTAGAAAAACATACAATCTTGATTTAAAAATCACCAGTGATGGAGAAACCACTGCAACCCTTGGTACATTGTTCCAATGGTTACTTATTCTCACTGTTAATATTATGTCTTCTTTCCAGTCTGAATTTGTCTAACTTCAATTTCCAGGCAGTGCATCACGTTACACCTTTCTCTGTTAGACTGAAGAACCCATTACTGAATATTTGTTCCCCATATAGGAATTTACAGACTATAATCAAGTTGCCCCATAACCTTCACTTTGTTAAGCTAAATAGATTGAGCTCCTTGAGTCTGTCACTATAAGTTATGCTTCCTAATCCTTTAATCATTCTTGTAGTTCTTCTCTGAACTGTCTTCAATTTATCAACATTCTTCTTGAATTGTGGGCACCAAACCTGGACACAATATTCCAACAGTGGTCACACCAGTGCCATATATAGAGGTAAAATAAACTCTCTACTCCTACTTGAGATTCCCCTGTTTCTACCTCCAAGGATTGCATTAGCTCTTTTGGTCACAGCATCACACTGGGAGCTCATGTTCAGCTGACTATCAACCAGGACCCCCAAATCTTTTTTCAGTCACTGCCTTCCAGGATAGAGTCCCCATCTCATAAGTATGGCCTACATTCTTTGTTCCAAGATGTATACATTTACATTTAGCGGTCTTAAAAGGCATATTGGTCACTCTCACCCAGTTTACCAAACAATCTAGATCACTCTGAATCAGTGACCTGTCCTCTTCATTATTTACCACTTCCCCAAATTTTGTGTCAACTGCAAATTTTGTCAGTGATGATTTTATGTTTTCTTCCACAATCATTGATCAAAATGTTAAATAGTGTAGGGTCAAAAGACTCAATCCCTGCAGGAAATAACGATGATGATTCCCCATTTACAGTAACATTTTGAGACCTGTCAGTTCGCCAGGTTTTAATCCATTTAATGTGTGCCAAGTTAATTTTATATATCTGTAGGTTTTTTTTAAACAAAATGTCATGCAGTAGTAAGTCATACTTAATATACTGTATGGCATTTATTACATCAATACTATTACTTTTATCAACCAAACTCAATCTCATTTTTAAAAAAAGATATTAAATTAGTTTGACAGGATCTATTTTCCATAAAACCATGTTCTATACACAGTCATATAGAGATTCTCTGTGCTATTAAAGAGCTGACACATCCCATCCCACTGGTGGCTGCATTTGAGGTAGGTGAAATGATTCTTGTATATTTAGGTCCCAGTCCTACAAATTGTTAAGCATGTGCTTAACTATGCTCGCATGAGTAGTCTCATGGAAGTCAAGGGGACTACTCACATGCTTAAAGTTAAGCATGTGCATAAAGTGTCTGCAGGATGAGGGTTAAGGAGAGCCAATCATGTTGTCCTAAGGCAAAACTCAAGCTGATTTCAGATCTAGTTTTGCCTGAATAAGAATTCCTGTAAACCACTGGATCTGTGGTTTTAAAAGGCTATAAAATATCTTGGGAAGCATTTTACAAGAAACAAATTGAAGCCATTTGTATTCCTCCTCCTACCACCATTTCCTCCTCAAGGCCCACTTCTGGCATGATTCCTACAGAAAATCGTTAATGGGCAAAGGGCCAATGAGAATTGCTGATGCTTATTTATATTAAAAATATAAAAAACTACATTATTCAGAACCATTAAATTATGCACAGATCTGGCCTATGTAAATGCATGTTTCTATAACTGTTACCCCAAACATTCCTTTCCTTCCCTCCTATTGTTTATTAATCTCTCTTGTTTCACCTTGTCTTTAATTTAGTAGTAAATCTTTCCATGCAGGGATTATCTATTTATACAGCACTTCAGATAATTCTGATCAGGGCCTTTGGGAGATATTGCAGTACTATCATTACTGGGTAACATCAAGCTAAAAGTTGCCATATAACTATAAAATGTTATAATTTATTATTCAGCAGGTATTCTTTCAGGGGCAAATCCAGCCTCTGCCATTCCTACTTCAGCATCTGTGAAGGTCCCCTCAAGCTCTGGAATCAATGCATTTCCAATGTGCAAGGACTTGAGGTGAGCCCCATAGAAAGCAGTCTGGGGCAGGGCATCATGGGCCACTGAGTAGGTCCTCCCATTCCTCCCTCCACCCATTCAGTTCAGTTACTCCAGGCTAAGCACAGGACTTCTGTTATTTCTAATTTTACACTGATGCGTCATAAAAAGTATCTTACTTTAATGGGTAAGGTCAAAGATCTGAACCAGCCTAGGAGCCCCTTGGAGAATCCTGAAATTTTCAACATTTCTTTTGTCTGACAGGCCGCTGACTTTTTTTTTTTTCTTCTTCTTCTTATCAGCTGAATATGACACATATCCTGAAGCTAAAGCTTGCTAAATGTGAGACCTACTGGCTCAGCCTAATGTCTATACTAATGCTGGCAGATTCTAACACACTGACACGTTATAATACGCTTTGTCAGTGTAAATATGGCTCAGCTGATGGCACTTTTGCCTCAGGGCCAGGAGGTCATAGGTTGAAGGCCCACACTGGGATTTTGGCTGACATACTCACAGTTAACACTGTAGTCCAATAGTTGGGTGAAGGTTATACTGTTAGCTGACTTCATTGTGCCTCTGAGTGGCTGATTAACTCTGATGTGAAAATTATTAACAACATAACTTTTAAAAAATATTAGGAGATGTTTGGGCCAACATTCCTTCACTCTGTAAAATGTATTCTTACAGCAAGGTTTAGTATGAGCTATTTTGTTCAGAACATATGTCCACACTGTACCTTATGCATCTCATTTATACAGATTCATAGAGTCGAAGACCAAAAGGGACCACTGTGGTCATCTAGGGTGACCTCCTGTATAGCGCAGGCCATAGAACCCAAAGTAATTCCTAGAGCATATCTTTTAGGGAAAAAAAATCCAATCTTGAGTTAAAAATTGTCAGTGATGGAGAGTGGATCCACCATGGCCCCTAGTAAGTTGTTCCAATGGTCAACTACTCTCACCATTAAAACTGAATTGTCTAACATCAATTTCCTGGCGTTGGATTGTGTTATACATTTCTCTGCTAGATTGAAGATCCCATTATTAAATATTTGCTCCCCACATAGATACTTGGGCTGTTTTGCATGAATTACTTGTCTTTCATGAGTATGTGGGTTTCCTTATTAAATTTTTTGTTCCACAGTTTCATTAGGCTTGTGTTGATTCACAGATTTATAAAAATTAGTTGATGTTGGTGGAAACAGTTTTTGAAGGTACCTTATCATAGAATATCAGGGTTGGAAGGGACCTCCGGAGGTCATCTAGTCCAACCTCCTGCTCAAAGCAGGACCAATCCCCAACTAAATCCCCAAATGGCCCCCTCAAGGATTGAACTCATAACTCTGGGTTTAGTAGGCCAATGCTCAAACCACTGGAAAGAGGTAGTTAAGGTTAAGAAGGGGAACATGAATGGAGTGTAGATGGGGGTTGAGTGATTTAAATGCATATTTCTTTGCTTTTTATGGTTTGCGTTGGTGGGACATACAGTCTAGCAATCTTACCTCAAAGTTAACAGAGATTTTTTTGTCTGGGAACTGAACTGAAAGTCTTGATAGCATTGAAATGGATAAGTGAGAAATTTCCCATATTGTATTCACTGAATCCTTACAGCCTGCTAGAAGCTTACACTGACACTATTCAGGCTAATTTATGGCTGTCTTTCATGACAACAAAAGTGAGCAAGGATGAAAAGTGACAGGATTTTATCAGTGCCATCCCCCCTTTATCATTTCATATTTGATTAGTTAAGTCAGCTGCTAAGATAGCTACTACAGCTGAGTGCCACAAGAAATGTCAAACCAAAACAGCATAGTTGTAGCTTAATGTGAAATTACTGTTCCCTTTTCATATGTGCTATAAACTTGGAGCTTTTTCATTTCAGTGGCACTGATATCATTTCTGCTTCTATCAAATTCCTGAGAAATGTATTAAGATGTCTGGTTAGAGAAAATAAATAGAAAGTTTCCCTGTGCCATGCATTTATTCTGCGGAGTGTTGTTATCCTGTGATTTCTTTAACAGGAACTGCTGTCACAATGTTCTGCAGAGCAGATTGAAAGGTCACAGGCTAAAGAAGCATTTCTCAACATCTAAGAACTTTGTGAAAAAGTTTTTAAAAATAAATAAGTTGACATTTCTGAGCCTAATGATGATCACAGTCACTCTGCTGAAAAAAGACATTATTTGTGAGGCTGATAATACAGGAGCTCCATACAGAGACTGGAAATCAATTTCTATATTATTTTAATCTGGTCTAATATTAAAAGAAATGTATTGTGTAAAATTGCATTCACATATTAAGCTCTTTTGATAGTTTAACCAGTAAGGGAGCAGTAAGGAACCTCTGTATATCCTAATTCAATTTGATTAAGATCAGTACTAAAATAGTCCATATGTCTCATCTATACACTAAAAACACCATACAGTATGGTTCCATCAGCAGTCAGTGCTCAGGAGAGACCTTGCACTGGAATGGCAGTGGTGTTACAAGCCAAAATTAAAATGGGTTGCTAGTCCCATATGAGTTGAAGGATCAGGTACTAATTTAAAGACAGAACTAAAGAATCAAGTAGATAATAAACTGCCATACAAAGAATGCTCTTTTAAAAAATTGCTGTGATAACATCTCCTGTTCTACACAACCTCGTGTAGAATATACAATCCCATATGTTATATATATATAGAGAGAGAGAGAGAGTACATAACAGGGAATTATTTTTGTTTCTTAAATCACAGGGAGATTAGAATTCACAAATGTGTACTGTTCATTATGGGTGTGGCTGGTAGCACCACCTATTATTAAGGTTGCCTGATTCTTCCCATTGTAAGACCTTTTTGAACTATGCCAAGTTTTAACCATTTGAGCTGAGATTTTCCATTCTGCTCCCCACAGGCAGCCTTAATTCTGGCATTTCTTAAATTTTGAGTGCTTGACTTTGCAACCTTAATAAAGTTATTTTAACATAATTTTTGTGTATGTAAGATAGATTTCAATATACGACAAAATGCAGAATGGTATCTATTTATGGATCCAAACTGCCCTCTAATTTAAGAAATGAATTTTTTTCTGCTATCTATAATGTTGCAGATTAAAACTAAGAATGTTGGGGCCAAATTCTGCCCTCAGTTATACCAGTACACTGAAGTCAATGTTTTTTTTCTGCTGTAACTGTGGCAGTAAATTTGACCTTACACATCTGTGACAGGTCATGAGTGACTATAAATGGTTTCTCTACCCTTGAAGCTCTGAGAAGTCCTGTAATTGTAGTGAAGACTATGCTTTTGACCAAGGATGGTTTTCTGAGATTCCCTCTGGAGTCCATCAGCACCTCATAAACTTGTCAGGTTAGGCTGTTGAAGAACAAAGCAATGTGCCACTGCTCCCTCCCAGAGCCTCTGTAGTGCTGCCAGTCCCTATCAATCCAGACACAAAGGTCCAAGCTCAGGACTCCTTGAGACATCTACACAGTAGCTCATTCTGCTGCTGCTGGACTCTCAGACTGACCTGTTTAATTTTAAATAAAACCCATGCTGGCAACGAAATGGTCTTCAGTGTAAATGAAATAGGCCCCATGTAGTTTTTGAAATGTACCTTTCAAACATGTGCTGGAGGCCTCAGGGTCCCAGAAAGGAGCAGTAGGGAAGTCCTCCAAGTCACCTAGAGTGACTGCAGGGAAACAGCCATCAGGGCCCAGGAGGCCATATAAAAGGAGCTCCAGAGCTAGAGACAGTGAGTTGTTGCCTGGAGCTGGAGAAGTGAGGACTATGTTCCTGGCTGGCTGAAGAAGCAGCAGGACCACGGACAGATCAGTTGCCAGCAGGGACTGGAGGAGCAAGAGGGAGCTCCTGGCTGACTGTTGGAACTGCAATAGAAGAACAGCTGGGGCCAGAAAGGCCCAGAGACGAAGCCCCGGGGGCACAGCCCCATAGCAGGATTGAGGTACTACTTGAAGGCTAACCAAGAAGGGGCAGCAGGACTGAACTGGAACTGAGCCCAGGGAGGAAGCCCTGCGGGTACAGCTCCATACCAGGGCCGGGACTATTTAAAGGCTGAGCCCGGAGAGGGCTACAGAGATACAAACAGGGGGTACTAGGATAGGCCCCAGCTGGACTGTATGCCCTAGAAAGGGTTTGGTTGTGTGACTCAGCCAGAGGCCTGAGTCATTGACAACCCATCTGAGAAATCCCCAACAGAGGTCACCACACATTAAGAGTGCAGGGACATGCACTTGACCAGGGTGTGCTCGCAATAGGTGGGTGTCACCCCGTTACACCTGTCAGTAAAAATAAAATCATAACTTATAACCAGCAGAAGTTACAAACAAACTGGATGGCAAATATCCAGCAAATTAACAGAATTTATTAATAATCCCTGGAATACTTATAGATGCATATGGTCTCCTATCTATCTACCTATTAAGGTACTTCTAATGTACTCATGACTGTAGTATCTGGGCACTTGTATAACACAGATTCTTCAGCAAAGTGGCACTCATGATCTCTGGATATATGCAGCAACTTCTGTCACATCACAGAAGACGGAGGTGCATTACCAAGGAGTGGGGGGTAAAAGGAATACCAAGAGCCAGAAAGGAAGGGGGGAGCAGGACCTCCTTAAAAATGTTGCCAATTACCACCAACTTTTTCACAGAGCAAGCACAGTAAAATAAGGGTGTCCTTTAAACCCTCTTGTGTTCAGCCAAGGCCATGCCTTTTACACTTGCAATAATCTCCCCAGCATTCCGCTCACTAGTCAGGCATGGCACACTTAATGATAATTAACCGGTGAGTCCTGTGTGCCGCTGTCTGTGTTAAAATCTATTCCCCATGGGAGGAAATGATGTGCAGGAGACAGAAATCCTGTTTCTAAGACAGATTCACACAGATATTAGCGTGTGTCTATTTGTCTGGTTCCTTAGCAAGACTTGGAGGAGTATTTTAACATACTGATAAGCCTCTGGGATACAGATCTGTATAGGACAAAATCTCCTACACTAGGGATGGCCTTGTATTCCCTCGGGAGAGGGACTGGAAGGATAAGTGATTAATAGGTATTCAAAAAATGTCCTTGATTCCTTACCCAAGTAAATGTTTTGGTGAATTTTTCCACAATAAATAAGGTCTGATATGAAAAAAGGAAAGAAGATACAACATATATATGAGACTTGTAAAAATGAATATTAAAATACACACCCACAAACAGTAGGTAAAAGAACTCTAACCATTCCCTATGATGAAGGCAGACACACTAAAGACTCTGAGTGTGCCTAAGATTTTTGTAAACTGAGGGATAATATGATTAAAAATTTAGGGAGCTCTGAGTGCAAAAATAATCCTAACAGATTGAAAATATGGGATAATGAGTCCCAGGCACCTTGATCATGTGATAGTGTATATGGGTTCAAATGGCAGAGAAGAGTAATAATGAGAGTGAAGGTACTTGTGGGTTGATTTCTCTTGACGTATGGGTCACTGGGCATGCCCTGAAGGAGGATATTGTGTTTGCCTGAAATGCCAGATTTGTATGTGTTTTTAATTTAATTGTGTACACTTTAATGAGGACAGCTGTTCAAGGAAGCTATGGGGGCCAAGTTCAACTCCATTGGCATAGGGTGGTGCATAATGCACCTCCCTAGCCTTTTGAGCCCCAAATGGAAGACAGTGATTCTGCTGCCATGGAGGTTAACTTTGAATTCCAAGGTGGCTTCAAAGAGCTCCACCAGCAAAGATGGCTATTCTGAATCAGCACAGCACCACCCCTTCCCTCTCCCTGCAACTTGCCTGTCCAGTGACCCACTCAGACTTTCTGAAAACAAGACCCTATGTCAGGATCTGAATAAATTTAGCTCATACTATATGTCTAAACTTAGGTACAAAAATGAAGTACTTGTGTCCTAATCACAAAGCTGTTATAGCTGCCTCTCATATCATGCTACTGTACCCTAAATGCCAAACTCCATTTCCCCATAACCTATTACAATCATTATAGATTTTTTACTGAGTGCAATTACTGTGCATGCTACTGTACAAATAAATAGTACACAGGTTCCCTACCCCAATTCACTCACCATACGCACACACACACACAAGAGGGAGAAACAACAAAGTTCAGATACATGAGGCAGTCGAGTCTAGTCTCACAGTTGTGTTTAATTTTTTAATGTATATATTTATCTGGTCCCTACTACAATCTATAATCACCCATGATCTGCTAATATTTCTTTAATCTGGCCTCATCCCACAAATGCTGAATCAAATCAATTTCAATGGGAGCTAAGGACACTCTGCTCCCTTCAGGAAGCTCTCAGCATTCTGGAGGATCAGGCCAAACATTAGCTCTTCAGCAGGATGTTAAGTAGCAATGAAAATGGAGAATGGAGAATGCCACTCAATATAAGGGGCCAAATTTAGCTGTTGTGGAGTCATTGTGTATGGCATCTAAAGCGAAATGGCAGATCTGTCCACTGACATGATAGCATAAATTACAAGGTCAGCTGAGCTGAATAGCATGCAGGATAATAGTAATCAAGTTCAAGGCCTTAATCAGCACTTTGGCTATGAGGACTTTACAGTTCAGTAGTAAACCCCCTATTTTTCATCCATTCCTTTGTGAGAAAAGATCTGCAGCAATAAACTGCAAGTCCTGCCAATTCATCAAAGCTTTAAAACAGAATCTCCTGAGAGATCTCAACCTTCACCCAGAATAGCTTCACCCTACACAACAGATAACAATGCATCCAGACACTGCTCTAAGTATCACCATGGGAGGGAGGAGTATGTTCTCAAACCATTTTCAGAAATGAATTGGGCACAAGGTTTTTCTTCAGCATTGCAGAAGGGAGTCTTCTTCTTATGCATCTTTTTTTGCTAAATAAAGCTATGTATTGTAGTAGTGGAGGGGTGAACCCACTCACACATGCTTAAAGATGACCTGAAAATGATTTTTTAAAAATTGGGTTTTATGCCGTTTTTTGCTTCTTTATGATGTATTTTAAATACAAGCCTAAACATTGGGAGTTTTATTAAAGAAGGGTTTATTTTTGCCTTAGAAATATCAGGAATGCTGAGTCTAGTTTTAGTGAAAGATTTGTTCGGCATCCCAGAGATATTTATTATTAGCTTTCACTCTTGAACTAAAAAGATGGAGGTCATGAATCTTTAACAAAGACATCCTATCTCCCAAGAGGTCATCAGCTGTAGGAGTAACAAAAGAGTTAGCAAAAAACTAATAAGACTCAAAGAGTTTTGAACTGACTAAAAATTCCTTCCCCTTTCAGTTGCTCAGCTTTCTCTCTTTTGTTTCTTTCTCTAATGGTCTCATCATTTTATCAGTTCTCCAGTCACCAGAAAGTCTCCAAGGGTAGACAAGACCATATATATATATATATTAAAAACAAGCAGATAAAAATCAACTTTGATTAAAAAAATATTCAGACCTTCATAAAGAAGAAAAAAAGGGCAAAAGCCTATTTTTTAATTGTAATTTTCCTTTTTACTCCCTCTTACAATACATGGTTTGTATGTCCTCACTCCCCCCCCACAATTCCCATCATTGTCAGTGGGAATTACGTGTCGGTATGAACAATACATAGACCACAATATCCCACTTGTGTTATTATTGTAGGTTTGTTATTGGGACTCCACTGCTAGAGAGAAACTTTGTTTAATCAACTTCTGCCTCAGTAATGTGGGTGGAAATCAGTGTTCCTCATCTTATCCCATGAAGATCCAGAGTGTGCCCTTTGACACATTGACTAGAGTGTGTATGACAGCAATATCTGAGGTTATGGGTGCAGTGTCAGCATGAGGAGACTGTGTACCAGTTTCCGTGTCCTTTTCTATGAAACCAACCAGTTCTGTGCATCAGACTTGCTGGTGAAGTCTCCCTGTGTTGCTGAGCTCAGCAGAACCCCGCCCAAGTAACTCTTGCATGGTTTCACTTACATTTTAACAAAAATGCTTAATACTCTGCTCATGGCTGGAATCCATGCTCAAGTACACACAAGGCCCACCCAGATTTTGGTCTGTGTATACATATAGTTTTGAAACTTCTTTTTTTCTAGGTAATGTGCAATCAACACAGCCACCTGTCGTCTAGTGTAGAGAGCAGTGGTCCCCAAACTGTGGGGCACACCCACCTAGGGGAGCACAGAGGAATATTTGGGGGGGGGGAGGGCGCAGTGGGGGCAGGGAGGGAGCACTCTCAGCTCCAGCTCCCCTCCACCCTCACCAGCTCCAGTCCCAGCTCCCCTCCGCCTCCTGCTCTGCACTCAGTCCAGCTCTGCCCTCATTCCCCCTCCATCCCCAGGCCAGCTCTACTGCTAGCCCAGCTCCTCCCCCATCCCCTGTTCTGCCCACAGCTCTGCCTTCAGCCCAAGCGCCTCTGCTGAGCCAACTGTGCAGTAATGGAGGGGGGGCAGATAGATTCCGTTATTGGTAAATGGGGGCATGACAGGAGAAGTTTGGGCACTACTGGTAGAGAGCAAGAGGCCACAAGTCAGCTTGGACCTGAGCCACAGGAGGATTTGGGCTCTGGCCCACCCACCTAGTAGGGTCCAAGGACTTGGGTCCTGTGTGCTCGCTAACCCAAGTCAGACTGATTTGTGTGTGCTGGAAGAAGGGCTTGGGCTCAAACCTGAATCAGAGCCTGGGTGCAGTGTGCAGCGTAGACCTACCCTTAGTGTGCTGACTCAGATGAGAGCTAGCATGAGTGTGTGTAGGTGAGCTGGAAATCACACCTCCAGCTCCAAGTGTAGATGTAGCCTTAGAGGTAAAGTTTGTCAGTCTCACATCTAATTATATAAACTAGTACATGTGCCAATTAATACAGTCATTTTTATTAATTAACACAAAACTAGGGTCATCATAAGTACATGGTTCCCTTGACTTCCCTTCTTCCATTTGATTGCCAAACTTAAAGAAGTTTGGTTCAGATTTAAAAAACAGATAGTAAATTTGAAATGACAAAGTCAACCCAAAACACACACACACACAGAAAACTCAAAACCCAGAATAGAAAAATGCAGAAAAAACAAACACGAGAAAAATGAAAATGCTTTTTTTTTAAAAATGCAAAAAGGAAAGAAATCCCAGAATGATCAAAAATAAATAAAACAGCCAAAGCACAAAGCTCTGCTAATGATCCTTTTGTTTCCCACCTCTGTACTCTGAGCTACACGAATAAGAGGGTTTTTTCCCCACAGGAAAACTTGTATAGTGCTGCAAAGGTGACTTCGAAGAAGTGCATGCTGGGTGCTAGGCTCCAGTTCACTCTGCTCTAGTTAGGGAAAGACTAGCTCATCTTTTCCGTGTGTCAGACAAATATTCATTATCGAGGGAAGTGAAGAGATTTTCATTTCATTTTTCCTGTGATTAGAGCAGGTGATTGGAAGCTGAGCCCTTGTTTCTATTCCAGCTTTGCCACTCACTTGTTCTATGACTTTTGATAACTAATACACCCTTTTGTACTTTGGTCTTCCCATCTATAAAACAGACATAATACTATTTATCTGTCTCTCAGGGCTTTTTTGCGAGGATTAATGTTTGTAAATGCTTTGAGATTCCCAGGTGAAAAGCGCTATGCTAGTGCAAAGGTATTACTTTTATTTACCAAAATGAGTATTTTCACGTTTCCATCTGCATCTTAATATCAACATTCATATAAATGAATGAATAAACGTCCATGTGTAAAGCTGAAAAATACAAAAGAATTGTACTTTGCTGAGCAGATATAAACTTCAGTGTGAACTCTTAAAAGATCACTATGGAAATATGACAATTATTGGACTGTTCATGTAGCAAGGGGCTGAGTTTTCTGTAGAACAAACTACATAATGATTCATCATCCCCAGTCATCTATAATGACTGGGAGAAGATTAAAATGATTACATTATGTTTCCTGGCTCAAAGCAGCATACACTGTGCTAATGATCACTATGTCAAGTTTCCTTATTTGATTAGCCTAGAGAATGTCGGAACTATGGGCTGTCAAGCACACCTTGCACAAATACAATGATGCCCATGGTCTTTAAAAAGTGTAACGTATGAACATGTATGGATATGTCTACACTACAACTCAGAGCAAGCCTCACAGTCTGGGTACACCGAATCAAGCTAATCTAAGGCCACGTCTACACTACCCACCGGATCGGCGGGTAGTAATCGATCTATCGGGGATCGATTTATCGCGTCTCGTCTAGATGCGATAAATCGATCCCCGAATCGACGCCCATACTCCACCTCAGCAGGAGGAGTAAGCGGAGTCGACGGGAGAGGCGCGCGAATAGCGTAGCTGAAGTTGCGTATCTTAGATCTACCAGCCCATAGTGTGGACGTTGTGGCATAGGCGGCAGCTCACTCAAGCACAGCGAGCTGGGTGGGCTTGACAGCCGGAGCTCCAATGTGCACGCTGCTATTTTTAACATGCTAGCGCCAGCCCCACTAGCATGAGTCTGTCTATCTGGGCTGGAAGACTCACTCCTAGCTGCAGTATAGACATACCCTATGAGTACCCTTCGTTGGATACATGCCATGCATCCCCACAATGCCCAAAGGTTTAACATGCTTGTCAAGGTTTTTGTAGGTCCGGTCTGGCTCAGAAAGATAATTTTGGTCATATTGTTTCATATATCATTGTTATCATTAGCTCGCCAATAAGATTCCAGATTCTGTAATTTCATTTTGTCTCTCTGTTAGGCTGCTTGCATAAGAAGAGAGATGGGGAAATGATTCTCTTTAACTGGGTTGGATTTGCAGCACTGGGCTTATTTTGTGTGAGAAGAGAAGCAAACATGATGCTGAGGGAATGTGTGTGTGTCTGTGTGTCTAGAGGTATATATGTATGCAACATCAAAGTTTCACTTCAGCCACTCTTTAAGTTAAATATTTGTGGTAGTTAATTTATTTGATCTTCTGTATTTGCAAAGTTCCCAGAGCTGGCTGGAAAACTCTTTGAAGCATTCCCAAACACACTAAATTATTGGAAATGTTTGTCAGAGAACTGCTCAAGAACTTAAGCCAAACTTCGTCTCCATTGTTTTACAGAGCCATTCAATAACTGTGCCACCTACTTCTTCCCTCATGCTTTGGTTCCAAACCAACAGGGGTATAAGTGTTATTCATTTACTCAACATACTGGATTGAAAGGAGGAAAAAATGAAGTCAGAACATGGACATGCCAGAATATTAGATAGATGAACAACTAAAATTTCTGGACTAAACAATTTGTTTCTTCATTTTAATTACTGGCTTCTGACAAACTTTAGAAAGTTTGCCAATTTGTACAACTCTCTCTATTCTTTGCTTTTGGCTTGAAATAAACAATAATTTCATAGACAGACAAATAACAGATGTAAGATCTCTATTCTCTCCCAAGTCCCTTTATAGTAAAGTGACTTATGGCCAGAGAATAACATTTTTTAAAAATAAGTCCTATTTCTTATATTTTAAATTATCCCTGATTCTAGCTGCCAGACACGCAACTGGAAAACTAAGAGGTTGATCCTGCTCCCATTTAAGGCCCAGGGAGCCCCAAGAGTGGAGCGAGGAACCTCCCTGCTCTCCCAACACGTCCATGCTGGGGAGCAGCTGGAACAGCCAGCAAGTACTGGGAAAGGGCAAGAGAAGCCATACGGGACCTTGCTCCTAACCAAGGGAGACTTTAGAGTGACGGTAGAAGCCTCCCTTGCCACAGGGGTTAAAGCACCAATGTCCCAACTTTTCAGTCTGAGGGGAAAATGTATTTCAGAAAGGCCAAGGGACCACAGTCAGTACTGCTCTACTCCCTTTGCACTACTCAGGCTGTGTAAAAGGAGCAGTAACCCCTCCCATGTGCAGAGTCTGGATTGCTCTGCTGTGGTTACTTGTAACAACATAAGGTAGACATTGTTCTAATAGAAATGTAAGTATGAGGCGGGCAGTGTTCCTCTAAATACACATATGTCCAGCATGGTGTCTGAGGGGATTAAGTATTATGGTCTGAAGCGTATTGACAGTGGCTAGGGTACACTGTAGGGGACCTTTGCCGACTGGCACAAGTAAGAGCAGTACCCATATTGTCCATTTTTTCTCCCTCCTGAGATGCTGCCCTGGGTTGCTGCGTGGAAGAGGTGAACAATCTTTGCTAGGTGCTCATCAAGCTCAGGCAGAGCTAGTGTATGGAGATGGGTGGGTGGGGCAGGGTGAATGGCAGAGCTAGTTGAGTTCTTATCCTGCTCTCCCAGAGCTCCCACAGCCTGAAAAGAAGTAGACTAGAGAGCAACCAGAGCTCCTCTGTCCTCCCTCCAATGAAATGCAGCAGGTAGTAAGCAGGGAAACTGCTGAGCAGCTCCAGGACAGCAGATGCTCTAAATGATCCCAGCAGAGCAGTTCCTGGGGGTGCAAGGCAAGTAATGGAGGGCAGTTGGTGAGGAGATGCCCCCTATTGCATCCCCATAGTGACTCAAACACTTACATTAAAAATCAGTGGCATGTTTCCATTTCATAATCAAACACACGTTTTCATCTTAACACAGTTGCTCTCAAGGGCCACAGTTTTGAAGCATGAAGGCCACATGGTGGGCACTGCTGCTCTAAAGACCACTCATGTCTAAAACAACATGAAAATTTCCCTGAAACATACACTGAAGTACACACATTTACAGAAGACAAACACTTATTTTATTAGAGAGCTGAAGGAAAATTCTAAAACAATATCATCAGCTTTAGATGAAACAGTCTGTAGTCAGATTTGTTATGAGAAGTCCTTTATGCTGCAAAACATTTTAGAAAGGCAGAGGCACTGTTTTAGGAGTAGCTGAGTTGGATAACGTTTGGGGACAATTAAATGCATACATATTCAAATATACATATTTATGTACATAATATTCTGCATCCTGACTTGTTATAAAAAAAGCACTTTACAATCAACTGATTAAATGATCAAGGGCAAAATAACTAGCGCAATTAAAATGATATTCTGTCAGAACAGATTGGCACATCATGTAATTTCTACCATCTACAGATCTGAGGGCTAAGAATTCCTGGAAGAAATTTATTTTCTCTTTTTAAGAATGCAGCATTTTTCAGTTACATTGCTGTGTGTATTAAGAGCTCAGTCCTATAGTCCCTGCTGAGACATAACCCACACTGGGTCAACAAGCCAAATCTTGCCCATTTTACTGTGTTGTCCCATTGAAATCTTTGGTATTACTTGTCTGATTAAGGTAAACAGGATTTGGCCCAGCAGGATTTATTATTTTTTTATCATTTGTTTTGCAGTAGTGTCCAAAAGGATCAATCAGGATTAGACCATCCTTGGGCTAGGCACTGAAGTTTTACCTAAGTATCAGGATCAAGCCCTCAGCTATCAAATTTTGTGTAGTTCTCAATATATTACATTCATCAATTAATTTTATTTCCTACTATATTCTGTAGCTCATTAGATGCTTAGAACTTGAGACAGATAGATAGATAGATAGATAGATATAATTTAAAATCAAAATAAATAAATTTGTCATTTATTTCCCATACTAAATTCCGAAATGGTCACCACCATGCAAACAAACAAAGGAGAAAGCTAGCAATAATTCAAAGTTACTCTCTAAAATAAGGCCATACAGTTTTTATGGCAGAAGTCCTGTCCTGATAGCTCTAAAATCAGATGGCAGGATGCATCTTTTAAAAGTTTCCCTGTTATAAAAGATAATGTGCAGTTTTGCTACTCAGCTAATTTTAAGCTTTATTTTTCCATACATCAATAAAAAAATGAAAATATATTTTTCCCATGTGAAAACGTTTCAGACTATTGGCTTAAACCCATCATATATCATGTTGTGTATGTACATTTACCTTCTATTGTTGCATATAACCCTTCTGAAAGAGTATGGGGGGGGGGAAGTTTCTCTCTTTTTTTGCAATGTGTTTGCTTTGCATTTGACAGCACTTTGGTCCTGATTCAGCAAAGCGTCTAAGAATGTTCTTAACTTGACTTCAATGTAACTATTCAGACGCTTAGAGTTAAGTATACACTTAAGTGCTTTGCTGGATCAGGATGTTGTCATTTGTCAATTTCTCTATTTTGTTGAGAGTTAGTTTCAGTTTCTGGCTCATGCAAGGAAGACCATGATGATATCAGGACTTATGGGCATGCCAAATTCTTCAAGAGGGTGTTCAGCAGTAACCACTGTGCAAAGCGGATTTGAAACTGAAGAGGTAACAGACAGATGTGCACAGAGTGGAAGGGGAAGGAAAAAAAGGGTTAAGACTGAGCTTGGTTGATGTTACTTTCAGGCTCACCCACAGTCCTCTGCTGGAAAAGGAGCCTTATAAATATAAGCAAAGGAGCTGAAAGAGTTTTTTATTTTTTTTAAAGGAATTACTTAAAAATTCCAGCCCGTGTTATTTAAAAGGTGTTCTATTGGAAACTTGATTTTTTAAAAACTGACTGTTTTAAACTCAAATTTACAATGTCCCTTTAATCTCTGAAGCTCCCTGTTTAGCTGCATAGGGGCCAGTTCATTTACCCTCATCTACTACACACTTCCCTGGACAATTAACATTCAGGGCCACCAGGCATTATTGACAACTAGCATCCTGTAAAGGACTGTAAATACTTCTGAGTGGTCTTACTAACTGCTAACAGCACCTTGTGCTGTCTCTGCAGCCTAGATGGAGAGATTTATTTCCCTGCCACATGTCCCAAGTCTATATTAAAAGCCAGTTTGGGAATGCAACCTTCTCATCCGGCATAAAGAATTAACAGTAGTCATTGTAACAAAAAACTACCATAATACTGGCCTGCTTCTAAATTCTCAGTGCCACCCCTCCTTGTCCTTCATGCTCAGGAGGCTAATGCTGTGAAGCAATCATTAAACAATGCAGGCAGATTAGGAGTGGGGTTGGATGAGCAAACATATTTTATTGTTAAAGTCAATACTGGGAATTCCTAGTTATAATAATATTAAAAGGATATCGGATTCACTCTCATGTTTCTGTTGTTGAATTATAATTAATTGCAGCCACTGACGTTGGAAATGTGCCAAAATTCTGAAAAGCGAAATCTCAACCTAGAGGGTTTTTTTTTTTTTAATCAGCTAGGATTGGCACTGAAGACAGTTTGTCAAATTTGTCTTTCAGTTATGTCCCTAACACCCCAATTGAAGACAACATGGGTGTTGTTCAGAGCACAGCTTTCCCTGAGATATTTTTAAGAGCATAAAGAATAAGAAAGAAGCTGACAATCCCTGATGGAACACACATTCCCTTCGAGTAAAACTGAAATATTGAAATTATGGGCCTGAAACAGCTCCCTTTGAACTCAAGGGCAAAACTAATACTGGTTTCAATAGGTGCAGGATCGGCCCCCAGGATTAGATTAGAGTGGAGGGAGGAAGACGTGTGGAACAGTTTTCCTTACTAAGAATGGCTAGGACTCGGTTCAAACCAGCTCCGCTGTTGGTTTGAAACAATGCAAATGATGCCGCCAGTGTGACTGTGGGGAACATATGGAGTCCAAACACTGACCAAAAAAAAAACCCACTGCACAACAGCCAAATAGCATTTTTAACAACTTTTCACATAAGTCAAAACACAGGGTAACAATTAGTGTGTGTAACCGTAGCCAGATACTTTATTTAAAAATGATTTGAGCTCACTGCACAGCTTCTCAGATAATCTACATCTATCACAGAACAGAGCAAAATTGTACCAGAACCTAAGTAGAAGCAAAAAGAAAGCAGAGTTCAAATTGAGGGAGGGAAGTTGTTTGAACGCTTACTTTTTTCTATTCTCTGAACAAAATGCGTCTTCCAGTCCATGCATTTAAGTACATTTTTCCAGGGCATAAAAAGTAATAGGAGTGCATTTTCTAATAAACAAAATTAATTGGCCACTGCTTTAATTAATACACACTTGCAAACTATTTTTAACTTCATTTGGTAAGAGCCTTCCAAATTCTTTCCCAAGTGCTACAGATTGTATAATGTTTTGGAACAGACCATCTTAACCCTTTGGAACCCAGTCCTGCAAAACCTTACTTATGTGAGTATCCTTCACATGGGGAAATGTAAAGGGTAAAGACACAGAGAAATTCACACATGTAGGGCCCAATTCTGCAAGGTGCTGAGCCTGAAGGCAGTGGAGCTGAGGGTTCTCAGCACCTTGCAGGAGGAATGCAGCACCTCATAGGATTAAAGCCAATAATTCACATAAGCAATAATGGGAGCAAACATCCAATGAAATAATAGATCCCCATCACTTTGACCTCTGCAGTAATTACCTGCAGTAATTAAAAATGCCCATTACCACCTACAAGGATAGTGTAGCCCAATTCCACACTGAGGAAGCTCAATTATGACATCTTTCAAGAGGTGCTAGCTCAGTAATATTCAGAATTTTTATATGCTGTCCAATCTTGTTCACTTTGAAGTTAATGGCAAAACTTCCCTTGACTTCAGTGGGAATTAGTTCAAGTCCCCGGTGCATGGCACTAAGGAGTCAGTCTCTCTCACACAGACACACACACTCTCTCTCTCTCTCACCCTCTCTAATGGAACGAATGTCATAAAAAGAGGCCCTGCACAGTTCTCCATTTGGCTGTTAAACATTAACAAATCAAATACACCAGTAACAACACCAGCTGCGTGTATGATTGCTCAAGTTAAAGACCACCTCATTATTTTTATCTACTTTATTATTCAGAGATAATATTTTGAGAGAGGCATGCTCCTGATGATTTTTCCAACCTTCTCTATGCTTCTAAATTAAGCCCCCAAGTGGGACCACAGGACTACTATGGGTGCCCTTTCTACTCCCCTTTGTCAAAAGTATAATTCCTTATCTCTTAATGTAGTTTCTCCTTCCCCAGCCCAGACATGGAGATATAAGTCATCCTAGCAGCTGGTGGAGGAAGAATAAAATCAGAGGTGGGGTGTGGTCACCCCCCTTATATTTGGGAAATTTTGGAAGTCACTATTTTAAGTTTACTGAGTAGCAAACTTTTCAAAAAGAAAACCCTCTTGGACCTCAGGAACAGTTCAGATACAGATTTCCTGACTAGTGGAGATATAGGTTTTTTCTTCTAAGAACTGAGTTATAAAAACATACCACAATCCTTACTAGAGTGGAAAACTATAGCATGGTTTGGCTAATATGTTCCACAGGGGGAAAATATTCTCCGTCCCGTACTATAATCAGGTTAGCAACAGTCACGTTTAAACAGTGCTGTTTCTTGCATATTTCGGACAAGATCTAAAAGAAGAAAAGAAAAAGGTTAGTGTACACTACGCACAGACAAATTGAAAAGATGAGGTGTTTTGGTTATGTATTTGGGGTCAGTTATGTGTTTGTTATTTACTGAACAATAGAGCAACGTTTTTGTAATCATGAATGATTCAGCAGCATCCCTAATGCTGTAGCTGCATCATAGTTAAGGCTGAGCAGCGGTTTCTGTATTTTGAAAACTCTATTTATTGTTAAATGAAAAATAAAAATAACAATTGTATTATATATGGCATCAGACTTCATGTACAGTTGGCCTTTTAGGCCCATATTTTGTCACCTATGTGAACACTGATGGAGTAAGGGAGATACAGTCTGATTTTTAATGATGAAGATAAACCAATCGGACATCTTGTAGGAATAAGGACCACCCATGACTCTGGTACACAAGGCATGCTGTTTGTTGTATCCACCTGTTGTCTGAGACTTTTTATTATGTATTTGTACAGTGCCCAGCACAACTTGGATTACTGTAAACAGAAATAAATCATCATAATTAGCAGCAGCATCATGTGACTATGGGTTTGCAGGATCAGGCTCTTAGTTTTCTGCACCCATTAGAAATCCCCATGTGTAACCACTAACCACTAACACCCAAGCGTGTTGTTTTATTCTAGAATACTGTCAAAATGGATATTTGCAGAAGAATGACTTGTGATATATGGATTCAGCCCTGCTAATGTGGGCACCATACAATAATCCTTTCCATCTAGGTCTTTTAGAACAAGCCTATTACTTTCTTTCAGGCTATTCTGAGCTTACTAAAGGCAAGAGTAAGTGACACATGCAGTTTGACAGAATGGGTTCATACCTTCATCAGTAAAGCCCAATAAATTAAGGCGATTATTTGATATGGAAATACACTACCAAGAGAAAAATACATGCATACACATCAGCCTGCATATTTTAAAAATATTTCAGGTTTTCAGACACTGCAATTCATTTAAGGGCTGTGAATCTCAAACATGCTAGTTAGCCAAATATTCTTTGGAGTATTCCTTTATTTCAGATACTCAAAAAATGCATTAATGTCTTTTTAAGTGACATATATGCAGGAAAACTTACACACACTGTTGAATGATATACAAGCCACTTTGACAGATGTGTTACCATGCAGTTTTATTTCAACATATTAATTTACATTGATTATCAGAAAGAAATTTTCTAAAGGTGAGATCTATTAGACAATTTCCTCAAAGAAAGAGATGGAAGTGTCATTGCTTGAATCATTTAAAAATGGTCTGGAAGAAACTGTCTCACATCAGCATTGGCAGGGGTCTGACCAACAAAAGCTAATGGGTTTTCCATGTGTAATTTTTATAATTCTATTATACTATGCGGCTGAACTGATACTGGTTTCAACCTAACATATCTCTAATAACTTCAGCAGAGTTACACTGGCTATATATGAGTGCAATCAAACTCAGTCCCTGTATCACAATCATACTAGTAAGGGCTGGAGTCACAAAAAGACAGACATCTAACTGCCACTTTAGATGACTAAATTCCAGAATCAGGCCTCACTGGGATTCACAACCCCACCCTACCCCCAATCCTGTAGGTGCCTAAAATCACAGCCCCTGAATTTTTGCAGTAAAAGCTGCTTAGACACCTATGTTTCTCCCTGTAAGCATGTGCACTGCATCCCCATGCCAGGCATATGGACACCTAAGCCCCAGAGCGATGCACTAATGGGAGAAGATAGGCATTCCTCCACCTAACTCACTCCTATAGATGAGCTTACACAAAACAGCCAGGAGGAGTCCCTGGCTCATAACGTTTAGACAAATTGTTAGGATACTCACCTGGGATGTGGGAGAGCCCTGGTTGAAGTCCCCCCTCTGCCCAAGGCGGAGAAGAGATTTGAATGGGGATCTATCACCTCTCAGATAGTACCCTAGCTCTAAGTTATAAAGTCTCCTGGGGGGGAGGGGATGGTGTCCCTCAGTCACTCCTGCTGAAGCTGTTCCACTTTGGATGAATAATTTTTTTTAAAAATCACTGGAGCAGGGGGACTGGATCCTGGCTTTCCCACATTAGTGCTCTAACCACAAGCCTACAGAGTCATTCTCACACTTGCTTGCAGTCTATGGCCCAATGATTCTTTCATTATTTAAACCACAGTGCAACAGCTTCAATAAGGAGAGACTGAGGGAGACCCACATCAGAAAATCCTATAGCCCAGTGGCTAGGGCACTCACCTGAGACCTGGCAGAGTCCTGTCCAAATTGCTCAGCATCATAAGAACGTAAGAACGGCCATACTGGGTCAGACCAATGGTCCATCTAGCCCAGTATCCTGTCTTTCCACAGTGGCCAGTGTCAGATGAGTTTGGGGGGGAATTAACAGAACGGGGGAATTATCAAGTGATAATCCCCTGTTGTCCAGTCCCAGCATCTGGAGGTTTAGGGACACCCAGAGCATGGGGTTGCATCCCTGACCATCTTGGCTAATCGCAATTGATGGACCTATCCTCCATGAATTTATCTAATTCTTTTTTGAACCCAGTTATACTTTTGGCCTTCACAACATCCCCTGGCAATGAGTTCCACAGGTTGACTGTGAGTTGTCTGAAATACTTCCTTATGTTTGTTTTAAACCTGCCACCTATTAATTCCATTGGTTGATCACTGGTTCTTCTGAAATGTGAAGGGGCAAATAACACTTCCTTATTCACTTTTTTCACAACATTCATGATTTTATAGATCTCTATCATATCCTCCCTTAGTCATCTCTTTTCCAAGCTGGACAGTCCCAGTCTTTTTAATCTCACTTCATATGGAAACTGTCATACCCCTAATCATTTTTGTTACCCTTCTCTGCACCTTTTCCAGTGCAAAAGTTTCTTTTTTGAGCTGGGGATGACCAGAATTCCACACAATATTCAAGGCCTAAATTTCTTTGTGAATGAAGCCCTAAAACGGGCGGGCAAACTTTTTGGCCTGAGGGCCGCATCGGGTTTCGTAAATTGTATGGAGGGCCGGTTAGGGGAGGGGGTAGTGGCACAGTCCCCACCTCCTATCTGCCCCCCCTCCGGGACTCCTGCCCCATCCAACGCCCCCATTCCCTGATCCCCCCCCGTGACTCCTGCCCCAACCAACCACCCCTTCTCCCTGTCCCCCGACTGCCCCTGGAACCCCTGCCCTTGACTGCCCCCCTGGGATCCCTACCCCCATTCAACCCCCTGGTTCCCCCCCTACCACCCTGACCCCTATTCACACCCCCGCCTCCTGACCACCACCCCTGCCCTCTATCCTACCCCCCCCCCCCCCCCGCTCCCTGCCCCCTTACTGCGCTGCCTGGAACACCGGTGGCTGGCGGTGCTACAGCTGCACTGCCCGGCTGGAGCCGGGCCACGTTGCCGCCGCTGCCACCACCACCACGCAGCACAGAGCACCGGGTCAGGCCAGCTCTGCAGCTGTGCTGCCCCAGGAGCTCACAGCCCCACCGCACAGAGCATTGCGCCGGCAGCAAAGCGAGCAAGCTAGCTGAGGCTGCGAGGGAGGGGAGACAGCAGGGGAGGGGCCAGGGCTAGCCTCCCAGGCCAGGAGCTCGGGGGCCAGGCAGGACGGTCCCGCAGGCTGTGGTTTGCCCACCCCTACCCTAAAAGGCCAACTTTTTTTTTTTTTTAAACTAATGGAGATATCCTATCTCCTAGAACTGGAAGGGAGCTTGAAAGGTCATCGAGTCCAGCTCCCTGCCTTCACTAGCAGGACCAAGTACTGATTTTGCCCTAGATCCCTAAGTGAACTCACAACCCTGGGTTTAGCAGGCCAATGCTCAAACCACTGAGCTATCCCTTCCCCCATCCTACGCCTTCAAAATTCATCCTACGCCAGGAATTTGTTTGGCCCCAACTCTTGGTGAAATGACGAGAATTAAACACCTTGCAGAAGTTACTTGTGTCACTACCAAGTTTAGTGACCTGCAGACCCCTACATCTGTATATTTTGTAAAGAGAAGGGTAGAAGAGCTGATAAAAGCTTAGAGACTGAGACCGAAAGTGATCCTAAGCACTATTAAATACATAAATAAAGACATTGGACTTTCATAGCACTTGTATCCAAGGCTCCCAAAACACTTTACAAATATCCTGTAAGGAAGGTGTTTCATTACACAGTTTACAGATAGAGAAACTGAGGCACGGACTACAGATTACATGCAAAAGTTCAGTGTGAAGAAGGAAATACTGATGGAGAGAGCCTGCTTTCATAGAAGTTAATGGCAAACCTCTCACTGCCTTCAATGGGAACAGTTTTGAGCCCCAATCACCCACCTGCGCATGCTCAGAATTAGAACACTGTAGAGCTGCTATGCAGACTGATGTCGTCACTGGATGCAGTTTCTAGAAAAGCTTTAATGACAGTGGCTTTGGGTCCACCTTCCCTCTCCTCCCTCCCAGTTCCTTCTCATAGTTCTTCAAAACAGGGTTTTCCCTGGATCTATGGAAACAGGCACACAACACTCATTTGTAATATGAAGAGGGCCAGGGGATGTTTCATGTTAACATCCCAACAGATACTTGAGCCAACAGTCAAATGATGTCAATCACAGCTCATTAGACAACAATACACTCTGCCAACTCTGCCCTGGCCACCTTCTCCACACCATGTGTCATCTATAAACACACACCATTGTTAAAGGTTTAGAGAAGGACCACCCTGTTGTAAGCTCCATCTGGAAGTATAGCCTTTATCACCTCCAAACCCTGAATTCACTGTACCAGATAATAGTACAGGAAGGATGGTGGCTATAAACACATACAGCACAGTTTCTCTACATAGGGTGACCAGATAGCAAGTGTGAAAAATCAGGACGGGGGTGGGGGATAATAGGAGCCCATATAAAAAAAGTCCCAAATATTGGGACTGTCCCTATAAAATCAGGGCATCTGGTCACCCTATCTCTACATACTGCTTAAACATGTGGGTCAATGGCTTCCTATTCAAAATAAATGAGTGGTGGCTCCTTAGATTTGTGATTTGTGGACACTTGGCTCATGATATCAAAGGGAAAAAAACTTGTTGAAGAATCTGCTCAAGCAGGAGGTTCCCACATGCTTGAAAGGCTGTGCCTGTCCTGGCAAGCACATGATCAGCTGGAATCTGGTTGTCACTTTAACTGGCATCTTCCACTGGCCACTTAGGAAGTCAGTGATGATAATGTGGACAATAGCATTGTGCTGCCACTTTCCTGGCATATGTACTTCTTGCTTAAAAGTAAGTTTGAAACCAAAGGAGCCATTACTGAAACCAAAATTCTCCGTATCCACTGAAGGTAGGACAAGCAGTAATGGGCTTAATCTGCAGCAAGGTTAGCTATTAGGAAAAACTTTCTAAAACTAAGGGTAGTTAAGCTCTGGAATAGGCTTCCAAGGGAGGCTGTGGAATCTCCATCATTGGAGGTTTTAAGAACAGGTTAGACAAACACCTGTCAGTGATAGTCTAGGTTTACTTGGTCCTGCCTCAGCTGGACTTGAAGACTTCTCAAGTCCCTTCCAGCCCTACATTTCTATGATTATTTCAGGCATCCCACTGAAAGGGCAAAATACATATAAATGTCAACTACATCACTTGATACAGGGTAGAATAAACACCACTCTGCTTGCAGATACAGACATGAAAATAAATGCTTGCTCTCTCTCAAGAAGGAGGCTAAATCCTTATATTCCACTTTCTTTTCCTCAGTTTGCATGTTACATATATCCCATCACATGAAATGTCTTTCTGGAACATCAGGGCAGCTAACTATTGGCCCCAGCTAGTGAAAGCAATCTACACTAGGAGGCACACTGCACAATAGTAAAACCAGTAGAAGCCCATTCACATCGGCAACCTCAAAAACTACAGCACGTAAAGTTTAGACAATGCTTTGCAAAACTGCTAGAAGTTCTAGGTGTTTGCAATGTGGTGTCTATCCCACACAAGGCTTGAAAGGGTTAAGGTGGCCAGGTGGGCCAATTAACTCCCCAGCTTGCACCGGGAGGGAGGAGCCAGGGAGCAGGGATTGATTAAATGAGGCTTAGTTGGACAGGAACAGGAGGGGCCTGTATAAAGCCCAGGAGCTGAAAGGGGTTGCAGGGGAAATAGTCTGCAGTTATTCCCTAGGAGAAGGAAGTGTGCTTGGAGAGCGAGAGGGGCAGCAGATTGAGACAGGATGACTGAAGAGACTGAAAGGCGGGTGCAGCACCTGGAAAGAGCTAATCCCCACAGCAACCCAGAGGAGGCATCTCTAGCAGAGAGTGAAGCTCGTGACAGTGCTGAAGAGTTTATGAATAGTTGGGACCATTTTTCACTACCAAAGTCTGAGTTCAGATACTATGGTCATAGGTGACACAGAAAAACCTAAAATAGATTTGATTATATTGAGTGTGTGTGCACATGCAAATAAACAGGGTGTCAAAAGCTCACTCTAGGTACATCTACGCTGCCTCCCCCCCTCAAAAAAGCTTCCCCGGTGAGTCTCAGAGGTCCGGGCCTACAGACTAGGGCTCATCAGATGCATGTACGGAGCTAAAAATAGCAGTGTAGACGTTCCCACTTGGGCCGGAGCCTGGGTTCTGAAACCCAGATGCGGGGGTGTCTCGGTATTTCTACACTGCAATTAAAAACCCAGGGCTGGCCTGTGCTTGGGCTTGCGAAGCTCAGGCTAAGGGGCCATTTAATTCTAGTGTAGATATTCAGGCTACAGCCCATGCTCTAGGAGCCTGTGAGGCGAGAGGGTCCCAGGGCTCGAGCTGTAGCCTGAGCCCAAATGTCTACACTGCAGTTAAATAGCCCCCGAGACCTGCAAGCCAAAGTAAGCTGGCACGGGCCAACCATGAATTTCTAATTGCAATGTAGACACACCCTCAGAGCCCAAGCTGGACTGCAATATTTAGCACTGTAGCACAAGCCCCATTAGCCCGAGTCTGTAGAGCTGGGCTCTGAGACAAGCTGCTGCAGGGTTTGGGGTTTTTTTTTTGCAGTGTAGTCATGCCCTTGGGGCCTTGTATCACTAGAACAGGGGTCAGCAACGTTCGACACGCGGCTCGCCAGGGTAAGCACCCTAGCGGGCCGGGCCAGTTTATTTACCTGCTGACGCAGCAGGTTCGGCCGATCGCGGCCCCCACTCGCCGCGGTTAGCCGTCCTGGGCCAATGGGGGTGGCGGGAAGCCGCAGCCAGCACATCCGTCGGCCCACGCCGCTTCCCGCCGACCCCATTGGCCCGGGACGGCGAACCGCAGCGAGTGGGGGCCGCAATCGGCCGAACCTGCCGCGTCAGCAGGTAAATAAACTGGCCCGGCCCGCTAAGGTGCTTACCCTGGCGAGCCGCGTGCCAAACGTTGCCGACCCGTGCACTAGAATAATACAGAGAGAAGTCTGTACTAGAGAGCCAGGAAAACTCCAGGTTTCACTGTAGTAGGAACAGAAAAGTGTGATGCAGTCGATCCTGGAGAAAATATTAATTTCTATCTGAACTGGACCCCATCCAGCCTGTACTCAGAATACATCTTCAGTAGTGCTGGCGGCACTGTTACACACCAAAGAAACCTACTTAGTGCAGGCAGTGTTTGACTTTACTTTAATTAAAAAAAAGAGAGAGAGAGAGAGAGAGAGAAAGAGCCTGGAACATTTCCCAGGTAATTCATCACCTCTTTTAAATTATACTCCTCAAACCACAGAGAATGAGGCTAACCAAAGAGGCAGTACAACAAACTATTCTGTGGGTGACCCCTCCTCAAATGTATAGTTGTTAGCAGGTTAGCAAATGCCAGCTGGTACACCTGTTTGCCACATATGCACAACTCTATGCATGCCACTGTTCATCCATATGCTGAACAGACCACATTACTGTTTGGTAGGTTATTTGGGAGAAAACATTTCAAAGGGAGAGAATGAAGAGAACAGTTAATGTCAAGGCACTTATATGAAAAATGTGGTCTTGTGCTTTCGATCATGAACACACATGTTCTCAATGTTTTTCCATCTCTGTGGCTCTCTGCTCAGATTTTGCTTGAGGACAGAAAAGTAAAACTTAAGATCCCCTTTTTGGATCTGAATGGAAGAATTCTTGTACATATGACACCACTGCTTGCATACAAGAACAGAGAAGAATTGTTCAGGATGTTGTTGCATACACACAAATAGCGGTGATTGCAATGAATGCTGTTCTGTGCAATGTCAAAAGCAGCTTTACTAATTTCATTTACATTAAAAATGATATTGACACGATCAGCAAGCCCTTTTAGGAGTACAGTGGGAGTTTAGGGGTGCAAGAAATGCTAGACTGATCCCTTCATATAACTTGTAAAGAAGGTCAGATTTAGGCCTTACAGTGTCCATTTTGTCTTATTTCTCAGAATAAATCTCTTATCCTTATGTTCTCCCCCCCCCCCTTTTTTTTTTTTTTTTTTTTTTTTGAGGATACTATTCCTTTCACACTCATTCTATCACCATGACTCTCAGGTTATGGTGTTTGGATGGGTGGATCACAGAGTGAAACACTCTGAAAACAAGCCATGAAGGACTAAGGGACAGGGAGAAGAGATGAATTACATGAAGGCTTTCCTTTTATGAAGTTGTCAAACTGTTTCTTAGCAGTTGTGATGAATACCGATCATCATGACACCATATGTAAATACCAAGTCATTGGGGAAACTTTTTTGTTCCTTAATTAATGGAGATATCCCATCTCCTAGAACTAGAAGGGACCTTGAAAGGTCATTGAGTCCAGCCCCCTGCCTTCACTAGCAGGACCAAGTACTGATTTTGCCCCAGATCCCCAAGTGGCCCCCTCAAGGATTGAACTCACAACCCTGGGTTTAGCAGGCCAATGCTCAAACTACAGAGTTATCCCTCCCCCCTATCCCTCCTGTTCTAACAGTGGCCTGTGAGCCTCTTAAAATTTGAGCCCAACTTTGCAGCTCTTTCTCAGAGGAGCAGGCTTGTCATCACCAGACCACCCCCATGAGTCAGAGCACATACTATCTGCCACTCCCAGGAGTAAGGGCTGGGGGTGGCAGATTGAGCCTTTGACACTTGCAGTGTATCTACAGTCCAGCTAATAACATATATCCCCTGCTCCTACTCAAGTGAATGGTAAGATTGACTTTTACTTTCATAGGAGTGCTGGATCAAGCCTATATGGTTGCATTAAAAGTGTGTAACACATGGCATTCTCACACACTGTCTACTCCTTTCACAAACTAATTCTGCCATTGATTATAATTCAAAAGCAGTTTTTCTTCTACAGATCATTGACATAAACTGATTCAGATTTAGTCTTCTGGATAGGTTTAGGCATAATAGGCTTGATTCTGATCTCTCACACATGGTACATCAGTGTTACTTCCATGAGTTCAATAAAGTTACTCCTGATTTGCACTGGTAAAAGTGAGAGCTGAATCAGGCTCCCTTAACATGTCTAATAATCATAACACCTTGCCATTTGGTATATCGGTGGGAGTTCTTACTTGAATAGGCTTATTCTTTTCCTAGACATGATAATCTGACTGGGTCTAACCAGAAATAGTCTAAACACCTATCAGTTTGAGTCTGAGAACTGTTCCTCCAACACCAGGAAGTATTTCGCAACACAGAAGAGAAGGTTAGTCTAGAGTGTGACTATAAATTAATATTTAACATGAATTCAGGTTACAGTATACATATTTTCTTGTATAAATTCCCCTCCTTCCTCTTTGTGTGCCAGGGTCTTCATTGTATACAAGGAAATCACTTTCACAAGTAAGAATTGCATAAAAAGACTGCAATATTTTTGTTGATCTATATAATCTACTCAAATATTTAAATATGAAACAAAATATGCATTTTTCCTAGAGCATACTACATAATATCAACAGAAGTTATGTCCATTCCTTGAAGGCTGTCCTGGGAATTTGATTTCAAATACTGAATCATGTATACTATGCAGATAAAGACATACTGATATTACAAGAGATATGCTTATCTGTTCTGTTTAACAGCCAAAAGTAATGTAAAACCAGCACCAGAAATAATAGCAAGAAATGTATATACTTATGTATGTGTTCCATGGAAGGGCTGAGTGTTTGATTTTTGCATTTTACTTCAATATATTTGGGAATTTTTGCTTCATCCAGACCACTCTCTTGGTCCCTCCCCAGACAGCATGCTGGGATTTCTAGAAACTGCAAACTCTAAGGAAAGTGAATGCACCACAGAACTCCTTCTTAACCTGTAGACAGACATACAAATGCACGGGCTGACCAAGTATTTTACATTCAGTTTGTTAATGTTTTTTTAACTCATTCAGAAAAAAGAAAATGTATGTGTATTTAATTTGTGATTGGGAAATTCAGAATTAACAAAACACTCCACACCTTTAATAACCTGTCAATCATGTCTTAAAGATTAACCCAAGGCATATGTTATTAATGGACTACAATAGTGAAATCTCTAAATATTATGAAAAACTGATCATCTCAGATGAGCAGAATTCATTTCTTAACTATGACTTCTACAACAATAGATTGTGTCAATGCCCCCTCTGCCACAAGCTCACTCTCTCTTTAGCTCTCACACTCTGCATGCCAGAGTGCTTTTTTAGACTTTAAAGACATTACCAGATGAAGTCCAGATAGAAACCACATAATAGGAATGTATTTCTAATGAGAAAGAACTTCACATTGTGAAGGTAAGTCACATATGTGGCATACATATACTCTCATACTGTGTGCCCTTATAGAAGTAATGACAATTAGTACATATTGTATTTCCTAGGGCACCATCTAGCAGGACAGAGAATTAACATTCACAAAATTAGAGAGAGGCAAGTAAAGACAAATGCAAAGTAGTCTGTCCCCTCAATACCACATTAGTGCTTTTAGCTGGACTTGAACCTAGGTAGAAGAAAACTATTGCTACCAATGCTGATTTCCATAACAAATTATACAGTTCAGAGACAGGAAAACAGAATTGATGGTTGTATAGCAAACAACACAACACACACAACCTTTGCAAATAAATGGCAATGCACTCTCAGTTACCCTTTTATTTCCCAGAAAAGATTTCACAAAATATTTAAACTGTGAACACCTTAGTATAGCTTTCACTGCAAAGAACAAATTGGTAACATGCGGTAGATCATTTAATCCGATTCTTTGTATCTGTTTACACTGTGTTTGTACTGAAACGTTAGTGACATCACTATCTGAGAACAGACAAGACCATCACCGTGGAAGTCTACATAGCCTGAATCTGGTCAGTCTTTTGCACACTCTTGAAACACTTTTCAGATCACACACACAGGGCAAGATTCCTAATTCACGTGCTTTATAATAGCCAGGGGCAGCAGTAGTCATGGTTTATACTGGTGTGAATGGGATCAGAATCTGGCCTGCCTAGTCCTGGGGCTAAAGCTAATCCAAACCCCTTCACGGAGGCAGCCAGAGACACCACGCCCCCTGCATCTCAGCAACTGACTGAATGGCCAAGGTTTAGAAATGTCTATGAAAACTGCGCGGAACAGAAGTAAAAGGTGGCTGCTTTACAAAGGAAAGAGACGCGGATCAGGAGCGGGTCTGAAGTGGGAAAGAGAAGCTGCCTTATGCATTGAGTGAAAGCACCAACAAGCAGCTACATCTGTTCTGCTCTGCTCTCCGAGGCAGGCTCCAGACCACACAAAGCTGGTTCCGAACTCTTTCACGCCTTGATTCCGCCTCAGTGACTCCTAACACTCAGCGCTCGACAACCCACCCCCCACTATTGTTTCCCACTTGCAAACGAGATGCAGATCGCTCCGTCTCGGCCTTTACACCGGGGGTCTGGTAACCGAACGGCCGCGTTTACCGCAATAACTTGGCCAGAGCCTGCCTCGCCCCCCACCGCCGCCACTTCCGAGCCACATGGGCCGCCTCTCTCCGGTACAAAGCCGGGGGGGGGGGTGCAAGCAGAGCCCCCGGCAGCAGCTCGGAGCAAACAGCCCAGCCGATGCCCCGCTCCCCGCAGACAATGGGCGAGCGGCTCCTACGGCAGTTTGGCTCCTTCCCACGCATCCGAGACATGGACAGACCCTACACACACACACCGCTCCCCAGTGAGTCCCGGTCGGGGGACGGGGTTGGAGACTGAGACAGACCCCCCCACCCCACCCCGCCGTGGGGCTCCGTCTGGCTCCGGAGCGGATCGCGCTGGGGAAGACATGCACTCACCAGGACGACGGCAAATCTCTCCTCCAGTTCACCTGGCTCGGGCATTGGCAGCTTGAGAGGCATGTTGTGAGCCCTGAAGTCCGTCTGCTGAGAATCCATGCTCCCGGCATTGCCCATGGCGATGGCCCTTCCTCGGAGAGGGGCGATTTTCCCTGCTCTTTCCCTCGCTCAGTCTGTGTGCAATGCACCGCACAGCCTCTCTCTCCGTTATTCCTTCGCCGCCCCCCCTTCCCACACACACACCTTCCCCTCCTCCCTGGCTGAGCCCGATCCGGTGTCCCCCCCGCCCCAAACAAAACAGCCACGGGGAAGCGAGTTGCACAGATCTAGGTCTCCCTCTAGCACTGGCCGTGGAAATGATCTCCTTCAACCTTCATGCTGGCTTTCTCCTCTCCCTCCTGCCCAGGGCAAGCTCGCTCTCTTTCTTCTGGAGAAACCGGGATCTTATCTGCATGTTGCACAATTTCCACACCACTCCCTGCTCGCAATCCTGATGGTGAGATACATGATTCCGGCTTAGCGGTCCCTCTTTCGCCCCGGCTCCCCCTGATGTGGCTGCTACTGCTGCTGCCTGTGACACATACACGCTGGCCCCCCCCCACACAACACAAGCCACCACAAAACTCAGGCGAGCCGCAGCAGATTCCGATTCCAGACAAACGCACACCCCTGCAGCAGCAGCACAAAGCCCCCTTTCGCTAGCCGCCTCCCACTGAGCCGCTCTCCGCCCCCCGCCCCGGGGATAGCTGGGACTCGTAGTCCCTGCCCGCGGTTCGCAGGAATCAACATGCACACTCAAAAGGAGCCATATACAAACCCACACCAGCAGCTAGCCCTAAACCAGATCACACGTGGAAACAAACTTGTCAGATCGTAAGGAGGATTTCTATGTTTTTCCTACCCACGGTTCCCTAAACACAAGATTGTTTGCAGGCCACAAAAATTCAGTCCGAATTTAGTATAGCCAACCTCCAGATTTTAAATATTTTAAAGGGGGTGGGGAATCATAATGGCCATGAGATGATTTAGTTATGAAATGATTTGTTTCAACCTTTATCACAGTGTATTGTGAAAGTTACCCAAGCTAGACAATTGCAAAATTTTCCTACATCAGCGAAATCCCCATCCTCTGCCAACCCCAGGGTCATATTTTAGGGAGTTATAACACAGAGAACAAATCACAGTCCTGTGCCTGAGATTTGAAGCATTCTGTGATATCTATAGTGAAGGTTGGTAAATGGTTTCTGTTATAAATCCCCTTTTCAGGGTTTTTTCTTTGTGGAACATCCAGCTTTTGGGACACTATTTTCCATGGTTGGTCTCTGCATAGGTGGGTTTACCATTAGTTTGGTGGAAATGATGACCAATAAGAGCTCAGCCATATCTGAATGAGGTGAGAGAGAAAAAAATATACTTCTCCCATTATAAAAAAAAAATCTTGTGACCTTTCTCTGAAAAAGTACTAGGTGATCTGAAAACTAACTAATGTATCACAATATCATAATACATGAAGGGGGGCAGAGTTAAGGGTCCACACTGAGTCTTAACTTTGTCCTTTCCTGATTTTTAATGGGTAATTATGCAGCCTTAATATTCTCTCAATATAGTTATTGTATGTAATTTTAAATTTTAATTTGCAACATTTCATTGAATATCACCAGATAGCGAAGACATTCAAAATGTTTGTTTGCATACAAATCATCAGGGTAAAAAACAATATCCCAATAAATAGTGAAATAAACTATGAAGCTAGGGGAAATGTGTGCAATATTTTTTTCAGTAGAAAGAGGACTATAACAGGAGCAGGATCACACCTTACATCCATATTTCTGGGATGCAAGTCAAGTGATGTACTCTTTATCCTCACATGTTAACTTAAAAATACCTTTTCACTCCAACAACACATAAGTGTTTGCTTCAGCATCTAGCTCAGCAATCCCATCTGTGGTGTGGCACTATGAGAGTGTGAAAGGGAAATGTTAAAGTAATAACGTGTGCAACACAAACCTGTAATCCGTCAATACCCTGCCATACATAAAATTACTCTGCAGAGATTAACTCAGATATAAAGAGCATAGTTTTACTTGCTTTGACCACTTGCTTTGCACTGAATGAATCAAGGGTCCTGTGTTAAAAATATTATAGGAATATATAATTAAAATCCTTATCATAATGCATACACACAAGAGGGGGCGAATTCAGGTTGGATAGGCAATGTTCATTCTGGCATTTCTTAATTTGAGACTGGTTGACTTTTCAACCTTTTAATCCTTTTTAATCCTTAACTTTGTATTTCCTCATTCTTTTATGGTTTAGTTTATTGATGAGAGCCACCATAACTAATGGTAAATGAATGGGGTTTTTTGTTTATGAATTTCCTTAATTTTTTTAATAGAAAGAAAATATTTTATATATGTGCTATTTAAATAATAAAGCATTTACACATTTGTTGTCTTCACTGTGTAATTTATTGCCATTGATTAAAAAGTGCCATATTTCACCATACAGAGCCATGTTGGACTAATATATTGAAAGTAATTACATTAAATTATATTAAAAGAAAACATTTTAAATGCAACTTCAGTTCTGCTGCAACTTCTGCATGACATTTATTTTTTAAATTGTGTAACAGAAAACTGAGTAGAGATTCACAATGATAATTTCTGGTGGGGGGCTGTTAAAAGTAAATATTCAGAAAGCCGTAGCCCCCAATTTGTAAGAAATAGATATGGGGTAGTCAATAGGTGGCCCATGGGCAAATCCAGACTGCCACATGCTTTTGAATGCACCCTGAAATCTTTGTATTTTATTATTAATTAATTATTAATTATTATTATTTATTTTCTCTGGAGTCTGGACCTTGACTATACCTTGACCAAGAACTTTGGACCCTGACAAAAAAAATTGATACTCCCGAAATAGATACACAATATACATGAAAAGGAGCTAGAATTTTGTGTCTTATTTTCGTGTAACCCTTTTTGAGGAAAGTAACAAACAAGTCAATCTTTGAAAAGAAACAGTGTAACTTACCCCAGTACAAACCTAAAGGAGCACAGCCAAAGCTGATCCAAACCCAGTCTGCTTTCAGTGCAGCTCCTCCTGGGCCCCTCCTTTGTAATAATATCCTGATTGTCTGAGGTAAATAATTTTGCTAAGGCAGCCATTGCCATGACAGCCAGGGAACTAGTGACTCTTCTACGGTGACCAGGCGTCAAATGTGAAAAATCGGGACGGGGGTGGGGGGTAATTGGAACCTATATAAAAAAAAGATCCAAAAATTGGGACTGTCCCTATAAAATCGGGACATCTCTCCCTACCTATGCAAATAAACAGGAGGGAGGGAGTGCTGAGTGGCTATCTATGATGTCACAATGCTACTGCTCAGGCAGCAGCAGGGGGCAGCAAATATGCATTGTATGGAATATAACAGTCTTTTCCAGTGTTCTGGTTTTCCCAGATTTCCTAACAAGCCAATAATATACAAACACAAAATACACACTGGAGATCATTCTGCACACATATTAATTAGTGGGTGAAATTTGGTTCAAATTCCCGATGGCATGCTTACAAAAAACAGTTCTGAAAAAAAGTGAGACATTGAGGCACACACCCTGTGAAACAGAAAAGTTTGACACAACCTTAACTATGGTCTTGCTACTGTGGGAAAGTTAAGAAAAATGTTGGAGATACATAGATAGATAGAAAATATTTTTCTACTCACAAACACACAGCGGTCAAGAAGAATACTGGAAATAATGACTACAGGACTGGGACAAAGATATATTAGAGAAATAGATCAGTATTTTGAAATGGGATGTTGTCAGTTTGCAGCTCAATCCTGTCATCCATACTTAAGCAAAACTCCCATTAACTTCAGCCTGAGTAAAGAACTTCAAAATTGGGCTTTTATGGACAAAGCCTCAGCTTGTATAAATTGTCAGAGCCTTATTGAAGTCACTGGAGCTTTGACAGTTGACATCAGCTGAAGAACTGCCCCTTAGTATGTTACTCTTCAGAGAAAAGAACTTTTTGTTTTTGTTTTGTTTGTGTGTTTTTGACCATAAAATGCCTTGGGCATCTATAGTGCTGCATAAATAGCAAATGGTATTCAGAATAGAAGCTCACTGTGACAGGGACTTTGCCATCCTTTAGCTCCTATGAAACGTTTAACTCTCTCTCTTTCTACCTTTACACTTTGTTTATCACTGTGGTATGTAAGTGCCTCTCTGTTGGTGCTTAATAAATAAATAAAATAACAACAACATTGTCCCAACATTTAGGTTTTGTAAAAATAAGCTTTTCCAAAACCTAAAACCAATAGAAATATTCTTGTGATGTTAAAACCATTGCCAATATAATTATCTTTATTTTAAACCTCCTGCAGTGCTTCATTCTAAACATTACAATTTTGTATTAATGCATGAGAACCTGAA
Organism: Terrapene triunguis; assembly: GCF_002925995.2. Lineage (NCBI taxonomy): Eukaryota > Metazoa > Chordata > Testudines > Emydidae > Terrapene > Terrapene triunguis. The sequence goes on along the minus strand of NW_020664413.1, from coordinate 26,096,165 downwards.
AGTTGAGTAGAAACAAATGAGAAACTGACTAGTCTGTTTTCATTGTCCAAGATGAGAGAAATGTGCACAGCAGACAAGCAACATAAATAGTGAAAAGTAAACTGGGTGTTCTAAAATTCTCTTTGCTTACTAGATTAAATGGAGGGTTTGCTTTTTCTGCTTTCTATTTTTATGGATTGTGCTAATCCCTAGGATACAGTGAGTGCAAATCCCTATATAAGATCAATTTTAGTGTGTTACAGTATATTCTACACTTCTGGCCCTTTACACATAAGAAAGTTTCCTAATTGTATATAGGGGAAACTTTTCCATATTTGCATCCATTTTAACTTCCACTTTTTATTCACTAAAAAAAGGAACATATATGCACATAAGAAGCACAATACAGGCCAAGAAACAGTGGCGATTATGCATAATTATTCAAGATATACAAGCACAATACATGCCAGGAAACAGTGACAATTATGCACAGTTATTCAAGGTATACAATATTGTAATGTGTTTACTTCTGTGACAGTCAACATACATTGACTATTACAGTTCTGTTGAGCACTTTCTATTAGGTTCTTTAAACAATGACAAATGCTCTCTCTGTGTGCAGTTACTTTCCTTCTACATTTATGTACATCCTGGATGACCTCCTATTTTAACCCCAAAAGGAAGTATGTACAGTAAGCTAATGGAAGTTATGTGTATGTGTCTATGGGGAAATAGGCCCCTGAATGTTTATCTTTACAGTTTGGACTGTATAGCAATGCGGCAATAGGGCAAAGCCTTTGAAATGTAGTTTATAACTTCTGAAGTGATTTAAATCATTTTGTTTAAATCATGTTATCTTTTGCATCTTTAAAACAATCAAAGTAGTGCTTTTAGCCATCCTAAATGCTTTCTAAAGGTAAAATTGGTGTTACCTAAACAAATCAATCAATAAGTTAAAGCAATGTAATGTCTATGGGACCATTACAAATTATCTTGTCTCCAGATTCAACATACCACATTCTTTTAATCTTTCCTCAGAAGTTTTATTTTCCAACCCTTAATTATTTCGGTTGCTCTTCTTTGTACATCATTAAGGGCTAGATTCACAGAGCAATTTAGGTGGCGTGACACTGAGCATTGCCATGCCTAACTTTTAGGTGTTTAGAAAATCACTGGGGTTCACAAAGCCTGAGCCTGGTGCTTAGGCTTTCCATGCAATGGATGAGGAGAGAGAAGTACCTTAGAATGGGATTCACCAAAGGCAGGATGCTAGGCCGCTCCTTATGTAAGCTAGACTGTGGGAGTTGGCAAGAGGAGGGGTGTGTGCTAAGCCCCCCCTTCTCTTGGAGATAGGTAACTTCCTCTGCTTGGGATTCTCAACTGCAAACCTGGGTTTGCAGTTAGGTGACTAAATTGTTTTAGCAAGAGGCTGGGGAGAAGAAGCCTCAGAACTTTTAGCCCAGTGGTTAGGGTACTCATCTGGGATGTAGGCAACCCCTAGTTCACATCCTCACTCCACGGGAGGGGAAGATGGGATTTGAACTGGGCTCTACTACTACTCATGTTAGTGCCCTAGCCTCTAGGTTATGCTGATGTGAGGCTCCCACTGTCTTGCCTGTTGAAGCTGTTCTAGTGTGGCTGAATAATTTAAAGAAAAAAACAAAACCCACTGGAGCTGGGGGACTGGATCCTGGGTCTCCCAGGTAAGTGCGCTAGCCACCAGGTTATAGAGTCGTTCGCTCTCTCTTGTGGGAGTTTCTGGGAATGAGGTCATGTTATGTGCTGTGTGTGCTGGCTGGGCGTCTGTTAGTTTGTGCTTCTTGTTGTTTTGTTACTTGCTCTTTCTTTGTTTTAGCAGTGTTGTTAGTTCTCTCTTGCTTTTTTTCCCTTGGGTGGGGGTTTTTCTCCATGGGGTCTGCTTCCGATGGGTTTAGCAGCTTGACCTGCAAGCATGGCATTTGGTGTAGCCTGTTCTCTCCTGCACTGTGGAGGTTGTGTTGCTGAGGGTAGGCAAGGTTATTAGCTGTGCTAATATAAAATCTGCCTCTCAAAAGAATATATCTACAATGAGTTTCCTGGCCCAGGAGCAGTTTGTGAATTGTTTGGTACAGGAGGGACTCTGGGTCAAGGAGTCTTTTGTTCAAAGTTTTTTCCGTTGTTTACTTTTGCTACTAAAGTAGTTTTTTCCACTATCCCTCCCTCCCCCTTCTTCACAATGAGACACAGTGGCTGCTTTCTCTCATTATGGGAAGGTAGTTTCTGTTCTTAAGATGATTCTGTAAGTCTGCAAGAAGCCAGAGGTGAGGAATGTTATGTTGTTCTGGTACCAGCTGTATGTGGTTCTAAATAACCCTGAATATGCCTTGAACTTGGTTCTAAAGAGCCACATAGATGGGGTGGATTATGTAGTGTTTGCTACCTCTGAAAACATGAAATGTGTCCTGTGCAGTACTCTGGCTCCCCATTAGCCTGGAAGTCCCTGGTCTTCTCTCTCCTCTGTCGTGCTGGGGGGATGGGCTTTGACTCTCCTCTATTTTTGTTGGCACCTGGTCGATCATGGAGTCTAGATTTGCCTCCATTCTATACTAGTCGTTTTTTAACACCTGGTGACTTCTGCAAAGGGAGTGGCCGGGACAGATGTCTTCCAGTTTATGGCCCTTGGAAGAGCAGCTGCTTTTGAACCCACCTTTTCTTCTATTTTCTGCCTTTACTCAGGCTGGGTTGACCAAGATGTCCCATCAGACTATTTCTAGTTGGTAAAGATGGAAGTCAGTGATGGATTCTGGTCTGAACAGCAAGATCCGATCTGTGCATTTTTTTAATAAGGTCCTCTCTGAATTCCAGGTGCGCTCTCTTAGCAGGCTGCTTAATATTTGCAAAAAGTTTTCACAGGGATTGCTTTTCTAGGGGGAATCCTGTGTTCCCCTCACTAGTTGTCTCCCCTTCTATGGATGAGATCCTGGTGCAACCAGGTAGATTGTTGTCCTGGAAGGGTTTGGTGACTGTTCTTTTTGTAACTATGACCAAGAGGTAGCTCTATGGCATGTGTGTCAAGGTGTGGCAGCATTATGCCACCCTCTCTGATGCCCCTGATACAGCTTGGGGGATGTCTCTGTCCCTGGGTGACTCTATGTCCCTGGTTTGGAGGATGTTGTACAAACCTCCTCTTCCTAAGTGCTCCGGTGACTTGCAGTGGAGAGTCATGCATAGAATTGTAGCAGTTGTTTTGTGCACCATATTACCCCTGAGGTGTCTGTGCAGTGCCCCATTTGCTTCAGACACGGTATTTCATTTTCTCCTACACTGCCCCTGTTCGATTTCTCTTTCTGTTTTTTTGCAGTAGCTTTTCAGCAGTTAGGGACTGGTTTTCTCCAAGCCCCTGTTTGTTCTCGAAGTGAGATACAGGGCTCTCATCAGCCGGTTTCCTGCCTGGCTAACTTGCTGGGTCAAGCAAAACTAGCCTTTGAAATCTCACCAGAACATAATGGCTGGGATAGAGCGGTGTGATGTGCTAGGGCTGTTCCATGCACTGCCTATGGCCCAGCTGTGAATTGATTACACAATTTATAAATTGACTTGTAACCTGGACACTTTTGGCTTGATGTGTTAACAGTATTATGAATGAATTTTGATGATGATGATGCTTTAGTGAATTAGCCTCTTACAGTTGGTATGTCTACTTTCCACTTTTTCATGTTCTCTGTATGTGTATATATATATTCTTACTATATGTTCCATTCTATGCATCTGATGAAGTGGGCTGTAGCCCACGAAAGCTTATGCTTAAATAAATTTGTTAGTCTCTAAGGTGCCACAAGTACTCCTAATGTTTGAACTGTGTATAATGTTGGCTTACAATGTTTTGTTTTGTTTTATTTTATTTTATCTCTGTGTATATATTGTAATTTTATAACATTCCTGAATAGTTTTTAAATGTAATTTTATGTGAACCAAAGGTGTAGTTTTTTTCCCCTCTCTCTCTCTCTCTCTCTCT
>NW_020664413.1:25998635-26037192 GCF_002925995.2 Terrapene triunguis | reverse complement strand
GGCAGTCAGGGGACAGGTAGAGTCCTAGGGGGGCAGTTAGGGTGGGGGGTTCTCAGGAGGGGGCAGTCAGGGGACAAGAAGCAGGGAGGCTTATGTAGGAGGTGGGGTCCTAGGAGGGGGCAGTCAAGGGACAAGGAGCGGGGTGGGGTGTTGGGGGTTCTGAGGAGGGCAGTCAGGGGGTGGGAAGTGGGAGGGAGTGGATGGGGCGGGGCAGGGCTGGAGCGGGGCTCCTCTCCCCGTGTCCTCTCTTTTGATTGTGCAAATATGGTAACCCTATCTTATTTGTAGTTTACAAAACTGCTATAGAGAAAAAACAAAATATTGAACATCAAGGCCCTGATACAGTAAACACTTAAACAGGTATGCGCTTTATTGAATTACTCTTAAAAATAACTTTAACAGATGACATATGCTTAAAGTCAAGCATGAGCCTAAGTGTATGCAACCTTGGGGCTATAGTTGTATTTTAACTCTTCTCATTCAGTGGTATAAAATATTTGTCATTTTAAAACAAAACTGCTTCAGTGTTGATAATGAAAAGTTGTTTAGACTTTCCATTCACTAACAAAGTTATTGTGGTCTCTATCTACCACAGGCCCAGTTTTTCAAAAATAGATTAAAGTGAGGCTTCTCACCCCACTGATTTCAAACTGCAAACCTGATTGAGGAATATAGCCTGATAGGTTCAGAAAGTTGAAATGTTTCTGTTGAAATTCAGTATATCAAAGGAGTTGTTCGTTTGCAAATATATCATGGGCTGCTTGCTTATAAATTTTGTATTTGTGGTGTTTTCACTGTAAGAATGTTAATGAAGTTTGGACTTACTTTTTCAGGATAGATGAGCATTTTAACTGTGAAACTTCTTAGTTGAAAAAAAAATCTATAAAATCTAAAAACTTTCCAACATTTAAGAAATTAAAAAAAAAAAAGTACAAAACAGCTGCTTCAGCAAGTTGACTCTAAAATAGGTATAAAGAGCTAACAACATGTAAATAAGATTTAAATTTTAAAAAACCATTGTTTTTATCCACCTTGATATCTAGACAAAATGTACTTTTTAAAACATGGCAATTGCTTCTTAGTGTAGAGGATCTTCTTCCTTGTTGTCTACTTCAGGTCCATCTCCTTCAAGTGGTTGTCTCTCCAACCATTGGTGGTAATTCCCAAGCTTGCACTGTTACGGAAAACTTGAGTTTTGAGTTGGCTAAATTGCTAGCTTTTAAAACTTGTATCGTACGTTTCATTGGCTGACTTAACTTCCCTGGATGCTAACTACGTGGTGAATTGCAATTTAATTTACAATTCACAGTGACTAAACTATACTATAATATCACTGATATTTTCTTAATTCTCTTCTAGAGCAAAAGATTGCCTTAAAGCCACAATGAAAAGAGTAAATCATAAGGTTCCACATGTTGCTTTGCAAGCACTAACGGTAAGTAGACTATACATTATTTTGCGGAACTTAACGTCTATATCTTTATGTACTCAAGCAACCATTATTGCCAAACTCTGTCCATGAATACACGTATTTAATTCCAGATCAAGTTGTTGGGAGTTGGCATGCTTATTTAAAGGTGGAATTTAGCCCTTATTACTCACTTTTTTTTTTTTTTTTTTTTTTTTTTTAAACAACAAACACTCGTGTTTTGGACAAATCACTGCCATTGCTGTCTTCAACTTTTTTGCAATTTTATTTCTGTTGTCAGCTGCTAGGAGCCTGTGTGTCAAACTGTGGAAAGATTTTTCACTTAGAAATATGTTCCCGTGATTTTGCAAGTGAAGTACGTGGTATAATAAATAAGGTAATGTGTTATAACTTACTAAATATACTTAATATAATAAGAATGGATGAAATTCTTGATATGGTTTTGCTTTGCGCTCTCAGTACGTTTGTGATAAAGCCTAGTTTATATGCTATAAATAACATTTTCCAATTCTGATGCATTTGAAAATTCAACTGACTGACCTCTTACTTATCACTGAAATCTGTGAATGCTTTCATTTGTGGGGGGGAAATGCTAAGGAAGTGACTTGCCGATATCAAAGGTTATGACTTAAATCATTTGCAGCTAGTTACTATGGGAATCTTAACAAAAATTTATGGAATCTTGCTAAACTTGGTAATGTTGAGGTCTCCCCTACTTGAAGAAACTATCTTTTGCTTGAGTGGGAATAAATTCATAAGGAAAAACACTAACCTAAAAATGTTTAGGTCAACAATAGTAAATGTTTAAGCTTACTTTGAGAAGTAGAAAGCCTTCATTAGATTTTCTCCATCTCAAAAGGCACACACAATGCTAACAAAAAAAGAAACAGGAAAGGAAGATGTAAGCCAATATGGCAAGGTTCAAGAGACTATTCAAGTCCAACAGATTTCCATATTTTGAAGAATATAACTCCCGTAATGCCATTCAGCACAAGCTCAAATTCTAGATGGCAGTAGGTAAGAGAGAAGCTGTAAGGGCTAAAAATGGATTTCAAAGAGCAAATAGGTAAATATTTAAAAACAAGAAATCAGGGTGGATTTGATTTAAATCAAATTGTTTTCAGTCATGATTTAAATCACTTGTCAGGAAGATTTGATTTAATCATGGATTTCTACATAAAAGTGCATTCTTGTTGGTTGTTATAACCTTAATACATATTCTTCACAACTCAAAGATAGATGTAGGTTTCATTTTTAGAAGGTACATACTATACATTTTTAAAGTGATTTATTTTGAAAACTTTTCAGATTAGTTTTACAGCTATATCAGAAAATGAATGATTGTTTAGTTATTTCATTTACCAAAGGTAATTGAAGCAGATAATTCACCTCCCAATGACTTCATCAATATCTCCGATTCAACAGGTTAATCATTAATATTGGAGGATTTTCTTGCCATGCTGTATTAGGAGGAGAACATCAGCAGACAGACATTTAAATTGTTTTATTTAACTAAAACAACAACGTTATGTATTCTGGATTTTTTTCTTCAACAGCAAACATACAATATTTTAATAAAACAAGCATATGAATTTTTGAATTTAGTTAAACATTCAAGTTTTTTAAAATCAGGTTTGTTTTTGTTAATTGTTAACTAAAATAGTTAAATGACATTTAAAAAAATATTAAATTGAGTATGTCAGCCAATCTTAAAATATTGGCTTCTGCAGCTAACTCAGTTGTCTTCACCTTCATTTTCCTGTTCATAATCTGGAAAAGGAAAACAAGCTTTCCTGCTTTTTCAGGTCCCAATCGATTTTCTCAATTTGGAATGAATTAGTCCAAAGGAAGAAAATATTCTTTCTACACCATCAGAAGACGCTACTGCTGTTAAAAGTGAGATTATCACTTCAACAGTCTCTGAATCCAAGTGCTTAAGTGACTTCCACCAGTTCACTGGTGTGACTTTCTTTAAAACATCAGCAAACATATATTTCTTGAATGGTTCACCCTTAGCTCTGAAGTTTATTATAGTTGGCATTATGGAGGGATGATTGCTGGATGTCTATGTCATAGCCAACTCCCCTTCTTCAGCCATTAAGGTTTGACCCTGGTACTGAGTATTGAGAATATATGCAAGAAAATGAGCTGGAGATGGTGTTTGTCCCATTCGTTTTTTTAATGCTTGTAATTTAACTTTTCATTGCATATTTCTCTTTTTAAGATCTCACTCCGTTCCTTCCAAATTGTAACAGCGTCAGCAATAAAGCTGTTTCCCTGCATTTTGTTCAAGGCTACAGAAATAGGCTTCAGGGTACTCAGCATGTGTTCAACATTTCTCTTAAGCCCAATGCTGAGAACTTTGGCTGTGACCGTGCCATCTATATTTTCACGATTTCGTTCACAAACTGTCATCACATTAGGCCAGTTCTTGATATAGTGCTCAAAACAGTCTACTACTGAGTTCCATCGCACGTCTTGTGGGAGAGTTAGCTTGGTTCCTCCCACTTTTTTCAGAGCAGCTGCTGCAAAGTGCTTGTTACAGAAGTATTTTGCAATTTCAACATCATTAGCCTTTATTTCTGGAACACTGAAGTCTTTTGCTAGGAGGTGCATCAAATGAGCACTGCAACTGTATGTTATTAGGTTGGTACTCTCTTCTAAATAATTTCTTCTCGTCTTGGATACATTTGCAGCATTGTCTGTGACGAAGCTGCATACTAGACATTTGAATTTTTTCACAGTTTGTTATAACTTTTACTGCTACTTCTTGTAAGTATTCTGCCGAGTGTGTATTTCCTGATGTATCAGTTGTTTCGGTAAGGAAGACATTCCCTTCCGTTTTCACACAAGCACATAAACAGGATCATTGTGGACATTGCTCCACCCATCAAGACTCAGGTTAACAATTCATACGCTTTATCCAGCAATTTGCCTGCGACATCTGCTCTGTTGGGTGGACTGTCTTAATGACTGAACTATGTTAATGAAGTGTGGGTTTTCAAACGGAAAGGAAAGTTTGTTGCATAAACAAACTGGGCAATTTTTTCATCAATTACCTCTTTTCGTAATCTGCTGGTTCTTATCACAAACTTATCTGTGGTTAGCAACAGAGGGTCCTGTGGCACCTTTAAGACTAACAGAAGTATTGGGAGTCTCTGTTGCTTTTTACAGATTCAGACTAACACGGCTACCCCTCTGATACTTATCTGTGGTTGTTTCTGGATGATGGAGATGATTTTTTTTTTTTCTTTTTGCTACAGGTGATATACTGTGGCTATGTGACATACATGATGTGACTGAAACACTATCATTGGCAGATAACTCTGAAACTATAAAAAATGATAGTAATCTTGAAGGTGGATAGTCTTCAGAATCCTGTATGTTGAGGATGGATTCTCCTAAACAAAATAAGTCAATGCAGTTATTTAATTATTATTACCAAACTGCTCATTTAGTATTACTCATTGCATTCACTGACACTCAGTACTACTTTAAAGGTGAAATTGTAAAAGGAAGATCTGCCTATTTCAGCTATTTATTTTTTATCACAACTGCATCTAAAATGATGGTACCATAGAGTAACAACTATATTTTTTGCTCAAACATGAGAATTCAAGAATAGTTCAGAAGGAAGACAGGCAGTCCTTAAGAAAGAAGTATGAAATAAAAAAGTTCACCAACCTGAAGATCCTACATGTTCCTTTCATCATCTTCAAGGCAGCTTCCTCCTGAGAAGGAACACTTCTCATGATGTTGTTTCATTCGGGCAACCAGGCCTTGCATTTCTTTGTTGCACTGTTTGCATTTTGCACACATGTCTGTCTTACCCACAGGTAGAGGAACTTCATTAAAATATTCCCAAACTGGGTCTTTTTACGGCCTGCTGCTATTATAGGTTTTTCCCTTCTAGTGAGAGAACTCAGATCAATGAAGGCTACACTCAGAAAGACCTCAAGACTTCTGGAATATGCTAGTCAAACAGTTTCACTTTTGTTTCTACTGCCTGTCCCTCCCTTCTCACATTTATCTCCAGACTTCTTTGCCTTGTCCAGATCTAATCTGCCCCCAACGATCTTTTATTCATTGGACTTTTTGAAACTTTGCACTTTTAGAGAGAGGTAAGGGATTGACTCTGTGTACACAAATTTGCAGAGGGACAATAGGGTTGAGGTCTGTTATTTCTCACCGTTATATATTTATTTATTTAAAAACATTTTTGCTGTTAACAAGCATGTTATCTCTGGAGACACAAATCCACAGTTTGAGAACTGCAAAACTAAGCATCTCTGATGGTATCTTCTAGATTGAGCACTGAGTCCAATTGGGTAGATAGAAAGTTTAACCTAAATAATCTATACCGAAGCCCCTGGAACCTCATAAGATTGGGTCCCTAATCCATGAACTATTGGAACTCATTTACAAAACTTTTCATTACATTACATGAATTGTCTCGTACTATAGAATTAGAATTTATAATCCCTATTCCATGATGAGATATCTTTGAGCTATAATGTATCTTAATTAAAACTATCTTTAGATAGGTTTTTTCCTCAAAAAGCATTTTATAAAAAAAATCCGATTTAAATAAAACCGTTTTTAATAAAAAAAAATCCGATTTTTATTCACCCTGCAAGAAATTCTAGTATGTCAGAATCACGAAGCCTGGTGAAATAATTGGTGGGTCAAGTGGATCACCAGGTGTTAAAAGGAGTAATTAAGAAAGCTAAGGATTTTGCTGAGAAGCTAAATGACTTAGTCTTCACCACGTAGACTGTTGGAAAGTTTCCAAACTCCAGATCTGTTTAGTATTTTTTAAAATGTGAGGGATTATCAGAAATTGAGGCATTAGAAGAGATACTGGAACAAATTGATAATTTAAAAAGCAATAAGTAACAGGGCCCAGATGGTACCTCCATGAGTTCTGAAGAAGCCCAAGAATGAAGTGACTGAGCTGCTAACAAAAGTATGCAATCTTATTTTTAAAAAAAGCAACTGAAACAGAGGATTGGAGGATAGCAAATGTTTTACCTCTATTTAAAAAAGGCTCTGTGGGTGATCTGAGATATTAAATACCAGAGTGCCGTATATCTGTACCTGGTAAAGTGGTTGACATGACCATTAAAAATAGAATAATAAAACACCTGGAAGATCATGATATCATACAACCTAATCAGCATGGTTCCTGCAAAGGGAAATAGTGTCTCATTAATTTGGTAGAAGTCTTTGATAGTTCATAATTTGGAGGAGAGGGCTGAGAGAACATCATTGAAAATGACTAGAAACATGGGAAAACTCTACTATGAAAAGAGATTGGGATTGTTCTTTTTAGAAAGGAGACAAATAAGGACATAGGTATATAAAATGATGAATGGCATAGAGAAGGGAGGTTGGGAATTCTGTTCATGCTGTCTCTCAACATGAGAACAAAGGGACAGTCAATTAAATTACTTTGACACAAAGCATGATTAGACTGAAACTATGCCACAGGTTATTGCAGCGAGGCCAAAAATTTAGCAAAACTGAAAAAGAGTTTGAAAATTTATATGGGTAACAAGAATATCCAGAGTATTTAGTGCTAACAATTTGTTGAAAGGGATGTTAAACTTTATGCTTCAGAATTTAAGCCGATCTCAGTTGGGGATTAGAGGAGCAGGAGGGCAGATTATCTCACATCTGCTCACCCCCTTTCCTTCCTCTGCGCCCCCCCCCCCCCCCCGTTAATCTGAAACATGTTGTACTGGGCACTGCTGGAGACAGAATACTGGATTAGATGGATCCAGTTTGGCAATTCCTATATTTGCTGCCCTTATTCAGGAAGAGGTATTGGTTATGAGGCATAAAAGAGAAAAGTTTTATGTGAATTATGGAATGGGAGGTCTTCAGCCCATGATCACCAACCCTTTGATCTTTTTCATTTATTTTTGGATTTCATTTTCATTTCTTGCTCCTCAGGATGCTTTGGAGAGATGGTGGTTTGAAGTTAATCTATCAGATTCCATCATTATCCATCATCTGAATGTTTAGTGCAAACTGGTCTTCCATATCATATTAGAATGACCTCTGCTGTTTCTTCCTTCTGACAAAATTTCCTATGGTTTACACTTTAGGAAGGAACAAAAGGAGTAATAAGTATCGAAGTCTGCATTGTCCTCTTCCCCAACCCATCCCCTTGTTGCCGAGATGATCTGTCCTTCATAGTCTGTTAAGACAGCACTTGTAGTTGAGAAATGATCCCTCTAATTCTGTTGAAGAACTGGGTCTACCTAGGAATGTTGATCACCAGGTGATTGAGAAAGTCCCCATTCTCCCCCACTGTCTCTTCATCCCTTCATAAGAAAAGGCCGTAAGAATGAAAAAGAGCATCAGAAGACTTGCACCTTTTCCTGGCAAATGGTAGTCGTCTTCCTTTCTTCCTTAAGAAAACTATCCCAGGGCTGCTTTTCACTGGAAATATCCTCGTGCTGATTACTGAACATCTTAAAGAGGTTTCTCTGGAGTAACAAGTGACTTCATTATAGCAGATAAATGTTTGAGGATTAGGACTAAGTTTCTGTTAATCTTGTGATAACATTGTCATTAAATTATATTTATAGTGTATTCTGGAGGATTCTCTTTAGTAGTGTTATAGGAGAGAAATACTATCTAGTGATGACTTGCTTTTTGGATGTGGGTTGCAAACTCAGGTCCAGGTTCTTGGCTGGTGTAAATTGGCATAGCTTCATTAAGGTTAATGGAACTATGCTGACTTACAGCATCTGAGGATCTTGGCTGTCTTGTGAGAGAGGCTGAAGGGCTTTAGAACTCGTCCCCTTATCATATGAAGATCCTTTAAGAACAGAGCCATTGGAACACTGTTAGATAAAATGAATAATTTTTTCAAGATTAAAGCAAATTCCACTAACTAATCTGAGGTCTTTGAGGGTATGTCTACATGGCAATTACACCCGTGGCTGGTCTATGCCAGCTGACTGGGGCTAAGGGTCTGTTAAGTGAAGTGTAGATAGTTGGGCTCGGGCTGCCTGAGCTCTGGACCCTCTCACTTCACAGGGTCTTAGAGCCCGAATTTCTGCACAGCAATTAAAGAGCCCGTTAGGGTATGTCTACACAACAATATAAGCCTAGGGTAGTGGAACTCGAGTCAGCGAACCTGTGTTGGGAACCCTGGGCTTGAGCCTCACACTGCATTTTTAACCGTAGGTCAAGGATTTTCTGACCCGTGCTTGAACCTAGGGTTCTGGTGTCCACACTGCAGTGCACAAACCTGAGTCAAAGTAACCCTATCCCAGAGTGTCTAGCGCCCGTCCCTCTCCCCCGGTGCCAACACTCTAGCCCTACAAATGTGTTGCACTGTGGGAAAACTACTGCACACACTGTTTCCTAACTGTAATGGTGCTATTGGTGGGACTCAGGTGCCCATAAGGAGCACATGAGTACATTAGCTCTTTTGGTGGGTGTCTCAGTAGAATGACTGCAGTTTGAGAAGGCTTTATAGTGAACTACCATCTAATCTGAGAATTGGGCTCTCCACCTCTAGGCTGAGTCACAGTGGCAGGAAAATGCCCATGTGCACCTGTTCTGAGGATAATTAGGACATCAGTCTCCAGGGCTGTCACACTATTAAAATGAAACTTTGCAATTCTTTTAAAAATGGGACATTCAATGAAGGTGTTTTTGTTTGGTTGTTTTTTTGTCTTTTTGTTTGTTTGACATAAAATGTAGGTTTTGGAGGAAAAACATATGCCTCTCTCCCCCACCCCCCCCCACCCTCCGCGGCCTGGCTGTGGGGCAGTCAAATTTATGCCCAGGGCTTTTGTGCAGTGTGCTTCAGCACCCCCCAGGGATCCCTGCTCCTGCTGCACCCTGGGAGGCAGGGATAAGGGATCCACAGGAGGTTGCAGGAAAATTTTGGGGCTGCCCTCACAGTGTACTCTGCCTGGGCACCTCTGCACATGCAGCCCCAGGGACAGCGCACGGAGTCTGGGCTTGCATTGCTGTATAGACATACCCTTAGCCTGAGCCCCACGATCCTGATCCAGCTGGCAATGGACAGCTGGGAATTTTTAAGTGCTGTGTAGACATACCCTGAGACATGCAATGATTTAGAAAGTTGCTGTGCTCTTATCTTTAAGTACTACAGGTTTTGTATTGTAGACTTACATTTATACATGCTGTTTTTGGGGGTTGCAGTTTGTGGTGTTCTATTTCTTCTTTGTCCTGAGGATTATTTATCTGGATTGTATCTGTTCTATTTTAGTGGTTCTAAAAGTGCAAAGGTGAATTTTTGCCACCTTAAATTTTGCATTTGTCTCTGAACAACACCGGTTCTAAAGATCTCACCTCCTTATGTTTTTCTCAGATTTTGTATAGGAGTTTAGTTAGGGTTTTCAGTGTGTTCTCTTACCTTATGTCTTATGCCTGGTGTATGTTTAATGTTTGTATAAAAAGTCACAGGCTTATAGCACATTATATAGTGAGTACGGCTGGCTGGAGAATATCGTTTTGTGAAAAATTTAGAGCTTTTGAGATTTGTTGTATAACAAACATGAGACAAAAACAGTAGCCACATTTCAGTAGACTATTGGGGGACACGGCGATGCCCCCTACCTTGCATTAGAGGGAATATGGTATAGGACAGTGGCTCTCAAACTTTTTTACTGGTGACCCCTTTCACATAGCAAGCCTCTGAGTGCGACCCCCCCCCTTATAAATTAAAAACACTTTTAAATATGTTTAACACTATTATAAATGCTGGAGGCAAAGCAGGGTTTGGAGTGGAGGTTGACAGCTCGCAACCCCCCCATGTAAAAGCCTTGCGACCCCCCCCTCAGGGGTCCCGACCCCCAGTTTGAGAACCCCTGGTGTTGGAGCTGCTGTGCTGGCTCTGTGCTACTGGAGATATCATCCTATATTGATCCTCCAGGAGCTAGATATGCTGGTTGTGATACCAGAATCCATTGGTGGTAGAAAAGGTCCATGCTGCACTTCCAGGCACTAGACCTATATGTATAATACTCTTTTTTGTAAGATATAATGCACTATTTAAGACATGGCAACATCATATACAATCATCATAAACACTCACATAAAGTTATTGAATCTCCTTTTACGTTACAGGGTTTTGAATTATTGGCATACAGTGATTTCTGCTCTTTTTATGTCTATAAACATCCCTCTCTACACAGTTATTTAACTTTGTCTTATAGGCTCATCCTAAAGTATGTGAAAAGCTAAAAGCTTTAATGATGGAGTGGTCAGAAGAATTTCAAAAGGACCCTCAATTTAGCTTAATATCTGCAACTATTAAATCTCTTAAAGAAGAGGGAGTAACTTTTCCTACAGCTGGATCTCAGGTAATGACAGATATAATTCTGATCTGACACATGCCAAAAGACTTTTTTATATTAGATTTCTAATGATATGCTTGTGTTATGAATATGGGGGTAAGAGACCAATAATCTATTGAAATGACATCTTTCTGTTGCTGTTTAAAGAGCAGGTTATAAAACCAGAGGTGCCTTTGGGTCCCAGTTTAGGAGTGACCTTCTCCCTTCCACAACCAGGCACACATCTGTTCATTTTGCTCTTTTACTTCTTTCCTGCCTTCAGAATGTATGAGCGGATGACTAAGTTGTGCTGCATGCTGCCACTGTGGAGACTGTAGTGGCACCTGATGCCTGGCCATCCCAGACTAAGTCAAAACTTTTCTGAGGTGTCCAGTAGCTTGAATTTAAATGCCTTGCCTGTTGTGAGTCCTCCCTACAGTGCACTTTCTAGGAGTTTCTGTAGCACCAAAGGTGACTATTTGAACACCTCACACGTTAACTTATTTATCCTCATGATGCCCCATGAGATGAGTATTGTTATCCCTGTTGTCCAGATGGGGAGCTGAGGCACGGAGAGCTCAAGTGATCTACCAGATACGTTTAATCTGTTGCAGAGCTGGAAACAGATCTCCTAAGTCCCTGTCCTGTTTCTTAACCACACAACCATCCATTCATTTCAGGAATTGCCCTTCCTCTGCGTGATGGGGCTACCCCTCTATCCTGGTATCTCTTATAGCTAGTATGGCTAGTTCTCTGGATAGTAGGTGTATGGTACATTCCAGAATTTGGCTAGAATAATCCCTAAACAAAAAGACAAAGTATTGTGTGCTGCATACAATAATTTCATGAACTTTGAATCTTGCCCTACTTAACATTGAGAGAGGTGCTTTTTGTCTGCTAGCCAGCTGGGACTTGTCAAAACAAAACTAAGAGTCTGGAATTGGAGGTAAAAGCATATGCTGTAAATGACAGATACAGCAAAGATTTGAATTCATGGATGGAGAGTTCTTCGACCAGGCTTGCACTGCTGAACTACTGATAACGAGTTACACTTCATTGTCTCTCTTGAGGATAAAATTTTATGTTTGGGTCTTGACAGGCTGAATGTTTTCAGTTACATTACCTCATGCATTGCCCTACAAACAAGTGAGATTGAAGGATTCATTGTTCAGAAACATTTGTTCTTGCAAAAAATGTTTGTTAGGACTCATGAGAAACAGTATCATTGCTAGGGCCTTACACTGAGTGTACTGTTGCTGGGCCTCAAGGCCCCTTCTCTGCTAGGGTTTATGAAAGCTTCAAGGAAAATCCCACGCTGTTGTATATGCTCCTTGCTTTTTTCCTGTTAATCTCTTTAATGTAACAGATGACCAGTTTTACTTCCTTTCTCCCTCACACCCCACGCTCGTAGGGTGGCTCTTCGTCCTCACAACAAAAGGTCTTTCTCCTTTCTGTAAGTCCTAACCTAGATGCTGTTTAGTTGACTTCCTCTGCTGTTGCTGTGCTTAGAGGGAATTGCATTGCAACAGTGGGGAGTATGAGAGGCCGAGGGCATACTGTCCTGCAGAGAGGGGTAGAAATAATAGTAATAAATGGTTTCCTTGTGTCTACAACAAACAAAAACTGAAGCTGTGGGGAGTAAATTAAAAAAAGGGGGGGTGGGGAATCTCCACTCGATGGCGTGAAATGATGGCGAGGTAAGTATGTAATACTGTTACATATACATTTCTTTTTTCTTTAAAGGAACTGTAGAACTTTCTTTTTTGCTTGAAACATAGCTGTATTCTTGTTGCCAATTCATTTGCAGACTCTCACAAGTGCTGCCAAGAATGGTGCATCATCAAGCAAAAACAAAGAAGATGAAGATATAGCTAAAGGTAAATTATTAGTCACAGCCTTTGGTTAGAAATGTAACACTTATAAGTGTTCTATACTTGTGCTCTGAAACACATTTTGTTAACATGCATAAATTTTCCACTAAAAAAGAAAACTGTACCCAGAGAAAACTGTTCCGCAGAATGGAAAGTGATAACGGTGTGGGAGACCAGGAGACAATAATATGCTGTTTTTAAAAAAGCTTTGGAGGAGGAGGTGGATAAGAGGTATTACCCATATGCAGTCCACTGGCATGGGCCTTGGAGGGACTGCTTGTACTGCAGCTGTTCCTCCTCTTTATAGAGCTCTTGATCTCCTCTTCCCTTCTGCCCCATCCGCTCTCTTCCTCCCCTCCCCATCTGTCTACTCTGAAAGATGGAGGCTTTAAAATGTTTTTATTCTTTATGCTCTCATGTTGTGCAGATATCCTTACTCACATGACACAGCAAAGAATTTGTATACGGATTTCTGGTACTATCAATAACATCACTGTCTTAGATGAAAGCTGTCTTATAGTGAACTTGAAATTCCTATTGTAATTAACATGTTTGCTTTTATAATATATTTCAGAACTTGTTCGTGGCTAGTTTCTTTTGTACTTCCAAATTGCAGGGCTAAGTAAACTTATTGGAGTTTAGACAGGTTAAAAGTTTAAGAATAAGGAATTTGAATTCAAAATACCTTTAATCTGAAAAACCGATCTATATCGTGTACTTCATTTGTAAAATCTATTATATGAAATTGGTCTTCCACTTTTCTCGTTTCAGAAACTAAAATTATTCATACATAAATAATAAAATATACAGACTTACTTTTTTTATTTTCCAAACCGTAGCTATTGAATTATCTCTGCAAGAGCAGAAACAGCAGCAAACGGAAACTAAATCCTTATACCCATCTGCAGAAATTCAACAGAACAACCAGAAGGTCTTAAGGAAGGTGCGAGCCCTGTATGACTTTGAAGCTGTTGAGGACAATGAGCTCACCTTTAAAAGTGGAGAAATTATCATCGTTTTGGATGACAGGTACAGTGTGTTTAGATGGTGTATTTTACTATTGAAACATGATGTTGGCTGTGAACCTTTAAATTGGTTCTTTATGAGCTCAGTGTCCTGACTGTTTTCTTTTTCTTTCTACGACTCCTGATATTGCCTTCTTTTACACCATCCGTTACACTTGGGACAGCTTTCCAATTAATAATATCTAAGCATCTCTCATTTTTCTTTCAATTACTTTTAGCTTGCCTGTGCATGGATCTTCTGTTGAAGTCAACAGAGCCCTTTATTAACATCCACATTTCATTTGTCTTCAGTTTAGATCTGTACTGTTTGTGTCTTTAGTCTATAAGTACTTAGAGGCAAGGATTTTTGCTTTTGACCCTGACATAAAGCACTCTGTACATCCAGTAATGGCATATAATACATTCAAGCTCCATCTAGAAATGATGAAAGCCCTGGCTACTGACTGTTTCCATATTTATTCAGGTACAAAATGACTGACAATATTTAACAGTTATGTTGTCCTTTTAAATCATCCAAGTGCTTTACAGACTAATTATGGATGTAGTCTTAACGGAACAGTCATAGACTTCTTTAATTTTTAATTTTACTCTTCATCGTTGTTGCTGCCACCACCACTGCCCTGACTTCAGCTGGAAAATAAAAGTTAATTCTCTGCCAGCGTTGTCCTTATTTAGCAAACAGTGACTTACTGTTCCTCCTTTTTCTGCTAGTAGGCATTAGAGCAGAAACTGTAGCTCTGCCTTTGTTTTTCCCAATTTGTGTAGTATTTGTACAATTTTTAGGTTAAGTTAGTGGGACACAGTCAACTCAAAATTTGTGACAAGTTAAAAGAAGCTTCAAGCACTACATCTCCCCCTGAATGATCCTGCTGATCTTTGGTGTGTTACTACTACAGTTTTCCTGTCTGTAAAAATGCTTTTCCTTTCCTCTCCTCTGTTGCTGGGTGAAAGTCCCATATAAATCAGAGAAACAGACTGTATTGAGACAAAGTGCTGTCAAATGAACAAAATTGAAGAAAATAAACGTTAATTTTTGAGTTGCAGTGTGTGGGTGAATTTCAGGCAGAGTGTAATTCCTAAGTTGACAGTATCTTTTGACTTGAATTTCCTCCACTATTGTACTCTACAGTAGAATAACACTGAACATTGTAGGTCCTATAGGCCTGATCCTGCAAGTTGTTCTGAGCCCTCAACTCCTGTGCACTTTGCAGAAGGTACTCAGCAATTTGCTCCAGTGGGCGCACAGCCTTTATTTGGGCAGTGTTATCACTGATATTGATGAAGTTTTGCCTGAGTTAGAGGGTTGAGGATTAACATTATATTAATAGCACTTATGGTTTCTAATACCTCCTTAATAACTGAAAGATAGAATGATGGAATAAGAACCTCCAGCTATTTAGAATCTATTTGTAAATTTAGCTTTTAATGGTATGAATGTTTAAAGTTTTCTAATTAAACATTTTAATTCCTCAGTGATGCCAATTGGTGGAAAGGTGAAAATCAGAGAGGAGTAGGTCTATTCCCATCTAACTTTGTATCCTCTAACTTAAATGAAGAACCTGAGACAGGTAAGTTACATATTAAAATCTACCACGTGATGCTTTAAAAAGGTGGGCAAGTGAAATATTCAACTTGGCTTCTCTTTAATCCCTCAGTACAGTGACTTGCCCAGGGTCACGCAGTATACCAGGAAGAGAATCCAGGGATGGAATCCTGACCCAATTTAAGTCAGTGGGAATTTTGCCTCTGGCTTCAGTGGAACTAGGATTTTCACCTGTTTTTGTCTCCTTTTGTTAAACCACTGTACTTTCCTGTTACAGAAAGCTGGTTTGGTTATGTTATTTCATGTACTCTAGTCTTTCATGAAGAACAAATTATATTTGAATCCAGTAACCTACCACCTAAACTGTTGCTGGAATATAGCTTGGACTCTATGTGCCATTAGACATGAGTTTAACACTGAGTTATATTCATGCTCATGTCTAAGGCCTGGTCTTTACTGCAGGGAGGGAGGGAGGGAGGATCGATCTAAGTTATGCAACTTCAGCTACGTGAATAACATAACTGAAGTTGACGTACTTAGACCTACTCACCAGTGTCTTCACTGCGGTGAGTCGACTGCTGCCACTCCTCCGTGGACTCTGCCTGCGCCTCTCGTACAGGAGAGTGCTCGGGGGTCGATTTATCGCGTCTAGGAGAGTGCAATCTCGACGGGAGAGTGCTCGGGGGTCGATTTATCGCGTCTAGACTAGACGCGCTAAATCGACTCCTGTTGGGTCGATTGCTGCCCGCCGATCTGGCAGGTAGTATAGACATACCCTAACTCAGTTTAAGGTAAAAATTGATAGTTTGATTCACACCAGTACTTTCAGAAGTAACTCTATGTATACAGTGTTGTAGCCATATTGGTCCCAAGATATTAGAGAGACAAGTCTCTCTCACCAACAGAGGTTGGTCCAATAAAGGATATTACCTCACCCACCTTGTCTCTGTAAGTAATTCTAAACATTTACACAGGCATCTTAAAATTCCATGATATAAAATGTGTGAGAATGATAGGGTTGTTTTAGAAACTGGTGGAGGTCAAATAGACACGTACCCTTGCTGGAGTCTGATTCACAGTTTTGGATCTTTGTCCAAGGAACAATGGACTGAATTCCAAGTAGAACCTATCACATTCAGAAACTGATCAACTTGGAATTTGTTTTGCTGTAATGCAATGTTTTCTCCCTGCTTCGAAGACCTAAGAGCATCACTTTCTGGGAGTCATTTGCTTTTTTTAAGTTCTCTTTGACTTTAAAGATTTGACATCAAAGAGTGTATTTGTACTCGGGTCTAAGGAAACAGATTAAATTATGCAGTGTTGAATATTTGTTTTTTTGAGAATAGGAGGGTATATTTTTAGGATAGTATAGTAACAAAGATGAAGAAGAGGAACTGACATTCATGTTCTCTTAGCTACTGTGGATAAAGCTCCTGTTACTGAAGATACTACAGAAGAAGTTAAGAAAGCAGAACCTGAACCTGTTTATATAGATGAGGTATGCAATCATTTTAGAAACTTTTTTGATTGTTTTTATATTGCATATAATGAAACAAAATATATAGAAATACATACACAAAGTGAAAATAGCATATAAATAATAAAGTTCAGTGTTCACAACAAAACCATGGGGGGTGCGGGAGGATGAACACCTGTACCTATAAAGGTCGTGTAGGGCATTAATAATTGAAGTGACTAAATAGATAAATAAATGAGAACGTAATCAACAAGTATCGGAAACTAATATATACTAAACTACAAAGATATGCAATAGTTTCATGTGTGACTAGACTTCCTTGTATTTTTTCCACATGCTTCTGTTAGTCACTTTTTCCATTAATGCAGTAGTAGAGCGCTCACTCAGCCAGTCTGTGTATGAGGGAGGAATTGCAGATTTCCTTTTTCTTAAAATAACTCTTTTGGGAGAGCACTGAATATAGCATTCCAGAACACATGCATTTTTTGACAGATATAGAGGATGTGTGAAAGGTTGACATGTGGCTGCTTGGATCTCCAATACTCTTTGAGCATTGGCAGTCTAGCCTTAAACACTCTTGAGTCCACTAGTACCTTCTAATATCTTG
The DNA here is from genome assembly GCF_002925995.2 of Terrapene triunguis. NCBI lineage: Eukaryota > Metazoa > Chordata > Testudines > Emydidae > Terrapene > Terrapene triunguis. The sequence goes on along the minus strand of NW_020664413.1, from coordinate 26,019,914 downwards.
TTCTGGAAGCAGACACTTTCAATGGATACAAAATGTGGTGTTAAGTGTTTTATACAAGTTTTATGAAAATATTAGTCCTTACATCTGTGATGGGGTAGTCTGCCACTTAAGGGCAGTAGTGGCCCTTTAAGGTTTGAAAGCAATAGATATAAGGACCTAAGGGGGATATGGGTAGAGAGAAAGCAGTCCCAGGATTTAGTGGTGCTGGGGAGGAAATCCTGTCATTGTACCTTTAAGAGTCCAGGGCCAGGAGCCTTGCAAAGAGGGCAGGGCAAGGCTCCCCTTCCCCACCAACCAATTGGGAATGAGCTGAGAGAAGGGGGAAGCTCATTAAGGAAGGACTTAAAAGGAGTAATCTATAGAAGGAACTGGGAGGGGTTCCAAAAAGAGACTGTTTCCAGGCACAGGAAAGAAGTATCTCCTGAAGGAAAAAGTAGTTGGACTGAGCCCAAGATGATGAATGTCCCCAGGTGCATCTGAGTAAGGTCTGCCTTACGCTTCGGACTGTCATTAATAAATGAGACTCTTGGAAGGGGATGTTCTTTGGTAAAAAGGTCTGTCTGGACTTGCTTATAACCCAAGTGAAGGGAAGCTCAAGTAGAGCCAACCTGCAGCACCACACCTGACTGAAAGAGGTGTGCTAGGGTGACTTCTCTGCTATCACAACATCTTTCTGTGCTGACTGGTGAAAATAGACAGTGGAGAAAAATCTTGTTTAGATCTCTTTATAAAAAAAGCATTTTTCCATTTTGAAACGAAAACTAGAGAACTCTGTGCTATGTTTTAGAAATAACTACATTTTAAAAATCTTGTATCTGTCATTCAGGATAAAATGGATAGAGCACTGCAGGTACTTCAGAGTATAGATCCTACGGATGCAAAGCCTGATTCACCAGATCTTCTAGACTTAGAAGGTATTCTTATGAGTATTACTAAACATGATAACTTTAGTATCTCATTCTACAGCCAATAACAAAAACAGTTTGTTTTTGTTTCTCTCATTTTACTTGATAGGTCTCTGGGTTTTAAATGTAAAAGTGCTCTTGGTCTGTACTGATAGAAGGCTCCAATAGATATGTTGGGCTTGGGTCTTGGGAGGTGTTAGGCTAGTATATGGTTGGGACCAAAATCTGCAATTGTTACTTAAACAGAATTATTGTTATATATTGCATAAGTGACTTGCTCAGCCTCTGAAAGTTAGGGCACTGACAACATCACTTTGAAGGACCCATGCTGTCAGAGTGCTGTCAGAACTCTGCTTGAGGTGGAGCTATTTGTCCCGGAGGAACAAGTGACTCTGGGTAAATAAACTGGTAATAGTGTTTGCTATTTTCAAATCCTGTTATGCTATATGAAAATGTGTTCGCTGCCTGTCAAGAGCTTCCCCTGGAGTATCTCATATGAACATGTTCATGCACACATTAAAAAAAGAAATTCCCTAAACTAATCAAAATATCTTTTTTGTGTGTGCTAGGAAAGAAAAAATTGATGCCATTTCTGTTCTTAGAGAAATTATGCTAAGAGGGTGGGGGAGCATATAACCCAACTAAATCTTTCTTCAGACTGGGTGAACTATAGTCGGATAGATGTTTTAAAATACTATATCACTGTGAAAAAAACATGAGAATGGCCATACTGGGTTACACCAATGGTCTGTCTAGCCCAGTATCTTGTCTTCTGACAATGGCCGGTACCAGATGCTTCAGAGGGAATTAACATAATAGGAATTTATCAAGTGATTTATCCCCTGTCATCCAATCCCAGCGTCTGGCAGTCAGAGGTTTAGGGACACCCAGAGCCTGGGGTTGTATCCCTGCCCATCTCGGCTAATAGCCCCTAATGGACCTATCCTCTGTGAACTTACCTAATTCTTTTTGAACACAGTTATACTTTTGGCCTTTACAGCATCCCCCTGGCAACGAGTTCCACAAGTTGACTGTGCATTGTGTGAAGAAGTACTTATTTTTGTTTTAAATCTGCTGCCTATTCATTTCATTGGGTGACCCCTGGTTCATGTGTTTTGTGAAGGGGTAAATAACACTTCCTTATTCACTTTCTCCACACTATTCATGATTTTATAGATTTCTATCATATCCCCCTTTTGTTGTCTTTTTTCTACTCTGAATTGCCCCCGTCTTTTTAATTTCTCCTCATATGAAAGCTGTTCCATTTTTATTGGCCGTATCTGTACCTTTTCCAATTCTAATGTATCTTTTTTTTGAGATGGAGCAACCAAAACTGCATGCAGTATTTAAGGTGTGGGCATACCATAGGTTTATATAGTGGCATATTTTCTCTCTTATTAAATATCCCTTCCTTAATGGACCGGGTACACTTAGAAATTAGATGAAAGGTGTATTTTACATTGTAATCCTTTTCTTGACAATATATTTAGTGACTTTTAAATCTCTGGTGTCACGGCATGAATTCCTATAGCTCATGCAATATGCAGTTTCATTGGTGGTATTATGGTGTGCTGTAGCTCTAAAGTAATTGATTTTCATTAGATGTAGATGAAGCAGTTTTGAGAGGATTATTTGAGAAATTTGGAGAACTTTCAATGCTGTTTGTAGGCAGTAGTTTTAGTTTATATAGCAAACTAATTCTTGATTCCCCTCCTCTTTTGGAATAACTGGAAAATTATTGGTTGTCTTTAATTACAATATTTAAAATTAAGAGCAAATTTAAAAAAAAAGACTAGGTAGTAAACAAATATTATACTCTTTCTATTAATATGGCTGTATTCAGCTAAAATATATTCTTACCCAGGGCTAGGCTTAAAGTTTTAATTGTACAATATATTAACACTTTTGTATTCACAGATATCTGTCAACAGATGGGTCCTATGATAGATGAAAAACTAGAGGAGATTGATAGGTGAGCCATAATCTCTTTCTTGTGTTTTCAAACAAGGAGTACAACACTGTTACATAGGCTTCATCTTTATTTGTGAGGGTTTTAGATTGGGCATGGGATTACCACATTTTACTATACCTGTGCTCTTTTTCACCTACCTAAAATAGAAAATCTTATAGAATAGAAAATTGACAAGCTCACTCTTTATTTGTTTTAACTTTTTAATATTTAGTTTGATTTTCATTTTAGTAGGGCCTTAAAGGCCCCAAACAAGATCCGGACCCTGTTGTGTTTTGGGTACTGTACAAGTAAAAAGATACAATTCCTGCCCTAAAGAGCTTCCAATCTAAATAGGGAGGAATGTACAGTTGCAGTTTTTCATTGACACCAGTAGCAGTACATCTAAAATTATCTGAGCCTAATTTTCAATTTGCTGATTACTGTTATCGATAAGGGAACATACTCAAATGCAGTGATTTCTCCTAGACCTTTGAGGAGACTTGATGATAAATGGGTAAAAGGCGAAGATAGCAAAGAGAGACTGACCGAGTTGCTTTTTCAATTTGACTATAAGAAGGATCCCCAACCTCTTCTCTTGCCTACCTTCCCAAGTTCCATCAGTATGATAACTGGGAATGGAGCTGGACATCTTAAAAATACAAATAAATGTCTTTTTTTAAAAATATATATTTTTTTTCTTATTTAGTTAAGACTGTGCTTAAAGAGCTTCTTAGTTTAACTGTTGCAAAATACCCAGAGGCATAAGTAACTCTGAAGGAGCTTTGAGTAAATTGTTTGTTTTTTAATTAGGAAACATTCAGAATTATCTGAATTGAATGTGAAAGTTCTAGAAGCCTTGGAACTCTGTAATAAACTGATGAATGAAGCGCCTATGTATTCAGCCTATTCAAAGGTCCATCCTCCAGCACATTATCCACCCACATCAGCTGGTGTTCCAGTGCAGGTCAGTACCCTTTTCAGAAAACAGAGGCTTTCCTAATATGCATCTTCTTTTTAAAGGGTGATAACAAGGCATAAAGGAGAACAGGCTTTATTGCTAGCTTCTAAACAATTTGATGTTTCCTCATAATCATTAAATCCTGTAGAATAAAATGTACTAGAACAAAATAGGTATCTTCTAGCACTAAAATGCAATTGTTAATCTTTCCTGTACAGTTAGTAGAAGGATGTTGTACTCTGACTGTTGAAGTTTAACAACCTAGTTAACCAGTTTTCTCAGTGACAGTCACTCAACAAAAATTTTTTTTTTACACTCGTGTGTTTCACAGATGGATAGATTTACTGAGTCATATGTCCTTCCCTAATCCCAAAAGAAAATGTTACTCTTCTATCTATTTTCAGGGACATGATTGAACTTTCTAATATGGTATGCATCATTAGGACAGTGCACTTTTTCCAGATATAGTAATTCTGCTTTGGATGTATCACTTTGGGTTTATCACTATCTGTTTCCCCCCCCCCCCTTTTAAGTAACAAGCACTTTGTGCATTAGTGGTTTAAATAACTCCAATATTGGATTCAGAATGAACTCTTATCTGCCCAACATATGTTCATTTATGAAAGCAAAAAATGGAGAAAAGGCAAGGAGTATTTAAAGGAGACACTTAGAAAGGAAAAAGTAGAATGTGCCTGCATATTTTAGGTGGGTTTTAAATGAATGTTAATTGTTCAGTGTGAAAAGAATAGTTACCATAGCAACTGCCACATCAAAGAAGATGCACTTAACTATTATGCCATGCCTTGAACTCTTGAAAATGATGAAAAATTCATTATATTTCGGGGGAGAAAAGAAATTCTGGATATGAGACAGCTGGAGTTTTTAATATTGCTGATCTCTTCTGAGATACTGCTTCCTGCTGTGGAAAAAACAGCAAAATGGTGCTAAGCACAGTTGTATTGCACAAAGTTATGTATTTCCATGTATGTATGTATGTATGTATACTTCATTCCAAATCCAAAACCAATGTGTACAATATTCATATTCATATTCATATTCGTATTTGATTTGTGTGTATACTGCATTGGCTTACCCTGCCAATATGAATAACCTGATAAACAGTCTCTCAACTTCTGTTTCTCCTTTGTCAAATGTGAATTGTGCCTCCTTAGTGTTAATTTCTGCATTTCTTGACTTAATATAAGGTTCTTATAGCAAGGTTAACTTTTTTCCTGTTGTATACTAACTTACAAAGTCTCTTAGAGTGTATATACAAGGGAGGTACAGGTTAAAAATCACCACCACATCCTCCTGCTGAAAACATTTGCCTACAGTGTGATTTGAAATAGCAACAGTGCAAATTAAGGATGGAATAGTTAGAAAAATGAGGCAGTGTGAATGTAGGCAGTGCGTTTATCATCTGAGGGAGCTGCATACCTTATTGCAGCCAGAAATGTCTTCAAATGAACATCACCTGATCTTCCTCTAACAAAGTTTCTGGTACACAGTATCCGTGTATCTTCTGTTAAATTCCCATCCACCCACATGCTAGGGAGATGGGGGAAGGGAGGAGAGTTCCATTCTTTGAGATAGTTGATGCATGGTGTGTGTTCTGTTTCATTTACAGCCATATTCTGTACAACCACATGGTGGGAACTACATGGTTCAGGGTATGCACCAAGTCACTCTTCCCCAAGGCTACAGTCTAGGACCTGATCAGATGGGCCAACTGAGGTCCCTGCCTCAAACTATAAATTCTTCAGGAGCAACTCAGCCTGCTCAAGCTTCATATTTAAGGTAACACTTCAGCAAGACTTTAATATAAAATTTGATTAAAAGTCTAGAGGTGAGTAAATTCTTAATGAATATTAAATGTCACTAAAAATTTTGGTTCTATTTTTGTTACTTCAGAAATGTGAAAAATCAAATCACTTTTGAAATGGCTTATAGTATGATACGCAAACGAACTTGGTAATCATAACCATCACTGTTTTAAAATGATTTTTTTCTGTTGCAGCCCTGGACCAGATTCTGTGGCAAACTCCGGATACATGAACCAGAACTCTGGCCTTCAGTCAGCTACTTACACCCAGCATATGGGAATGTCTGTGGATATGTCAGCTTATCAGAACTCTTCATCTAATTTGCCGCAAGGAGCAGGCTATCCTGTGGCACTTCCACCTCATTCAGTTCCGCAGCAACAAACAAATTACCATCCACAGCCTCTCCTTTGAAAATAAACCAAGCTCATATTCCTAAAAGCATTCGTAAATGTTGGTGATCCTCATGATTTAAATAGCCTGTCGTTGGTATACAAGTACACTTTCCCTTGATTAAAATAAACAATCCAATTTGCTGCATTATAAAGCTAAGCGATTATTTCAGAGTTAAATGTATTTCAAGTTCGACAGTTCAGAATCGTTCTAAAGACAGTTTGAGCTAATGATATTAAAAAAAAATCATAAATGATTTCAATCCCCACTTAACTAGCCTCCATCAGCTAAAACTTTCAATCTCATGGATTATCATTCTCAACTCTAAACTCAAATAAGAGAATCTTTCCTTTTTTTTCTGGAAACTTGAGAGGGTGCTTTAAAATCTAGTTAGGTTGCTTTATCTGTTCTTTTTGTAGTCTTTTCCATTCCATTGTTTTAGAGAATCTTTTCACTTCAGTAGTATTTCTTCCAACAAACCCCAATGATTTAGACAAATTATAGTTCTGTTTGTTGCACCATAAGCAGTTCTGCTTTATGGGATGCATTGCATAATAGAACAATTGCATGATACAGGAAGTGTGAATGGAGAGGGAGACTATTCCTTGATATTATGGCAATGAGGACCATGTAAATACAACAATATGAAAATTCTAGTTTTTTTTTGCAATGTTGCCAGACTTGATTTGGTGTTCCAAGGGGGTCTTCTGTTTCCCTTACAAGGAATTGGGGGGGGGGGGGAGTTGCTACTAGGGAGCCTCTCTTGCTCCTTCTCCAGAAGGGGTTGCACTGCCAGCATCTTGTGGGTAGGGGATGCTGCAGAGTAACAGGTGCTCTGAGGTTGCAGGTTACTTAGCTGGCAATTTGTGAAATCTGTCTTTGTTGTTTAAATGTGGGAGAGCTGTCTCATTCCCTTTGGTTAGAGAGAGGCTCAGGAGTGCTGTTTATCAGGGGCCTGTGGGAGTCTGCCTTGTTTGCTCTGAAAATGGTGGAGGTGAGCTTCAGGAGCACAAGTTACCTTTATGGACCAGAAAGCTCTCGTCTTTAGGTTTTCTTCTCACTGTCACTGTTCACTTGTCTAAATGAATATATTTGAGAATGTATACTTATACCACTGTGGATCCAAAGCAAAGGTCCTTTGTTAGTGGGACTGTTTTACTCTTTGGATATAAGGAATGGATACACACTGAAAATAACAAGCAGGCCTTTAAAAAAAGGAATCGCCTCATACATGAGGACCTGTAGCATTCAGTGGAAAAGAAACAAGATCTGGAGACTTTTCCTGACACTTAATTTTTATGGGTGGTTTTTATAAAAGAGTAAATGAACTACAAGAGCTGGATAATCTTCCAAGAATATGGGATTTCTTTCCTTTTATTATTTTAACTTCTGGAAATTTGCACATCACTCTCCTCCAGGTTACCTACTTGGCTTCTTAATATGATTATATTTATTCATATTTTTAATTTTGTTATGAATGGCTGACATTTAGACTGGGAATAATAATGGATTTATATAAGTTTTTGATAAACAAAATACCTTGATTAAATGCATGGAAATCTGAAAGCATATCCACAAATGAGTGTTTTGATGTACATTGTTTTCTACCAGATGAGACCTTGTTACATGGTAGATCTTCCTTGTGTTCTCCCAAAATAAAACTCACTATCTGTTCAGTGCCACCTCCATTTGTCTTACTGTTACTAAATACATTATTTAGTATGATCTTGTTCAGATGTAGCTTCATGTTGGAACAATAAGGTATTCAGTATCTGGTCATTTGAAACTCAAGTTTGTGTAACTGGAGCTGTAGTTTTTCCTCTCCAGTGTTTTAATTTGGCATTATCCTTCCAGGTGAAGCTGTTCAGTATAAATGTAAAGTGCTTTAATATGACACCTTTTTAAAGCATTTTGATAATGTATTCCTTGTGTTCTTTTGGTGGGGGGAAGAACCAAGAAAATTCATTTCAAAAGCTGCTGTGTAAAATTCTTGCTATTTGAAAATTTGTATTCAAGGACTTATTTTGTTCCAAATAATTTAATCAAATTAAACCCCATTAACATTTATGAAGGTTTTTCATGTTTGTCATTGAAATTTAAGGAAAGTTTTTATTGGATTCAAAGTCTTTGAGACACTATAAATATTGCCCAATATCTTAATTTGGGATTAATAGAGTTGGCTCTGAGTTAGATTAAAGTGTTTGATTAAATTTTGTTCTTTATAATATATGAAGTATAAATAGTGTATATACCCATTTGTGTCTGAGATTTTATACACACACATATATATATACACACTTAAAAACAAAACAGAAACCCCTGACACTTGATGTTGCAGGATTTGGCATCCTATAATCTCTTGTAATCCAAATCATAGGCATTTCTGAAAGTTGTAGATAGTGTAAAATATTTGATTGTTATTAAAATTGTGTATTTAGAGGATTTTGGTGTTAATGGGATCAGTTTTCTCTCTTCATTCTTCTATACCTAATCATATTTATTTTTAAGGTCTGATTGTAGCTAAATATGCTGCCAAAGGAACTGTTTAACTTCAGATTTCTACATTAGGTTTATACCTGCTGTCTTATATCAGGAGTAAATAGTAGATAACTTCTGCTTTTTCATATAAAATAGAAGTTTCTGCAACTTTAAAATGAGAATTTTATTATTGTATTTAACTTTGTTTCATGGGTGTCAAAAACAGACTGCATAAACTTTATTCTACTTTGAGTTGTTCGCTACCTGCTAAAAAAACTTGTGTAAAAATGTCACTTTTTCACTTGAACAATATGTGAGGACATCATTTATCTGTAGTATCACCATGCAGAGAATGTTTTAAAGAATTTTAAAATTTCAGATATCTTTGAATTGACAAGCACCTTGTCTATTTAATAAATCTGTTTTTAGAAATTCCAGTATTCCAAAATAAAATTGGTAATTAATGTAATTGTTAAAGCTTAAAACATGTTCTGTGTTCATTTCGTTTTGATGAGTGGACTTTCATATCCGTAGCTGCTGTCTTTTGGAGTAGTACAACTCAATGAACAGTAGTCATTTTGAGAAGAAAGCTGGTGGTGGCTATAAATGCAGCTCTATTCTCTTATTGTAACTCTTTTTCCTATAAGAGCCTTTTTCCGTACTTACGTCTATGCATTTTTCTAAGAAGAACTACACCACAATATTAAATATGAGCAGGATTGGTACCTATAAATTTAGTGAATCTCCTTTTAGGATATTTTCTACACTTGCAGTAGATAAATTATACATGAAACTGATTGCTAAAAAGATGAAAATAATTTCAGAGATTGAATAGATGAAGGGAAGAAGAAGAAATAAAAAGGGGCAGATCCTCGGCTAGTGTAAATTTTCATAGCACCGTTGAAGTCAGTGGAGCTTCTGACAACTTTCACCCTGCCTGGTGAGCTGCTTCCATAGTGCAGTGTGATTGAATGCAATCTGTGAACTCATTTTGCAGGTTAGGCTCCAGCTGCTTCTGTTTGTCTAGATTTAAACTGAGGAGTTTAAATGCTTATCTAAAGTAAAAGATTACTGGGTGGAAGGAGAAGGGGATTGCAGTCTATAGAAAATACTGTCTTCAGGGAATTTGGAGTGTTAATAGATTTGTTCCATTGGAGTAACCAACTGGCCTTTTGCCTACAGTATGTTTGCATTGCCTTTTGTGAATAAAACAAATTTGTTTAACAAACAACAGTGGAAAGTTTTCTGTCTGTTTCAAAGTTAGAGAAATATGTAGCTCTGCCAAGTCACACAATTGGTTTTTTGCATACATATATAACCTAGCTATAGTACGTTTGACACATAATACCGCTACATAATGGTGGTTGATCCATGTTTGGGTGAGGAATAACTATAGTCCTAACTATATATTATATTCAGTTTTATTGCATATTGCTAGGCCAGAGGTTCTCAAACTGGGGGTCATGACCTCTCCGGGGGTCATGAGCTGGCAGCCTCCACCTCAAACTCTGCTTCGCCTCCAGCATTTATAATAGGTTTAAATATAAAAAATGTGTTTTTAATTTATAAGGGGGGGGGATGGGTGTTGCACTCAGAGACTTGCTATGTGAAAGGGGTCACCAGTACAAGACTTTGAGAATCACTGTACTAGGTTTTATACATAAGAAAAATACCACTTTTCTAAAATTCAGTTATTAATCTTAAAAGTAAAAGCTAAGAGTAGTACTCTATAAGTAATAGAAACTCTCTTTAGACCACCATTGATACCCATCTAACCAAAATGAGGTTGCCAGCCCACACAATAAGGAAATAACCTCATGGTCCAAAGATTCTCTGTTGCACATCTAAGGCAGGGAACAAAAGGACTACGTAATTCACCAGCCTGATATGCCTGAAAACAAAATGTTCCTATGAGTCATTCTTTAGCTGTAAGTCTCTGGAACATATATTGTCAATCACTTACTTGTATTATCATCTTGAGTGACTTGTAACTTTCATGGGATAGTGTCGGGTCACTTTAGGCCCCAAATATAAGCCTTGGAACAAAAAGCACTTAAAAACCTAACCGCACAAGAAGTGTTTAAAGGATCTTTGTAAAATGTCTGTCAATGGTTTTTCAATCCACACTGCTAAGGTGAGAGAGAATGTGAAACTGATAAACTACAGTGAATCTGGACAATTCCCTAGTGTCTTGATTTCCTGGACAGTATATTAATGTGGGAAGTCAGCCAAGACATGAGATAGGTTAAGATTCATAATTAAAGAAACATTTCCTTAATATTATCAATTTAGATTCAACTGAATTTTAAAAATCTAATTTAGATTTCACCATTCATGCTATTCACTTCTTGCACCACATTCATCTTGGACAAAGAAGCCAGGCTAACTAATTTAATGTAAGGAATTCTAAAATCTGCAATTTGTGTGCATAGAGGACATTAATCAATCTGATTATACTAGGTCTCTGCTTGCTTTCTACCAGATGTCTGTAGGGTCTTACGTTGCCTGGCATATGTTGGGGAAAAATGAAAAAGGGCAAATTTCCTCTGTCAGTGAATGTGCTGCTAGATATTGTTCAAAATATAAACAGTGAATTAACAAAACTCATCTAGATAATCCATTGCATAACCATATTAAATGTAGGGCTAATCTCTACTGAATAAAAGCCTACTCTCTAGGTTCAAAAGATGGCATATCTTAAAACTGTTATCTGTTGCAAAATGTTCCTTGGCTTCTATCCTTCGCCATTTTCCCACAAGTATCAGATGTTAAAAATAGTGTTTTCCTAAGGAAAACTGACATTTTAAATTGCCCATAGGAGGTGAAAGGTGGCAGGAATATATTTGTAAATGTGAGTAAAACTGTTACCATTGTCCTCTGAGAAATGTACCTGATACTGCCATATCTTCTGTGAATTTTCCTTCCTTTCCCTTCTCCCCACTGTCCTGGTCAGAATACACATTCAATACTGGTTTTGCTGGAAAAACCCAATCCTATTCCCAAAGAGGGCGGGAGGAGGTGTCAGTTATGGGTTGTCTTTTTTTGTCTAGTGGCAAATATCTTGTAGGTCACTTCAGTCAGAGGTGTGATGTGCTTCAGGTAAAGCCACAGGAATGGGGAGCAGGAAACCTGGGTCCCGTTTTCAACTCCTCAGATTTCCTGTGCAGCTTTGAACAAATCACTTCATCTCTTTGCCTTATTTTCATGCTCTATAAATTGGAATTAATAGTGTTCTAATTTACCTCATGCCTGTGAAGTAATATTCTGTGGTGGAGGATGCTATAGAAGCACTAAATAGCATTGCAGTTGAAGGCCAAACAACCATAGATTTTAAGTGGACAGATTTTCTTTCCAGATAAACAATTTTAGAGTCAGTGGGCTAAATTATGCTCCCAGACAAGTTCCTACCTCAGGCATCTGCATTCATACTTCAACCTACCAAGCCCTGAATGTGACACAGTGCAGCGAAGATCCAGTATGCAAGAAGGTATCATTCATGTAAGAAATGTAATGCTGTATGATTCGCTACTGTAAATAATATCGGTTTATTTCTGTTGTAAATAATTTTCAACAAGTGACATCAACTTTGTATGAGAGCAGAGTATTATGTTAAAAAACATCCCTCAAAATTAGGTACATTTGAGATGTATATCTGCATTTGGTTTAATACAGTAGTTTTAATCTGGATATAAATGCACCCAGCTGATGTCTCTTCTGTTAAAAGAAGAGCAGTGCAAAAGCTGGACAAGATATATAGTGGATAAAACATTAACTTATTTTTTTTTCTGAAGACTGATTCAATGTCTCATACATTTTTAACTGTATTACTTGATGGTTTCAATACAATTTTTCTGTTCTTTATGTTGGAGCTACATCCATGTTTAAAAATCTTTTCATAATCTGCCATCACATGCTATTTCCATACCAACCTTTGGCTACATCAGCCTGAGTGTTAATGCCTGAACTTTGCTGGAGCACTACATTCTGTGCTCTTTCTAGAGTCTGGAAAAACAGAAGGTTCATATCAGCTGCACCTCTTCCTCCTGCTGAACTTCATAGGAATTGCATCTGAGCAGTCTGCTCTGCAATATAATGAGGAAAGCTAACAAAAAAACCCCTAAATGCCTAAATTAAATAAATCTTAACTGAAGCTAGAGGTCAACAGAAAGTGAGAGAGTTTGCATGCAGCCACTTCACTGGCTAGGGCGTGCAAATCATATCAGTGGATTGGTTCTCCCTGAAAAGCTCTTCAGTATCTCTGTGTAATCTTAAAGGCTTGTCTCTCACCAACAGAAGTTGGTCCAATAAAAGATATTACCAAACTCACTTTGTCTCTCTAATATCCTGGGCCTACCACAGCTATAACAACACTGCATACAACAATAGAAATTGAAACTATGCGCACTCAATATGAAAAAGCACATATGAAATACATTTGTTCCATCGAGGCATTCTGGGATTAATGTGAACAGGGGCATTAAAGATGGAATGATTTAGTAACAGCAGAAATGTGATATGCAATGTCAGCCCTACTATGTCAGCACATTATGCTCTCTATCGAGTATACATAACTGATGGAGTTTGTGTGGATATATAACATAGCACACGTACTGTCTCTGTGGTCATATCGGCTGTCACTCCCTCCTATTAACATCATCAAGTGCTTGTCCCTTGTCCTGCAAAAATGCTTTGTCCTACTAAGTTTGAGTTTACTACTCACTCTGCCTAAAAGTCTTATATGTAGTTGTATTGCTGGTGAGCCTGTTCCCAAGATAGATTTTTTTTTTTACGTTCAAATTTGTAACTGGATATTTCACCCATGCAATAAAAGTACAAGATATGGAGCGTATGACTGTACATTGCCTTTGCCTTGAAAAGCCAGCCTTGCAAGGTCACTTGTGGTTCTATGCAGGGGCTGCCAATCAGGCCTGGGCCAACAACATTTTTTGGGATGTTTTAATTTGTGTGAGAGGTACTGTAAAATGAAAGGCAGAATTTAAGAATAAGCATTACTAGTACAATAGAAACCTTTACAGGAGGGTGCTGTGTGTAATTTCAGAATTCACAGTTATCACATGCATCTGGTATTCCCACTGTGTATATATATTGTTGTGCTTTTGCTGAGCAGTAGCAGGTTTTCAGGGCCTTGCTGGTCACTTTGTTGTTTGGCATAAAAATTGATGTGGGGTCAGGTAATTTCTTAATGTACACATCCTGTTTCCCTGAGCAGAGGTAGCAACAACCTCTTGCAGGAACCTTAGGTCAGGCACCTCTTCCCTGTTCCCAGAACCAGCTGCCTGGGGCTTCTCTCTCACTATCACTTGCACACAACTCCAGCAGATCCACCTGCTTAAACATGCCTTCTGCCCTTTTTCCTCCCTCAGCCTGTGCGCTTTTCACACGGGAAACTTCTAGTTCAGGGCTTCTCTCCGACCACATGGTCTGGAAAAGGTGGACTAGCCATTAACTCTCCTATGTTGTGCAACATAAAGGAAGCTCAGAGAGGTCCAACAGCCCCCACTGTGCATACCCAGACCCTTAATGAGTCTCTGATGGCAGTTACTGCATGGCATCTTCAACTCTTTCTATTCAGAATTTCATCCTGCGTGTCTATCATCGGTGACTAGAACTGGTTGGAAATTTTCTGACAATGTTTTTCCATTGGGAAAATACCAATTTGTTGAAAGCAAAACATTTAGTGGAAATGTGTCAGTTTTGACAAATCTTCCAGTGGAACATAGGTTTCAAAACTTGTGTGCCAGCCAGGTTTCTTGACAGCTTGCCCACCCAGCTCTTTGGCATACTGCCTGAAGAACTGCTTTGGAGTTGGGATCCCGATTCCCAGGACTTCCAGGGTTTGTGGTACCAGGATAGCCAGCATCCCCAGAAAGACTGTCTGAGGACCAGGGACCCCAGGGCTTCCAGCCTCCAGCACCGGCTCCCTGGGTTGACCAACTCTCTGGGCAGCTTGCTCCCCAGTCTTTGAGCATCAGACAGGCTAGGGAAAAGGCAGGTCCAGGAGCCTGGAAGCCCTCTGAATCACCATCTCTGAGGAAGCCTACATGTGGGAGCTGCTGTTGAGCCAGGACCCTCAGAAGACCTGGAAGCTCCTGACTGAAATTGATGAGATTCTTCTCAGTTTCAGGAATACCCACCACTTAATAGCAGTGGTGAGCCCATAGCATATTTTGTTTCAGAACATATTTCAGTGCTTCCAAAACAAATTATTGCAGGATTTCAGTTCTGTGAAAATTTTTGAATTTTTTGTCTTTTCATCCCAATTCAGGATGAAAAAAAAATTCTGAAAATTCTAAATGTATTGTACAATGCAAATGTGGTTGCCTGAGCAAGTCTATCAATGACCCCCAAATCTGCAAGCCAATAGCATTTTTTGCTGTAGCATTATGTGTGTGTGTGTGTGTGTGTGTGCACTGTAAAAATATATATTTATTCCCCTCTTTTGTGGTGCATTAAAATGACCACAATTCAGAACAACTATTTAGCCCCTGCTATACAACCCATCTGTCTAATAACAAATCATATCAAATCTTTGACTTCTTTTAAAGCAGTAGTGCTCAATCTTGATTTTTCTTTTAAACTGTAGTGTGTGTGCATGCCTTTTCCAATCTGCCCAGTGTGCCAAAAACCCTTAGAGGCAGTGATAGCTTCATGCAGTAATTATCCCCATCCCTGGACTGAGAACCATTTGAGTGGACCCTTTGCCCACCAATTGACTTCAGTGGCGCTTCACAGGGGTGCATATGTGAGTGCAGGAGCACTGGCTTACTCATGAGATTTCTAGACATGGGGCTGGTTAAAAGCCACATTAAGAGCTTGAGTCTGTGGCTCTAGGGCAGGGGTTCTCAAACTGGGGGTCGGGACCCCTCAGGGGGTCATGAGGTTATTACATGGTGGTGGGGGGGGAGGGTTTGCAAGCTGTCAGCCTCCACCCCAAACCCTGCTTTGTCTCCAGCAATTATAATGGTGTTAAATATATTAAAAAGTGTTTTTAATTTATGGGAGGGGTCGCACTCAGAGGCTTGCTATATGAAAGGGATCACCTGCACAAAAGTTTGAGAACCACTGCTCTAGGGGAATACTGCCACATGCCAATTATTATAACAAATTATAATATTAACCTGGTATCTTTTGTTACTTTTGGCTGGTGATTTTACCTATTGTCTATCATCTTATTCATACATTGACAGCTCTTTAGGGCAAGGACTGTCTTTATTGTTATACGTTTGTAGGATGTTTAGCATAATGGGGCCCTGGCCTTTATTACAACATAAGTAATAAATACATAATAATAAACCATGGAAAATGCGTAGGGGGCATACATTCCATTGGGCTGGAGGGTTATTGAGCATTGAGAGGGAGAGGTTACCAAGAGATGCATAAATATTTGGGAGTTGCAGAGCAAGGTCACTAGTGCATGCTAATCTGGTTAGAAAGGTTAGTACTAGTATTAGTAAAGATCATCTAGAGGAGGAGCTAGAAGAAAATACATTTCCCAGAGCAGGGAGGTGGATGAACCTAGTTTATAGTGTTTGCGCTTTTGGGGAGCATGGGTGTGTGCCACACATAGAGGTCATGGTAAGCTGGGGGGAGGGATAGCTCAGTGGTTTGAGCATTGGCCTGCTAAACCCAGGGTTGTGAGTTCAATCCTTGAGGGGGGGCCATCTAGGGATCTGGGGCAAACATCTGTCAGGGACAGTACTTGCTATGAAGGTAGGCGACTGGACTTGATGACCTTTCAAGGTCCCTTCCAGTTCTATGAGATAGGTATATCTCCATTTAAAAAAAAAATGATGGTGCTACTACAGGAAAATGGGGGAAGGGGATTGGGAAGTTACTGGATATTTACAGCTGGAGAGTGGACACCCAGTTTTGGAGGGGGAAGGGTAGGGAAAACTTCCCTGTCCTCGCTCTCCCCCCCCCCCCCCCCAAAAAAGAACTCACTGGCTTCTTCTATTCCCCCCTTTTTCCACCGGGAAAGAGGCACTGTCGCTTTAAGGCGCGGGGATGGAAGCGCTCGCCGCACACGCCGCACAGGGCAGGCTGCCGGGCGCGGGCGCAGCCAGGCAGCCCTGACTGAAGTGGGCAGGGGGAGGCGAAGGCAGCGCTCGCCCCGCTGGCTGGCAGCCCGCTCAGCGCGCCTGGAGCCGGGGCAGAGGCTATGCTGCGCTAGCCATGTCCAAGCACCCGCCCTCCTCCTACGGCAAGAACGGGCTGGCGGACGGGCTGCACACACCCATCTTCCAGGTGCCTCCCCTCCCTCCGCCCCTGCTCCGCTCTCCGCCTTCCCAGCTCGGGGCTCCGGCGGCTGGAGAGCATCGCCTCGGCGCCGGGCTGCAATGGCTGCGGTGGGTGCTGGGCTGGAGCCTCGCTCGCTCCCGCAATCCCCGGAGGGGCTGGGGCGGGCGAGGGCAGGGCCAGCGGGCTTGGGTTAGGGGTGACCCGTTACCAGAGCTCCGGGCTGAGCCACCGGCCCTTCGTGTATCTGGGCAGCGTGGCCGGCTCCCCTCCCGGCGCTGGCCAGGCTGGACCGGTCGCTGCCCCGGCGAAGCGGGGTCCCCGCCGCCCGCTCTTGTGACCCGACCTGTCTTTCTTCCCTCGGCGAGCGCAGGTGGCCCGCGGGACGGCGACCCGGCGGAGCCGGTTGAAACGATCCGACGGCAGCACAACGTCCACCAGCTTCATCCTCCGGCAGGTACAGTGCGGGCCCGGGGAAAGCGGCGCGGGGAGGAGGCGGTGGCCGCACAGCCCGGCTAGCCGCTGCGCTGTCAACGTGCGGGCTGGCTCATAGTCTGTTGGGTGAGAATCGAGTTTCTTTGGGGAAATGCCTGTCGCAGGGATTCCTGCTGCACCCAGCGCTCCGGCCGTACTGGGATATTTCACCCCGTAGTGTCTAGCTCTTAAAAGCCTTGTCGCGTTTTCCCCCTCTGCAAACCAGGTCTTCGCTCCGGCTTTAACTTGCTTTGGTTTTAGTCATTTAGTCTGTATTCGTTTTGCTATAAGACAGGCCCCCAGGGAAATAGATTTACACAGCAGAATCCTGGGCGATCCAAAAGATCTCAGGTGTAGTTCGAAACCTTTGGGTAAACAAGAGTTTGGGTAAAGAGGAATGAAGTAAGTTTTCGGGCCAGAAACATAACTGAGATTTGGGTGAGAGGGGCTTTTCGATAAGGGCGGTTGCAGCTCCCTGTTTCCCCAAAGATTTGGGACAAGGTAAAGGGAGTGAGAGTGGAAATGAAAAGGGAATGGCTCCCATTGACTTGGATTCGCCTTGGTTAAACTAGTAAGTGCACAAGAATTGGTAACATTTCTGATTTAACTCTTCCCAATTGTTGAGTATTTATTTCTCGAAAATGCTGCCTGACAAACCGCTCGGCTTTGAGATGCTGTCAGTTAGAGTCCGTCTCAGCCAAAAAGCAGGAAGATGGGCTACTAGATGCCCTGAGCTAACCTGGGTCACATCCAGCCCCTTCTATCAAATGCTGACTGCAGAGTCCTTTTATTTAGACTTGCCTGAAGGCAAATTTCCTCCCCTCTCTCTCCTATGTGTATTGAAGAATTCTGCTGTTTTCTAAGACCCTACTTGCTAGCTTAAGTGTATTTAGGGAACTTTAGCACTTCCAAGCTGAAGCACCTGAAATATTAGGGTCTCCATACAATATACACAGAGGTTTGTTTTGTTTGTTTTTTAGCTATGACACGTTTGTTATTTTTTCCTACTTATTTTGTGAATGAAAATAAATGATAGTGTTTATTATTTTATATATATAGTGACACTGGCATGTTCAGCACATATTAGACATAATTTAATGTAATTTTCTCTTAAATGATCCAAAAATAATTTGTGAGAAAATAATTGTGTGTTTTACTGATTTTTGTTCCATAAACACTGAACATTACAGCAGCAGGATTTGAAATTAACATCAAAAGGTTATTTGCCCTCTTGTTCTCATAAGAAACAGACTTTTTCTTTAGGCTATGAGCCACTTCAGTATAAACTAAGCTCAATAAATCATTGGAGACATTTTTAAAGCAGCCCCAGATACTTTTGTCTGGATTTCCTTGCAACTTTATTTTGAAGCAAATTGCAATTGAAAATTAACTTGGAAAAAATTGTGGATTTTGATGCATTGGAGCTTGCTTGTATTTTGTAGACACCAACGCTTATTTTTTTGCATTGCTAGGCCCTAATGCTGTACTCATATCTATGTAGTGGGTACATTTATGTCTGTGCAAAGCCCCACGTAGGGCCCACGCAGATTGGATTGCAGGGTCAGGGCTGTAGCATTTTATTGGATAGAAAGTGTAATTACTGGCTATCTATCTGAGTCAAACCTGCATCTGAACACCCCAAAACTTTGGGTGAAGTTTGGATTTGGATCTGAACTTATGCAGTATTGCCAACACCTGGTGTTCAAAAATTACAAGACAGGCCTAAAAAAAAATCGTGAGTTTGGCTCAAAGATGATTTTAATATTATACGTTGGGTTCTTTGTATGTGTCTTTTAGTTTCTGAGCTATTGGGATACAATTGGGTCATGTTTTCAAGTTATTCTGTGCAACCATAAGGGCTAGAAATGTACTTTACTTGAAAATTTCAGCTTTTTTTTTTTTAGTTACTTCACTCCAGGAGCTGGGACTTTAAGGAAAACACCAGAGATTGTGCAACTTGTGACTAAATTGTGAGAGTTGGCAACGATGTTTTAGTTTTAGACCTGCGGGTACTAATTATCCTCCAGCAATAATCCTCCTCCTTCTGGCACGACAAGGATGTCACAGGAGCAATTTAGGTGACATCCTCCTGTCTATATTCACCCTTTGCCTTCTATTTCCACTCTTCCATTGTTGGCTGCTAGCTTGTGCCAATATAACTTGCCCCAATAAAAACTAACATCCATGGTCTAATTGAAGCTCTGGCGTTCTCTCCCATGTGATGTCTGCTCAGTAAACACAATTTTAAAGAAGTAAATTATAAAATGCCAATCTCTTAAATGGTTTGTTCATTCTTTGTTTATATCTAAAGAGTTTTCTTGTTTTGGGGTCTCATCCCGCATTCATTACATGTGCTAAACTCCCAGTGGGAGGGCAGGGAAAGCAGGATTGGGCCCTGAACAGTTTCGGGATGTTTGCCATGGAAAGAACGTCTTTCATTTAACTATACTGTATTGTAGTACAGGACACTGAAGTGGTGAATCATGATAGCCTCACAGAAAAGAGAAATATATAACCAATAGAAGTAATCATTTCCAATTGCTTTGTGATATTTTCTGTTCAACTGCACAAATCAGAATGACAGCAATTCCATGTTAGCAATCCTTGTTTTCATTGGAAATGAGCATGAGACATCACTGTAGCACAAAAGAGAGATAAGAAAATGAAACTTAACATGACTTGAAGCCAAATTATTAGAATACTTGCAAAAAAAAATACATGAATCCAATTTTAGTCTATGTTCATGGATTGAGCCAGTTCAGCAGGTTTTACAGAAAGGGTGTGGGTGCTTACTGTACTTGTCAGGGAGAATCTTTTAGATTCTTTCTGTTACATCCTTTAAAGTAATGGATTTCCAGAGTAGTGTTAAAACATCGACTGTGGAAGTAAGGCTGCATTTTATTTGTTGTCATTTTAGGTTGGCAGAGTCAGGTAACTGAGTGTTCCTGCATGTTGCAGTGTGCGCTGAATTCCCACTGGAGTGAAGGGCACTCAGTTTCTCCGAGTGGTGCTCAACACTGTGCAGGATTGGGCCCTTCGCAGCTGACCTTGCAAAACCTTACTCACAGGAGTAAGGTTGTGAGAGTTGGCAATGGTTTAGATTGTTTAGATGACTGCCCAGTTGAAGCCAGTGGGGCTACTTGTGTAACTGTGAGTCAGGCCCTAACAACCTAGCTGTCATAATTGAGTTCTATTGCATCTGACATCTTATTTGTGTTCAAATGTGGAAATGTTCCCTGTGCTTTGTTCAGTTTCTCATGTTCCAGTGCTTTGTGTAGTTCTTAACCACAGTATGTCTGAATAGCTGCTAGTCTGTATCTCATCGGGAGTCAAGTCAGAGAGTCTCAGGCTCTACTCATGGAAACCCTGTATAATGCCCTACTAAAGAAATACACATCTGTTATTGAAGGGGCACGTGCAAATATTTGAGGCCTGGCATTTTGATCTTATTTATAATTGATAATAGTTTGATGCTAGATCTTGTATGTCTTGCACACCCAAAATGTATTGATTTTACTAGGAACCGTGAGTGTGCAGTGGATACAGAACTGGGCCCGTGATGGAGAAAGTCTTCTAGATGCTAAAGGCCTGATTTTTCAAAACTGCGCATGTAAATATATAGGTGCACAAAAAATGCACTAACTTGCATGCTTAGTTGTCATAATTGCATGCACAACTCATAACTGTGCATCTATCTGGCCTCACTGTAGGGAATTTGCACATGCAAACAGCTAGCACATGCAAAAATCTAGCTTGCCTCTTGCGTGACTAAATACCCAATTTGTTTGTACAAATACTGCAGTTCTGCATACACAACTTTGAAAATCAGGGTCAGTCTACTGGCTTTTTTTAAAATCCACCACTCTATCACCAATAGACAGGGCCGGCTCCAGGCAGCAGCTGAGTAAGCTGGTGCTTGGGGCGGCAGATTGTTCGAGGCGGCGTTCTGCCCAATCCTAGGGCGGCACGGCCGCTTTTTTTTTTTTGTTCCGCTCCGGCCGCCCTGTAAGGGGCGGCGGCGCGGAGAACCAGAGCGCCCTGCAG
>NW_020664413.1:25971466-25998535 GCF_002925995.2 Terrapene triunguis | reverse complement strand
TGCCAACTCTGCAGTAGTAGCAGCAGCAAGTATAGTTACTAAAGCTATTCCCAGAAGTGTGCTGGCATGGTTGCTGTTTCTGCACCAGTATCCGATACGTTTTGGCACAATGAGGTGCTATATAGGTTGAAGCTGTTAAATAAATATTACTTCAAATCCATTCAAATCATAGCAAAATAAATAAATCCACTAAAAGAATCTGCATTACCCAAATGGAAAGGGAGCAGATAGAGAAAACAATGTCATCTTCTGAGAGGTTATTACAGACAGTGGAGATTTAAAATAATAATAATAATAAAAATTGTACACATTTACTTGAAACTTTAAACAGTGGGAGATTCAATAATTCATTTCATAAAGACCGTAAGAGGCTTTCATTTGAACTGCATGAGTTCAACAACAAAAATAATTCTGAGATTGCCTCCCACCCAACCATCACAGAAAGAGCGTGGAAGAATTCACTTTAAGCAGGCATTTAGGAAACAGTTACATTAACTCTCTCCATGAATTTACTATAATAAATTCCTTCCCATATGTCAATGTCTTGTGCAGTTAAAACATTTCCTTTGCGCAAAGATGCTCCCCGTGTTTCCTTTGTGCTAGAACGAGACTGGTTGTGACTATTCTCAGACTTCATGGTTAATATCTGAATTCCTTTTCATTAGGAAAGAGAATAGAAACTTTTAACTCATAGCATATACAGCACTAATTAGTTGTATCCTGTTGGTCATCTCAGTCACTGGGAGCCTTCCCCTTTTTTCTATTATAAGGATCAGGCTCTCTGGGACACAGGCAGAAAAATATCAACTGGCAGAGATTAAAATGGAGATGTTTTGTAATGTTTTAGTTTTATATGCAACATTTAAAAGATAAATTCTAACCTGCATCACCAAGCTGTGTAGTAATAGCACAGTAAGTAGAGTTTATACTAATCTGATCTAAACCTCAACTGTTCTATAAACTGCAGTCAGTTACTGGAGTAAATCCACAATGTCAATGGAACTATGGAATTTTGTTGTATTTGTGCGTGTGTGTGAAATGCATAAGAACAGTGTGATGGTCCCTTTTCAAGATGATCCATTCTGTTGTTGCTAATTTTTTCGGTTCTAGTTTACATTTCTTCTTACAGAAATTTTTAGAAAAAAAGTGACATTTTTGGTAAACTTTAAATTGTGAAATGATCTTTTTTTAATTTGCATTTTTTCCAGATTGTCTAATAGTGGTAAAAATCAGCAAAATGTTTTCAGTCTTATATATGTGTCAGTAATGGCAGAAATACTGCTTACAATATCACAAACTTGGAATTATGACAATTAATGCCCTTAATTGGTTCTTAACATATGATAAATGTTATAATGATGGAAGTAGATGGAATGAGTTACAGACGGAGACAAATATCCATATGCTGAAAATCATTAGGCTAGTATGAAAATTATTTATTGAATTAAGTGAACTGGTCGTTCTCTTCCTAAAATGGCTTAATGTGTGATTCAGAACTTTTACTGAGGACAAATAAGCTGCACAAAGTGAAAGGCAATAGAATGCTGTGACCCTCCTTCCTGTTCAGCAAAGCATTTAAGCATGTGCTAAACTTTAAACACACAGTAATTGGACTACTTCTGTGCTTAAGTGCTTTGCTGTATCAGGGCTCTGCAAAGGTCCCAATCCTACAAACACTTACTTCCATAATCTATTTTACACATGTAAGTAGTTCTGTATTGAACTTGAGGCCTCTTTTCATAAAAATCGTGTATTAGGGCTTGTCTGCATGAACACTAAGTTCACGGCAAGCTGGGGTATAAACCTACCCCACACTAGCCTGCAGCACACTAACCGTCTATATGGACTCTGCTGTCGTTCAGAGAATCGTAAAAATGTAGGGCAGGAAGGGACCTTGATAAGTCATCAAGTCCAGCTCCCTGAGTTGAGGCAGGACCTCAACTCAGGGAGCTGGGAGTTTGAAAGGGGAGTAGATTAAAGCACACTAGAGAACTTTGAGTGCATGGCAGCAGGGTCCACATGGACACTTACTACACAGCAGGCTAGTGCCTGGTAGATTTACACCTCAGCTTGCTGCAAACTAAGTATTTGTAAAGACAAGCTCATAGCACTGGTCTGATGGCCATATTTCTCCTATGGGGATATGGATTCTATCTTCAGTTAAAAACAGATGATATTCCTGCTCACTTCCTGTCCTATACTGTTGTGTAGTTTTTCAGTGCATTGTTGAACAGCTTCTCTTCTGTTTCAGAGGCAATGGCATTTCATTGATGGGTGTACTGATCCCAGTACGAATGTTATATACTATTGTAAGATCATAAACTGACTTATCCAAAGCCTACTGAAGTAAATGGGATATTTCCATGGATTTCAGTGAATTTCAGATTGGGCCCAAAATACTTTAGGATCCATTAGCTTGAAAGGTTTCTTCTGGAAATAACTAACTATTAATTAAACAATTCATTAATAGAAATATTTGGAACTATTTTTACTGAAAATTATCCCCTCACTTTGCTGGAACACATGGATATTGCAACACTGCATGACTTGGTAGTGCATGATCAAATATCTGGCACAAACAAGGATGGGTGAGTAAGTTTGGCACTGAAGCTGTTAAGTACAATATTTGTACAAGAAATCAGTGTATAAAACTGTTCTTCTTATGTAGCAGGTGCTGCTCAATTATATTTAAGAACCCCCTTAGGGGACAAAAGTCAATTATCAACATGCTAGCATGGGGGAGTAAGTAGGTCAGCTGAAAACATGTGCTTGTAATGTTGCAAATACTGTAGTAATAATTCATTGTTTTGGAAGCTTTTATATCTCCAAATGTTGTTCCAGCACTGTGCGATTTGTAGGGAAACATTTTTTTTTATTTGACTCATGGTCAGGACCATTTTCATGGTCTGATTTTTTTTTTTTTTAAAATAGAATTTATTTCTGTGAGAAAAGTATGGCTTCTTGCAAAACAATACAGTTATCCTGAAAAGCTATCGCTACAGAACCATTTTTAATCAAAACTGCATGACATGCAACGCCTGCTTCTTTATTGCAAATGATGCCTGTTAAATTAACTGCAGAGATGTTACAGTGATTTCTTCATAGGCATGTGAACCAGAAGCCGTTAAAGTCTCTGTTACGCATGCAGTAACAGCATTTAGGGGGAAAAGACCTGATGGGACGCTAATCAAAAGCTTTTTGTAAACACAGTAAAGCAGCAGCTCCATCAGCAGAACCTGGACATGAAATCCCCAGGGAAAAGTGAACGCCTTAAACAGCTGTTCTAAGAAGGACTTTCATATCTGGTGAAACTGTGAAACATGTATTAGAATGGCTTCTTCGATCCTGTAGCCACACAGTAGCCTCTCTCTTCTCCTTCAGATCACTTCTCAAAACCTACTTCTTCAGTGTTCCATCTGAGGCTTGGTCTGCACACAGACTTTGTACCAGTGTAACTTCCAGTTATGTTTTTTTAAATCTTTTTCTTTTGTTGAAAACCAAAATAGTTCTACTCCTATGACCCCCAGTCTGGACACAGTTTTATTGGAAGAAAGGTGCCTTTCCCTTATGAGGAAAAAGCTATACCAGTATAAACATTTCTATACTTGTATATCTGTATCCACGCTAGAGGGGTTGTACCACTTAACTATACTATGGTTTGTCCAAAATACACGATACTTAATTTGACAATACTAGTATAAAGTGCCACAACATTAGTGTGTAGACAAGGCCCTGTCTATGCATTTATACCATGTTTATTACCATGGTATCTGAGCGCTTGTACATCTGTTAAGTTGATGCATTTATTTTTATAAAAGGCAGTAGCATTTATTTTTGTGCTGCATGAAGGTAATGTCATGATCCTATTCTGTGTAAGTTTTCCTCTTTTTCTCACCTTTCTTTGTGTCATGCTGCATCTTTTTCCTAACATAGGTCTAGTTCCTGTAAACCCTTCCTCATACAAGTAAGAGTTTTTAGAATCTGGCTCATTGGCAGGGAGGGTGCAAGGATGTTTCGCGCCCTAGGCGAAACTTCCACCTTGCACCCCCCCTCCCCCCCGCCGAGCCCTGTGG
Organism: Terrapene triunguis; assembly: GCF_002925995.2. Taxonomy (NCBI): domain Eukaryota; kingdom Metazoa; phylum Chordata; order Testudines; family Emydidae; genus Terrapene; species Terrapene triunguis. The sequence continues at coordinate 25,994,462 of NW_020664413.1, read as the reverse complement.
CAGCTCTCCGCCCTAAGGCCCCCCCCCCCGCGGCAGCTCCCCCCCCCGCGGCAGCTCCCCCCCTCTGCCCTGAGGCACCCCCCTCCCCCGCAGCAGCTCCCCCCAGCCCGGGGAGCTGTGTGGCAGCTCCCCGCCCCAGCTCATCTCTGCTCCGCCTCCTCCCCGAGCACGCCCTCGCTGCTCCACTTCTCCCGCCTCCCAGGCTTGCGGCGCCAATCAGCTGTTTGGCGTTGCAAGCCTGGGAGGGAGAGAAGCAGAGCGGGGCGGCGTGCTCAGGGGAGGAGGCGGAGCAGAGGTGAGCTGGGGCGGGGAGCAGTTCCCCTGCGTGCCGCCCCCCCCTTAATTGCTGCAGGCGTCCCTCCCCGCGCCCCCCTGCCCCAGCTCCCTCTGCCTAAATGCCGACGATGACTGGGGGGGCCGAAGATCTGGCCGCTGCCGAAGGACCCGAAATGCCGCCCCCCAAATGCTAGCCCCCAGGCGACGGCCTAGGTCGCCTAATGGGTTGCACCGGCCCTGCTCATTGGGGCATGGATTATAGGCTAGACATTGGTCTCCGTTCCGGAGGTGTAAAAGTAGAGTAGCTCAGTCTCAGTGTAACTAAGATCAGGATCTGGCCCTGTCTCTTCTACTTGGTCCTTACTTTGCAAAGTCCTTTAGCGTGTGCTTAACTTTAAATACATGCTTAAGGGCTTTGCTGAATTAGCATTATGATCATTCACCTGCTTGAAGTTAAACATTTGCTTGAGTGTTCTTCTGAATCAGGGGCCTTAGTTAATACAAGCCTGTTCCTAAAACTATTGAAGTCAATCAGAATCTTTTCAGTGATGTCAGTGGATTTTGAATCAAGCTCTTAAGTGCCATTTACACATGTGGCTCTTGTGTAAAATTACACTCAGAACTCTTCCGTTCTTTTCATATATATTCTTGCCACATTTGCTACTTATTTTAAGATATTTATATTAAAAATACAGACTTGCCCCATCTGAGCCCATCTCCTTCTTTTTAAACTTGATCCTGTAGCAAAGACATAATGCTGAATCACTGTCAGTATGCTGGCTTCCTTCTTTTTTAATATTAAATAGAGAAAAGAAAAGAAAAAGATACAAAAATGTTTTTTATTATTGAACTGACATTTCATCTCCCAGCTCTCTAGTTGGCTGAAATTTTTCAAAAATTAATGAACTTCTGGCACAAAATGGTAAACATCTTTTTCAAAAGTGTTCCATTTCCTCTCTAGTTTTACTCATAATGTGGATTATGATTATGATGTGTTAGACACCAGCAGGACCGGCTCTGGCTTTTTTGCCGCCCCAAGCAAAAAAACAAAACAAACAAAACAAAACAAAACAACCAGGATGCAGGGATGCCGGAGCGGCAAACCAAAAACAGGGTGCCACTTACTTGGCGGCTCGCAGCTGCCTCCCCCGGCTGTGCAGGCGAGCCTCTGGGCGGGTGGCAGCTGCACTCTGGCTACCGGGACTCCCTGCGCTGCAGACATGCCCCGGGCAGCAGAGTGCGCACCCTGGCTAGCGGGGCGGGGAGGAGAGAAGGGGGGCAGCCAGGGTTTCCTTCAGCCAGGGCGCTCGCCACTCGGCCCCTCCGCGCCGCCGCCCCCTACAGTGGCGCACTGAAAGTCATCGGCCAAACAAACAAACAAACAACACCAGGGCGCATGGCGGCCGGAGCGGTGAACCAAAAAAATAAATAAAAGGCGGCCGTGCCACTCTAGGATTGGATGGAAGACGGAATGCTGCCCCTTAGAATCTGCCGCCCCAAGCACGAGCTTGCTTGGTTGGTGCCTGGAGCCAGCCCTGGACACCAGGTCACTGAAATTTCACTAAAAGGCCAAGCAGTACGAAGGGATGGACTGTAAATAAGATTGTGTCCAAACTCAAATATCTTTGTATTTGGCCAAAAATTGTAAAAAGGTCTAGTGATTTTGGATTCCCAACTTGAGATGCCTTAAAGTGGTCTGATTTTCAGAAAATGATGAGCATGCAGTCTCTGAAAATCAGACCTGTTTGTGGTGTCTTAAATTGGCCTTTCAACAAATGAGGAATCCAAAATCACCAGACACCTTTGAAAATCTTGGGCTAGTTACATAGGCCAAGATTTTTCATTCTCAATTTATGAACTGAATTATAAGCCTTGAAGTCTTCCTAGTAGTTATTAGGGTTGCACTGTAATATAGTGGCTTGATGTATGTGAGTTGGTTATTGCCTTCTAATGGTGAGCCCAGAGAGTATAAAGGACCTGCTGTTAGTACCTGCTAAGAGGGTCAGGGTCTAATCTTGGCTTCCTAGGCAGAGGCTGCTCAAGGCAATCTGCTGCCCTAGGCAAAAGTTCAATACGTTGTCCTTCCCCTGCCCCCATAGGAGTAGGATGGCAGATTTGGCTTGGCCATCCCTCTGTCATGAGTAGATGGTATTGCAGCTCAGCACATAGGTTTGCAATGATGCTCAAATTTGGCCTAGCCGCCTCTCTGTCATGAGAGAGGGGCAGCTAGGCCAAATCTGCTATGCTAGGCAGCTGTCCAGAAATCTGCCACCATAGACAGTGGCCTAGTTTGCCTATAGCTAATAAAACTTTCTCTTAAAGATCAATTTCCTTAGCAACTTGGTGTCCTATGAGGCCTGATTGTGAGTGGTACTGGGCACCTGCAACTCGGATTCCCATTGAAATCAGCACCTCTCAGGATCAAACCCTAATTAGGTAAATAAAATATACATCTGCAAAAGAGTATATTAGAATTTCAGGCTGAACTCAATTCTATTATGACTCCTTAATTTCTAAAATGTAAATCACTGTTATAGAATATGCCCATCCTTTGGACATGGGTGGACCATTATTATTCTTTATACAGCATTTAAAATGTACTAAGCATTTGACTAGCGAATAAAAGATGCAGCTACTTGTCCAAAGAATTTAGGGCTAAATCCCACAAAGGGATCAGCATTTCAGCACCTAACTTTTAGGCATCTTGTTGCCTAGAGGAATCCAGCCCTGAGTTAGGCAGCCAAGCTCCTTATATAATTCATGGGGAGAAATAGGCATCTAAAAATGGGATCCACAAAAGCCAACAAGCTGAGCAGGAAGCCACCTAAACTAGTCCATAGTCCACACCCCTCTCCTTGGCATTTCCTCAAAGAGCCTTAGGTGCCTAAATCTGGGTTGGAAGCAGGTGCCTCCCTCTGCTTGGGATTCATAGCCATGGACAATCTCTTGCAAAAAAAGAATAAAAAATGAGATGTCGGTGGTTCCAGTCCCTTTATAACTTTGAGCCTAAAGACTCAGGTTGAATCCCTCCCTTTGCCTGATGTGAAGGGGCTTGAATGTGGGTCTCCCTCCTTCCAGATGAGCTCACTAGCCATTGGGTTATGGGACATTCTGGGGCAGGGCTCTCTCAGTCTCTCCTGTTGATGCTGTTCCACTGTGTATTTATAATTAAATATGCATTGGGCCCGACAGAAAGTGAGTGACTCTATAGCCCAGTGGCTATAGAAAGGTGGAGACAAAAGTTCAAATCCCTGTTCCGTATTCGGTCCAACTTTCCCACATCCCTAACCTCTGGCAGGGGTGCTGGGACAAGTTGTATAGTGGGGATGCTGAGAGCCATACAACCTGTGTATGATGGAAACTACTTCAAGCCAAGGGGTGCAGCAGCAGCATGCCTAGTTCCAGCACCTCTGGACTAAAAGTCACGGTGGGGTGTGTGCGCTCCCCTGATGTTTTTGAGTGGGGCCCAATCTGGTAGGTAGCTTCTGACAGTGCCTACTAGATCAGGCTGCCCATGTGAGAGATGGTTAGAAGAATGCCTAGTGTGAGGATGCAGCTGGGGCTTAGGCGTGAGCTAGGCTCCAGGGCTGAGGCCACAGGTGCTGGAACAATTTTTATAGTGGGGTTGCTGAGAGCCATTGAACCAAACTGTAAACCCTGTATATAATGGAAACCACTTCAAGCCAAGCAGTGCGGTAGCACCTCCAGCACCCCTAGTTCCAGCACCTATGGCTAAGACAGTTGTGTACCTGCTTGCTGGCAGATATTTAGGCACTTGCAAGACATTACCAGCAGAAATGTAGACACCTAGGGACATTACGGAAGCTACAGAGTTGGGTGGCAGCTGAGCAGGGGTTTTGAGGACCTAAATTTTGGATTTAGGTGCCTAACGTGGCAGTTAGACACCTAAATCTCTCTGTAGATTTAGCCGTTAGACCAGTGATACTCAGACTGAGGCTTGTGAGCTGCAAGTGGGTCTTTGCAACACATGATATTAAAACGCTATGTGATTTTAATTATTAACCAGTCAGGCTGCTTTTACTAGGTTATTAACCAATTGTAGTTGATAAAATAACAATACTTGGCCAATCATTTTCCTGTGAGAATAATATATAATAATAATAATAATAAATAATATATATAAAACCTAAACATTTCCCGTCATACTGTTTAAATATGAACGTATAGTACTATCGTAAATGAAACAATGAATTCACACGACTGTGACTCTTTTGGGTAATTTCTCTAATTTGGCTCCTGAATCACTGAGAACTGGGTATCACTGGTTTAGACCTTGTCTAGATGGGAAAGATGCACTGGTTTAACTTACGTTGTTTTTTAAATCAATATAGTAGATAAACCAGTACAAAGCCTTGTTTGGATACTTTCATTATGGTTTGTTCCAGTTTAAGTATATCAGTTTTTAAATTCACACTTTGGGTTATAGCAGTGCAATATTTCCATGTGTTCAAGACCTTAGGGTGAGGTTGTCAGACAGCTGCGCAAGCTGGGTGTGACCCCATTGACTTCAGTTGCAAAAGTCCTATTGACTTCAGTGGGGTTAGGATTTCACCCTGGGCATCCAGATCCCTTAAGAGGCTTTGAAAATCCCACCCTTGCAGTTTAAGACATCAGTCCTGCAAACAGATGTGCTAATGTGAACCCCTGCACCTGCTCAGAGTCCCCTTGGGTCCAGTGGGGCTCCCTTCATCCAAGGGCAGAGATCCACACTGTTGCAGCTCCTTCCGGGGTTGGGACAAATCCCAAAGAAGAGAGCTAGCAGAAGTGTGTGCGTGTGTGTGTAGGGAGGGATGATGGAAGAGACATTGAGGGTTATACAAAGTGGTTGCTTTGTGCGTTTTGTGCACTTTTCATAAGTTAGGGGTGATTATAATTAAAGAACGCTAAGCACTGCATTTATTAGTGATTATGACTGTCAAAACTGTGCTGAGCCCAGATCCCCCTAAACCGTTCCTCATCTCTCCACCCCCAGTGGATACTGCTATGTCCTCCCAGGCCAAGTCAGAGTCACATGAAACTTAGTTGATATTTTTTTCTTGAGTCAAGCTGTGTCATGGCCTGAAGGATTTAGGGTGCATCTACACTTCCCTGGGTTCTGCACTGGTAACAGGTGGTAGCCAGCAGCTATCACCTATGCATATGCACATCTGCTGTTCACTTGCCAACTGCTGTGTCCCTTTTGACTGTAAAAAGATCTAAGAATCCTGCCTTGATTTCCCCCTGCACAGATGAGGAGCTCCACAAATCTGAAATGACAGTAAAGGGAATACAGAAAGCATGACCTTGTGGCTAAAGCACAAGAACAGGCTATCTGGGTTCTAGTTTCAGTTCTTCCACCAACTTTGTGTGACTGGGGCCACACAACTGTGTGTGCCTCAGTTTCTTCACCTGGAAGGAGGGGGACAGTGAAACTTCTCTTCCTCAAAGGGGAATTGAGGCTTTTGAAGGAATTCAATGGCTTTTCATGTAAATATTCTCTCAAGTTATATTCCCTGTAAAATGTTTCCCTTCAAGAGGAATTATATTTGTTTCTTTGTTTAGAGGTAAATATGGACCATGATTACATGTTTAAAAAAAACTAGGGCTTGTGTCTCAAAGCCGTCCATCAGCCTTCTATGAAGCTTCGCTAGATATTTATAATCAACACTTGTCCTGACAGCTCAATGATCATGGCTACTGCAGCACATTGAAGTGGAACATGATTCGTATCCTCAGTATGCTTATGTACAGATATTGATGCATTCTGTGCTAGTAGTAATCGGTGCAAATGATAGGTAATGTGCTTCTGTCAGAAATCTTGCAGATGACAGTTAACCGAATTAATAGTCTCCCTTATGTGTATTTGATGGAGTCTTTGGCAAAGATTCACAAAAGTCTAAGCTTTTAAGATTCACACTTACAAAATTTATATCCTCTTTTTCAGCAGATGTGCTGACCGGCTTACTGTCTCCATGGCAACAAGGTTTCCGTTTTAAAATAGCCTAAAGTCACAGAAGGGAAATCAGTTATTAATAGCATAAGCAATGTAGGTATGAACAACATGCAGCATTTGTTTGTGTTCATGATACAACAATTCTTGTGTTTTTGCGTTCTCGCTCTACATGTACACACTGTTTCTTTTAATTTAATTTTCTAGTTTGACATGTACAATTAATTCTTTATTCCTTCAATATTATTACAAGATATTTACATGATTACAATAATACTTATTGAGTTAATAATACTTTGCAGTTATTATTATTAAAGCACTGTACAAATATGAACTACAATAATTAATTAACCCTCAATACACCTAAAATGTACATGTGTATTATTATCATCCCCCTTTTACTGATGGGGAAATGGAGGCAGAAGAGTTACATGACTTGAGAGAGACTCTGTTAGAGATGGGATTAGAACTCAGGATCTCTTCGCTTCCAGCTTTGTGACCTCATCTCCCATGGTTTTGTGATTAATTGATAAGCTGCTGCTCAGAATAGTAATACTTTATTGAAGCCTTTTTTCTAGAATCTTAGCTGTATGTTAACATTAGATTATACAAAGGATCCAGTCACATGGTTATAGTGTAACAACAGGGATTAGAGCCATTTTAACAGATTTTGGAAACGAAAACCATGAGAAAGCTTTGCCTACATTTGCTGTCAATGCAGTTTCTATGGACACCAATATTTTGTGTCAAATGCAATCTTGATGTGATTGTCTGTGCTGAATATAGAGGAAGCAGAGCTGATTACATGGGACTCCACCCCTGTATTAGCTAGAATGCGTTCTGATGCCTTGAAAAGAATAGGCTCAAGATATAAAGAATTTTAGGACAAAGGCCATTAGGCCCCCAAAACCTGTCCCAGGTGAATTTACAGGTGAAAAATGGGGTCATGCTCCTTTTTGCTTGTTTTGTCAAGGTCTGAAAGTTTATTTATAAAAGAAAATTCAGAATTTTTTTTTAAATTTTTATATTTTTTACATTGGAAATATTAAGTTGTGTTTTACTGGAGTTCTTCTTGGAGACCCTAGGCAACCGGAGTGGGAGCTTCTTCAGCCATTCACTGAAGGGAAGGAGGTGTTGAAAAGATCTCTGTCTTAAAGATTTGGTTTGCTATTTTTGTTAATTTGGTGTTAACCAAAAATGATCAAAAGCTGGAGTTTTTGACGAGTCTGAATAAAAATCACTTGTCTCTCTCAATTAATTGAATTTACTTTCTTGGTGCATGTACTGTTCTAATCCTACTAATTTCCCAGTTGTCCATAGAGTCTTCTAGGGAAAACAGGGTAGATAAGAATTTCTAACGTAAAAAACTAGCAAGAGCTGCCTGTCTTCACCACTCCCTTATTTTTTTTAGTCACACAATTGAAACAAGGATTCTTTGCACATCATAAAGAAGGAATCAAAAATCCCTTTTCTCCCCCCTACCCATTGCAGGTCATCATCAAAATTCTGTGTCCCCAGAGAGAATAATTGTTTCCTGAATTCAGCTGTATTATTTACTCCATAATGTTGGTTAGCAACTTGCTCAGTTTGTAACCAAATCTCTAAATGACAGAATTTTACCAGGGAGTGTGATCTAGTAGTTATAGCAGGGGACTGGCAATCAAGGCACCTGAGTCCTATTCCTGGTTTTGTCACTGACTTGTACAAATCACAGAACTTCTCTGTACCTCAGTTTACACATCTGTAAAGTGGTATTTTTCATACTTGTCCACAAGGGAGTAATGAAGTTTTAGGTATAGCTCCTGATCCTGTACATATTCACATGAGTAATCTGACAAATGAACGGTCCTACTGTGCTCAGTGTAACTACAGTAGAACCTCAGAGTTACAAACTGACACCTCATTTGGAACCGGAAGTGCACAATCAGGCAGCAGCAGTACAGTATTGTGTTTAAATGTAAACTATTAAAAAATAAATGGCAAGTTTAAAAATTTTTTTTTGACAAGGTAAGGAAACTGTTTCTGTGCTTATTTCATTTAAATTAAAATGGTTAAAAGCAGCATTTTTTTCCGCATAGTGAAGTTTCAAAGCTATATTTTAAGTGAATGCTCAGCTGTAAACTTTTGAAAGAACAACCATAATGTTTTATTCAGAGATACAAACACTTCAGAGTTATGAACAACCTCCATTCCCGAGGTGTTTGTAACTCTGAGGTTTTACCATACTCCCATGTGTAAAGTTATGCGCTTAAGTGCTTGCGAGACCTGGATGGTAGCTTGTAAAGTGCTTTGAAATCCTTGGATTAAAGTTGTTATAATGGTAATGCTACTATCATATTTGTTAATAATACTACTATATTCACTTCTTATTCTGTTTCCTTGCCTTTACTGATTATGATCATGACTTTTGCTTTGGGAAAGCCTTTATGTTCTGAACAATGTATTTAAATTTGCTTGAGCAAAAATCACTTGGTATTCTGAATACTTTAAACAAGTCATTTAGGGCCAGGTTCTGCTAACCTTACTCACACAGGATAAGCAGTATTCTAGACAAGACCTATATCTCATTTGATTTGGATTCTGTCTGTTAAAATATTCCATTACTTCATTTGTATTTTTATGGCTGTCATTCACTGAATTGATAGTTCCAAGGCTTTTCTTTTTGCAATAACCATCAACTTTCTCCTGGATAATACATTGCATGATTGTTCCTTTTAATACATATTCATGTCTCTCTCTCTCTCTCTCTCTCTCAGTATTTCTGTAACTTGACAGATTTGGAACTCTCTGGAAAGTTTGACATCCTGCTTCCATTACTCTGGACCAAATCACTTAAATATATATTCTAAACCAGAATTCTGACACTGATCTCTTTAAAAATATTCTTGTTTCTTTGAAAAACAAGCCTTTCCCTTTATAAAATCATCCAGGCTGCTCCTACCCAAAGGTTTTCAAGTGGCTTTCACATTTCACCTGTAAAATGATTTCCAGTACATTCACCATAACGAGTGACAGAAGGCAATTTAGAGTCTTCCTTGTGTAACTTGCTAGCTAATGTAGAGCTGAATCACTGGCACTTCTGGATGAAACAAGTCATGCTCAAGTGCTTCTCAGGTTGTGATTATCTTGTCTGGGCAGTTTTCTGTAACTTCTGGACAACACTGCCTCAATTTGTGACTTGTAGTGAGGTCCAATGGTTAGGGAGCTACCCTGGAACTTCAGGAACCTGGGTTAAGTTGCTTGCCTAAGATCACACCGGAAGTTTGTGACAGAGCAAGTCACTTAACCTAGCTGTGCTTCAGATCCCCACTTGTAAAATGGGGATAATAACACTTGTATACCTCATGGGGAGTTGGGAGGATACATGTATCAAAGACTGTGAGGTGAAGTCTTTGTAAAGATTGTTCCTCGGAAACCCCCCAAAACTCAGTTTCTTTGAGTCTCCAACCACATTATGTTTCTAGAGGCTGGGGTTTGCTAGTGAGGCTCATGTCTCTTCATTTCTGCACAGTAAAGCTGCGGGCCAGGTAGACAGAAGCTGGCACATGGAAGTGCAAATAACACCCCTCTACAGCAGCCTGAACCCTTGTATCTGTCAGAAGACTGACAACCCTATCTAGGCTTGTCGGGATGTGCTAAGCCTAAGACTGTAGGGGGAGTTTGTTGGGAGGGTCCCAGTGTGGCTTTTGACGGAGGCTTGCAGTGGCGGTGTGATATGCCCCAATAAGAATGCGAAGGCTCATGGTGGGGTATGTGGGCTTGGGCCATAAACTCTTAAGGCTTGTGGAGGATTTTAATGGCCTCATTCGATTGCTTCCCCACCCTCATTATCTCTTATCCATGGCTCCCCACTCTGTTGCTCCCCTTTCTTCCCCAGCCCCCTGTGCTGGTATCCTCCATTCCCCATTTCTCCACTTTCCCCCCCAAGCTCAAAGCTCTCCCAAGCCCACCCACCATGTTCTGCAGATTTGCTAAGAGCTGCTCTAAAATAAAACTAAAGAAAAATTGGAAAAAGATCTTCAACAACACTTCCCAGCTCAAGGTAGACATACACTGAGTCAGTTCTCAGCCAATGACCCAGCACTGGTGGCATTATGTTGCCAGATGTGCTCTCATTTGGAGATGACTTAAAACTGAAGTCCTGACTTGTCACTTCAATGACTTGTGATCATTAAAAGATCCTAAAACACCCCAAAGGGAGGGTTGTGGTAACCCTGAATGTTCCAACCAAACTCTCTTTTGGCTGTTTATTCTGCCTGCCCAAATTCTCCATGCAAGTGCAAAAATATATTCTTTGCTTCCTGCCTTAAGAACTGGGTAGTATTAGGCCCTATTCAACAACTGCTGCATTTCACCTTGTAGGTGACTGTTTTGTAGGGTGGATTATTTGAACCCTATTTATAGTTTGTATATCAGTTTTGTAAAGTGTAAAGTCCTTTGGGATCCATTTAGGATGGAAGGTGGTATGTAAATGTAAGATATTATCATAAGTCTCATCTGACAGGAGACGCTTATGATATTTATTACTCTAGTGTGCTTTAGCCTTGCTTCACATTCTACTAAAATGTTTGCAATCACTTGCCAATTTTGTGGTCATGCTTATAAATTAAGGACACATCTCTAAATAATATAGAAATAAAATGACTCTAATGGAAATGGATTTTCCACCCTGTAAACTATTGTATACTATGTTGTGACATGTTAAATACTTCTTGGGTCTTAGAACCAGCTCTCACAAAGCAATTATCTATGTAGGATGTTATACAGGTGTGATTTGGTTACAGGTTGAGTTGTCTGCATAGCGGTAGCTGCTTTCCTTCCAAGAAATAAGCACAGCACTGTGTGTGTGTGTGTGTGTGTGTGTGTGTGTGTGTAATATAGGATCAATGCTGTGCTTCTTGGAAGGGAGAGCATATATATAGCTAGGACCCTAGCAAATTCACGGCCATGAAAAACACTTCACGGACTGAAAAATCTGGTCTTCTCCCATGAAATCTGGTCTTTTGTGTACTTTTATCCTACACTATACAGATTTCAAAGGGGAGACCAGAGTTTCTCAAATTGGGGGTCCTGACCTAAAAGGGAGTTGCAGTGGGGTCACAAGGTTATTTTAGGGGGGTTGTGGTATTGCCACCCTTACTTCTGCATTGCCTTCAGTGCTGAGCAGCCAGAGAGCGGCAGCTGTTAGCCGGGCGCCCAGCTCTGAAGGCAGTGCCTTGCCAGCAGCAGCGCAGAAGTAAGGGTGACAATACCATACCATGCCATCCTTACTTCCGCGCTGCTGCTGGCAGCGGCGCTGCCTTCAGAGCTGGGCTCCTGGCCAGCCGCCGTCACTCTCCCGCTGCCCAGCTCTGAAGGCAGCGCCGCTGCCAGCATCAGCACAGACCTAAGGGTAGCAGTATTGCAACCCCCCCCACCTCCTTTTTGGGTCGAGACCCCTACAATTATAACACCGTGATATTTCAGATTTAAATAGCTGAAATCATGAAATTTACAATTTTAAAAACTCTGACTATGAAATTGACCAAAATGGACTGTGAATTTGAGAGGGCCCTATCGCGTGCACGAATGTGTGTGTGTGTGTGTGTGTGTGTGTGTGTGAGAGACAACTGGGCAGTCTGTTCTCGGGTTAGAAAGAAAAGAAAAATGAAAGATGTAGAGGCGTGAGACAAAACCAATTTCAAAATACAATTCTTTATAAACTGAATAGACTGTGAAATGACTTGAGCAATCTGACTGGCAAAAGAACAGTGCATTAGTTCTCTAAGCATGACCTGTGCATACCAGTTGAAACTGGATCACCCATTACAAAAATATCCATATGTCTCTGGTTTCTTTTCTTTTCAGCTTATAATGGCAAGAATGACCTTGGCACAGGGCATTTCCTGGGGATTAATGACTGGCTAGGAATAATGGTCCAAGGTGCATTAACCTTGCAGCTGGTCGTTAATCCTCAGAAAATGACCTGTTTCTCGATTGTTATGGCTTAAATATTCTGTCCATGTTTTATTTCTGATCTTACTTTTGCACCATGAGCAGTAGCTTCACTTTATGATTTCGCCCTTCCCAGACCTCAGAGAGAGAACAGGTCCCACTCCTGCTATAAAGCAGTAATAACATGATCCGTTCTTGCATACGGACTGTGTATATAAGGAAGCTAGTTACTTGGGGGCGGCAGCAGCAGCATTTGACACCAGAATAATGAACTCAGCAAATCTTTACTAGCTTTCTGTGGGCTGGAATATCATGAGAGAGGATGTAGGACTTGTGAGGCTAATCTGCTTTCTCTAGAGAAGAAGGTCCAAGCAGAGAGAGTGGGAGGGATGATAGGGAGAAAGCTGGAAAGTTACAGAGCTGAGGGGAGAAAGGACAGCAAGGAAAGGAGTTTGATGGAGGAAGAAGTTAGGACATGGAAGTGACTGAGTGATGGCAGGAATGTCTACGGAGTGAAGGGAAAGGAACAAAAAGAGAAGGAAAGAGCAGAGGGAGTGGACAAGGGATTGTGGAGGGACAGAAGTGGCAATGAGTTAAGAACAAATAGCCATCACCTCCGGCTGCAGCACCCTCTCATGTCCCTGTGGCTTCGTTCCTTCTCACGCAGCTCTCACACTTCCCTCTTCCTAATGTCATAGCAATTCCCTCTCCCTCTCCTCACATCCCCTCCCAGTTCTCCTGCAGCTCCCCTTCCCTGTCCTGACAACCTCCTTCCTCCTGCAGCCCTCATTGCTGTGCTCACTCCTTACTCCCAGAACCTCTCCTCATGTCCCTTGCCTGCTGTCCTCCTGCAACTATCCTCTTCCTGCCGTTCTCGTCTCATGAATTTCCTCTCTTCCCTGCCCTTTCTCCCTCTCAGCTTCCTCACTTCCATAGCCTGTCTCCTTTAACTTTCCCATCTCTCTGTCTCTCACTCATCCTCACACTTCCTGTATTGTCTTCAACAGTCTCCTTGTTACCCCTGTTTTCTCTTGCCCTTTCCCCCAAAGCTGCATGTCTCTCAGGAAAGCCAGGAACGTTCTCCATTAGCTGCCTTGATGCAAACACAGCCATTGTAGTATTGTACCCAACTAGGCTCTTAATAAACACTCTACATGTCACAGCGATAATGCTCTCCGACTCCTGGGAATATATTAATCTCAAGAGATCTCTGAAATCTGAGAAAGAGGGAGAAGAGGTGAAATCACAATCTGTGTCATAATTAAAATAGTAATTACATTAAATCTGACTAGAAACACTGTGGATGTTTCAAGCACATTTGTTTGAACTCTATTTTTTCTTTTCCCTTTCTGTACATCAGATCTTGTATTCCCCTCTTTAAACTGACAGTGGACTCAGCATGTTGTGACATATCCTAGCTAACAAGCACTCCTTGGTATATAGAATGCCAGACATCAAATTACAAGCGTGATGTGCAGAGAGAGAGAAAAGGAAAACCAGGAGCAGAGAGGAAAGAGGGAGGAGATGGAAAGAAAAGAGGAAGAGGCTGAGGAGAACGAGGAAAACAGACACCTTTGCTGGTTAAAAACTGTATCACAAATCATTTGTAGAACAAAGATTATATGGGCCTCCAGTGATAGTGGTGGGTTGCCACTGTCTTGGTATCCCATGCTCTTGGATTAGTTTGCTCACCCTTGACTTTTGGGATCCTGGAATGAGGATGGCTTTCTTTCTTTTAAGGGTTGTTTGCAGTCTGGGCTGTGTGCTTCAGCCTACAATGCAAGCAGCTAGCCTCTCCCAAGAGAGGAATGATCCAGGCTGTTCCATCCACTCTCCTTCCTCCTCCTTCCCCTGCCTACTGTTGACCTAAGGAAATGACTGGTAGTAGAATTGTGTTACCAGAGAGGAGTCAAAGGAACACCAAGGTGAACTGAACTGGTTATAGGGTGCCAGGGAGTAGGTGGCAACTAGAACTGAGATGTAGGCAGACTCAGAGCTGAACAGTGTCTGGGAGGTGAGGAGTTATTGTACAACAAACCGGTGGTAACGTCCTCCAGGACCGTCTGTGATCCTCCTTGTGCTGAGTTTGTCATTTACTGTGTTTAATGTATTGGAAAAAGCATGAGAGTGTAAGCTGATTTGATGGTCTATGGGTTTGACCCCCTACCTCATGCTGCAGCATCAAAGCATCAATCTTTGGTCCCTGTTGTATGCAAAAGAGAGTGCTTAGAAAAAGGTGGGTTTATTCTTAGACATGTTACACTATTCAGTAGGTAGGCAGCAGTCACTGTCAAACAAAAGACTTGCAGAGCCCGAGAACATTTCAAAAGGAAAAGATTGATGATGTAAGCATAGCTGGGAAGAGCACACCCAGCCATTTATCTGCACATAAAAGCCCCCTTACATAGGCTTTTTAAAGTTAATTTAATGCTTATGAAAAATGCTGAAATGACAGTCATGTAGGCTGAAGTTCTCTATCCAAAAAACCATATGGGCATCAACAAGGCAAGTGTCGGGTGTGTCATATCATCAATATATACCTCAACTCTGGCCTAGAAGGCCACCACTAGAGAGTGTTTCCGTCTCCATGCCCATTCAATCTCCGGTCTCTCTGGGGGACAGCCTGTGGACTCACTGCCACAAGATATTGCTGAGGTCAAGAGTTTAGCAGGATTTTAAAAAAAGATTAGATATTTTAAATGGACGATGGGAACATTCACAGGTATGTTAACTAGGACTACAAGAAGTAAACAATAGTTTGGAAGGGATATAAGCCCTCATTCTTTAGGGAATAAACCAACCTGTATTGGGGATGGGGGAAGGGCTGGTAAATGAAAGTTTCTATTGTTAGGCTATTCCATAAGTACCTATTTCAGAGTTTCTTACCTCTTCCTGGTAAGAGCCTGTTACTAGTCACTGCCAGACAGGACACTGGACTAGACTGGCCAGTACGGCAATTCTTTTTACCCTGTGAACCAGTGCGTATTATGTGGGACTACAATGAGAGTGGCCTCTCTGTGTACTTGAACAAGTTGTCCCAAGAAGCAACTGTTTAAAGCATTCAGAAATTGCTTCTCTAAACGTTGTCCCAATATGACCTAGGGCCAGTATATATGTGGGTAGTTGAAGATATTCATTATTACTGCTTTATTAGATTTAGTTGCCTCTTTTCTCTCTCAGTATTGCCTACTCAATATCCCATCCCTGACCTGGACATTGGTAGTATATCTCTACTAGAATATTTGTATTCTTACAATTTGAGATTACTACCATATACATTCTTTTCATTGTTCTTCAAAAAAATATCTCATTAGATTCCAAGCAATTTTTTAGATATACTGCTGCTCACTGACTTCTACTTTCCTGCATGGGCAGCCAGTGACCCGGGCGTTGTGGGAGGCTAGCCATCGGTCCCTCCCCTTCTGCCCAAGGCCCTGCCCCTTCCCTTCCTCTTGTGTCCCTCATCTCCCACAGGAGCCCAGAGCATTACCACTGTGGCCCCTAGCACCGGGAGGCATGGCAGCAGCGCCCCCAGCCCCGGCGTACCTCATGGCGTGGCAGGAGCACCCCCAACCCTCATGTGCTGGGCGGCACGGTTTGAGCACCAGGTGGGCAGCACGGCCCCAGCACCAGCCGCCCTGAGTTCCCGCGGCAGGCTGGCCAGCCCCAGCCAGCCTGGGCCAAGGCAGACCACTGGGAACTGCAGGAGGCAGCCTCCTCGGGATGGAGCGTGGGCCGGGCCACACCAGGCTGTTTGGGGAGGCACAGCCTCTCCCAGCCTATGATACCCACCACCCATGCCTTCCTGTATAATTTATAGCCAGGTGTTTCAGTATTGCATTCAGACTTTTGTTTGTTATTCCACCATGTTTCAGAAATGACTTTTTTGTGCCAAGCTCCTCTGTCATTGCCAGTTGTCTGGTACTCCAGGATTCTTCCTTTCTTTTCCTTTTATGTGACACCTTGTTATCTATCTGGAATGGGCCTCTGCTCACAGCCTATCCCCCCTCCATTTCAGTTTTAATTTCTGGCCTGTCCTTTTCTACGAGGACTTTTTATAGTTTACATACGTATTATTGAAATCCCTAGCAAATATCTTAGTTCAACCAGAATTCTCCTCCTCATCTGTTATCTTTTGCCCAACTCCTAATTTAACCCTCACCCTTCAAAACAAAAACAACCCCCCCCACGTTGTCCATTTTCTCTATTGGCAGTCTGGTTCCACTTAGGTTCCGGTGGAGACCCATCTAGGGTTGTCATCTCTCTGGGTTTTACCTGGACAGTCTGGCTTTTGGCTTCTATGTCTGGGTGCCATTTAGGGTTGCCAGGCCCCTCAATGGTACCTTTGCCAAAAGTCCGGTTAACACGGGGCAGGAGGAGGCACCGGATCATTAACCTGCTGGGGCTGCCTCCTACATGCAGACTGGCTCCTCGAGATGATCCAGCAAGTGACGGGGGGGGGGCATTGGAGGAAGAAGCAGAGCAGGGGGTAGGGCTTTGGGGATCCAGTTACCAGGAATTAGAAAGGTGGCAACCCTAGACCCATCACGTCAAAAGAAGCCCTCCTCTTCCCTAAAAGTTCTTCTGTGTCTAGTGAATGTAAGATCATGCTCTGTAGACCATCTTCTCATCTGTGCATTGAGATTCTGACATAGCCTCTGTCTAGCTGGCCCTGCACATGGAACCATAATAATTTTGGAGCCAGTTTCCATAGAGGCCCTAGACTTTTTTTTTTTAATTTATCTTGTAGGACCTATCTCCTACACCTCCCTACTACCAATATTTATTGGCTTGGCAGGATCTTTTATGATTTCAAGAGATAATATCAATGTTTAGTTTTAAGCATTTTTAACATTTGTATTTATTTAAATTTTCAGGGTTTCACAAAATTATGGGTTTTAAGAATTTTTTAAAAGGTGTTCATTGATTTAAATTTACACACAATTCTGCACTGCTTTCATGGAAATGCTTTCAAGCTTGTGTCTGACTTTAATCTCTGTGTGTGAACTTTCTGCAGCCAAGACAATTTCTAAATAATTCTGATTTGAACAGGTGCTTAGAAATATCTACTTCCAACCTAGTTGTTGATCATTACTTGGACTATATATACCAATCTGAAAACATCAACCAATGAAAGCAGATTCTTCAGTAAGTCAATTTTCACTTATAAGGATTCTATGAAGTTTAGCTGTTTGTTTTCCATTATGTAAGTGTGGCAGAATTTGATTTTTTTTTCTTATAATTTGGATGGATAATATCAGTGTTTATTTTTAACCCTTTTTCCTATTTTTATCCATGTAAGTTGGCACAGTAGCACAAAATTATGGGGTTTAAGCTTTTTAAATTTTTTTTATCAATCTAAATGTTCACAGTTGTGGGAAATCATAGGGGAGTCAGACAATAATTATTTAATAACAGTAGATGTTGAAATTTAAAAAGCTAAAGCTTTATAACCATTAAAACACAAAGTGTCAACATGACATGTTCAAAATATGCAAAGTAAAGATTCTTAAGTTAAACTCTAATATGCTCTCAAGCAGCATTTTTCTTAATTTGCCTATCTGTAAGTTTCGATTATCATCGATGGAAAAATGTTTTTGTTGGTTTGTGTGTTCAGTAAAATGATATTAATCAGCATTTACTGACTAAAATCTAACCCTTCCAAGACTAAATATTTACCATAATAGGCTCCTCCCTATCACTCATTAGAAGTTTGTCTGGATGGTTTTTTTCATTTTATCTACCATCTTCACACCCAGTAAGCAAGTCACTAAATAGTTAACTTGTTGCCACATATCCAGCTCTCAATATTTCTATTGATTAAATCCACTGTTACCTCAGACCATCTATACCTTGCAATGGCATCCCCATTTCCTGAAGTGACTTCCTCCATATGTGAGAACTGATCAACTTCCTCTGTTTCTGTCAAAAAGTGGTTCCCATCTTAACGAATTTGTCCTTCCATTCCACCTTTGTTCCTACCCATCATGAATCTAGGTTCCTCAAGCAGAAGATTGGGGCACCAGATCTGAGACAGGCCTATTCCACAATCTCCCTGTAGCCTGTTCTCTATTAATAATAGCATCTCTCTCTGCTCTTCCAGTTCAGCAACTCTCATAAGCTGCTTCTTCAGGGTACATACATATGCCACTTAGTTACAAGGCAAATAGTTGTACATTTTGTACTCTGTACAGTGAACTGGATAATAGCTCAGAAAAGAGTTTTTAATGTGTATTAGACTGATGTGGATTTTATCATTAAGGTGGAGGTAAAGGTGTTTGTTTTATTTATTTAATGTACTTAAGGATTTTCTTTACTTTAGGCCATTAACAAGTTACTGAACAGTCTACTGCCCTCAATGCCAAATCCCCGGGCAGTCCAAACTTCTCTGTAATCACATTCTCTGAGGCCTCTCTCTCTCTCTCTCTCTGTGAGATTAGTGCTGGTGATCTTGAAAGGCCCCATACCCCATTACTAACCTGTGGTTTTAAAAAAGGTAAAATGTTATCCAATACGAACATGAAAAAATGTACTTGTGCTACAGGACTGTAGTGTTAATCCACCTACCCCTGCAACTTTTCCACCTGCAAATGCTCCAACTGCCTTTCTGCAGCTGATTCCATTCTCTGTAATCCATAAATGAGAGGTTACCACTTACATACAGCAAAAACAGAAGTGTGATGAATTATAAGCTAGTGTAATTTATGCAGAAGCAGTGTGGGGAAATGGCAACCCACTCTTGTTCTACATAAATTATTCATGAATCCCCTGGAAAATAGCTTGAAGAGGGTTTCTTTTTTTCTTTTTTTGGTGAATGAATCATGCCCTAAATTTCTACAGCACGTACATTGACTCAAATGTCTCACTTTTGCCCCACCTTTATTTTTAGATCATCCATATACAGCCCTACTGACGTTTGCTAAACTTACTGTTCTGAATTTTTCTGATCTAAAATTAAATTCTCTTTAAGCAGGCCCACTCTGTCCAGGCTCCTGATGTGGCTGAGAGGCTCCTGGATTCACCTGCTTTCTGAGTCACTCTTGCCCAGGATCTCACAACTTCTGATCTGGAGAGCTGAGAAGACACTCAAGGCTGCTCTAACAAGAATTTCCAAAGTTAGAGTCCTGTAGGCAACCTTGCCAGGAGGAATCTAACTAAAGAGATGTAGCCTGTTCTAGTGCACAGTCCCTCAACCCAGCCATGACCATAGACTTGGAGCTGTTCAGAGCAATAAGTATAGCCATCACTCTCTGGCCAGGAGGTTGTGAGCAAGTAACTTGGGTGCAGCTGGCAGAGCCAGGGCCAAAGCCCCTCTCTCTAGCCAGGGAGCAGCAGGCAAAGCCAGACCCCCTCTATCGGAGCAGTAGGAAAAGCAAGGGCTAGAGACAGCCCCTCCCCTCAGCCACAAAGCAGCAGGCAGGGTCAGAGATCCCCATAGTCAGTGAGTACAGAGGAGCCAAAATTATGCACCCAGCTACAGGCCAGGAGTCCAGTACCAGAGCATCCCCCGCCTGATGGCAAGGACAGCCATATTCCCTAGCCCAGCCGGGGGCAAGCAGCAGGTAGCACCAGGGGCTAGCAATCTAACTGCATCTAGTCCAGCCTCAAGTAGACACCACTTACAGGAGATGCCATAGCCAGCCAGAAGCATAGCAATTTCTGTATCTCTAAAGTTTGCTGCATGTTGCAGCTTTGTCAGGCTTAATGTCTGGTAATCAGGACATTTGCATAAAATACGCATATTCAAATATGCAAATCAAGCAATTAAGTTATTTGTATAAAATCTCCAGATTTATTAACCTTCAGCCTTAACAGGTATGTTGTTAATTTTGTCCCCCTCCCCACCCAGCACCAACACTGTGCTTCGTACTTTGCAAACAAATAAGAAGATAAGCAACTTGCCCCTTGGAGTTTACAATCCAGTGTTCATCCAAACTAGATAGATCAGACACAAATAGCACATGAGTTGGAGGAGGTTAGGAAACTAACTGGTTATTTCTGTATGGCTTTGTAAGGGAGAAGTCTATTTTGAGGAGAGATTTGAAAGAATAGAAGGAGTTTTGGAGCATGAGAAGAGGAAGGCAGCTCCAAGCCTAAGGGGCAACATGGTAGAAGGCTTTAGGATACAGAGAAGGGAGTACAAGGAATGATTGGGCTTGATGCAGAAGGTGAGGGGAAGAGGGTGATGTAGAATTATGGATGGATTGAAGGGGAATGAGGTGATAGGCAGAGAGGCCAGGCAAACAAAGGCTGTAGTCATGGAGGGATAGCTCAGTAGTTTGAGCATTGGCCTGCTAAACCTAGGGTTGTGAGTTCAATCGTTGAGGGGGCAACTTAAGGATCTGAGGCAAAATCAGTATTTGGTCCTGCTAGTGAAGGCAGGGGGCTGGACTTGGGGACCTTGAAGGTCATCTTCCAGTTCTAGGAGATAGGATAGGATTGGTGTGGGCAATTATGTTAGTGGTGGGTTGGGAGTGAAAAGGAGGGGTTTAGAGATGCTGAGAAGTAACATTTATTTATTTATATATGTAAGAGTGAAGGATCTTGCTGGGGAATGTGCTTGAATTTCCATGGTGCTGCCTTGAGTTTCTTCTGTGTTTTGATGTTATTTTGGAAGCAATACTTTGTTGCTCTTCTGCTCCTATGCATAGAGTTATGCATTTGGGCCAAATCTCTCTTGCCTTAGTCACGCTACTTTTACCTTTGAAATCAATGAGATTCTCCTGCTTGTAAAGCAAGCAGGATTTGGCTGTAAAGACACAAACAGGGAACATTTTAATTTTTTTTTCTTTTGTTTTAACATGTGCCACTGCCACTGTAGGAGAATTTTACTGAAAGCAAGACTACATTTTGACAAAAGGAAAATACCGTCCATAAGATTTTTGTACAACCTTCCCATGGCTTTAAGTACCACTGTCAGTCTGCTATACAGGTCAGAATAGATGATCTAATAGTCTCTCCTGGCTTTAAGCTCTCTGAAATTCGTGATTAGGGACTTTGTCTCTATCACTACTGTAGAATGATTTTTGAAAGAACCCCACCTTGCTATAAGAAAGAATAAACAGAAAAAATAATTTGGTATAAAACTCTGAAATGGGATCTGATTGCCCCGGGGGAAACTTACTATGATGCTACTCACTTTAAGAGCTATTAAAAAAAAAGAATCTCTTTATATTTCATTAATGCAGAAATTTTGAGGCCAGAAGGACTATAATCATCATTTAGTCTGATCTCCTGCACAACACAGGCCACAGAACCTCACTCAGTAATTTCTGCATCAAGCCCATAACTTCTATTTGAGTTAGAGCATATCTTTTAGAAAGATATCCAGTCTTGATTTAAAGAATTTAAGTGATGGCAAATCTAGCATTTCCCTAGGTAAGTTGTTCCAATGGTTGATCACCCTCACTGATTTAAAAAAAAAAGTTGCACCTTATCTCTAGTCTGAATTTGTCTAGCTTCAGCTTCCAACCATGTTTTCCAGACCTAGTATAATTTTTGTAGCCCTTTTTTTCTGAACTAATATTTTGACATCCTTATGAAGTGTGGGCACCAGAACTGGACACAGTATTCCAATAATGATCTCACTAATGCTGTATACAGAAGTAATGCCACCTCTTTCTTTGATATTCCTTTTGCATGTGCATCCCAGGATCACATTCTCCCTCTTAGCAACAGCATTGCACTGCTCATGTTCACTTGTTTCCCCCAAGTCCTTTTCAGTGTCATTGCATTCTGGCATAGTGTCTTCCATAAGTGCAACCAATGTTCTTTGTTCTTAGATGACCTTGTATTTGGTTGCATGTTATTTAAAATAACTCATTTGATTCAGCAGTCCAGATTGCTTTGTATGACTGACCTGTCCCCTTCATTATTTGCAACTCCACCAATTTTTGTCATCTGCAAATTTCACCAGCGATGATTTTATATTGTCTTCCAGATGGTTGATAAAGATATTGAATAGCATTGAGCCAAAACAGATTTCTACAGAACCACATTAGAAATACCCCCAAAGAATGATGATTTTCCCCTTTACAATTACTTTTTGAAACCTTATCAGTTAGCCAGTTTCTAATCCAATTAATATGTAATCCATTAGGTAGTGCCAATTTTTTATCAGAAAGTCATGCAGGACTAAGTCAAATATCTTAGAAAAGTTTAAATATTTTATTATTTCAACACAGTTACCTTTATCAACCATACCCATAATCCAATCAAAACAGTATCAGGTCTCTTACAATAAACTTATTTTCCATAAAACCATGTTGACTGGCATTAATTTAGCTACCATCCTTTAATTCTCCACATGATTTTTGTCAGAGACTGTTAGTTACATAGATCATCCCATTTACCCTTTTTAAATATTGGCACATTAGATTTTTTTTCTAGTTCTCTGGAACTTCCTGAGTGTTCCAAGATTTGTTAAAAATCAACATTAATGGTTCAGAGTTTTCTTTGGACAATTCTTTTAATACTTTTGGATTCAAATGATCCAGTATTGCAGGTTTAAAATTGTCTAATAGTTGCTGTTGAACATCCTATGTAGTTACCGATGGAATATAAAATATTTTATTATTACTATAAGATACAAATAAATCATCCTGCTTCTTTCCAAAAACAGAACAGACGTATGTATTGAATACTTCCTTTTCTGCATTAAGACTGACAGTTTTACCATCCTTATCTAATATTAGACCTACACATCTTTAGGTTTTTGTGTGTCCTGATATATTTAAACAATTCCTTCTCAGTGTCCTTAACCCTACTGGCCATAGATTTTTTTTTCCCCACAGATAACACTGCTCTACAGCCAAAATGCTTCTGAAATAAATGTAG
>NW_020664413.1:25921096-25971066 GCF_002925995.2 Terrapene triunguis | reverse complement strand
TTTATCTCTGAAGCAGACGACGTCTCAAAAATTGTAGACCAGTGTAACTTTTAGCTTTCCTTATCCATTCTCTACATTTCCTGTACTCATTAGTATCAACTACCCAATTTTTCCATTTGATTATTTTTTATTATATATATAAATTTTTAAATGCTACTTTCACTTCCCTTCATAATCAGGATTTTTTTTTTTAACAGAAGAAGCATTTTTAAGTGATTTCAGATTTGGGGTTGACATAATAATGCATTCTTAAGTTCTAATTATTCACATTTTTATGTTTACATTTTCAGCCCACTCAGTTTTGGTCATTATTGTTTTCAGCTTGGAAACTTGGTACCTTTTTAAAGGAAGGTGTGTGTGTGTGTGTGTGTGTGTGTGTGTGGTCAGGGCTATATTCTGTTTTCATGTAACAAATAAAATTAGGTCATGATTACTTGCAACTTAGGCAATCACCGACTTTTAATTTGATGATCAATTCATCTTTATTCATCAGATAAAGATAATTAGGTAATTAAGTTTAGACCTTGAAAGGTATGTTAATGTAGCTATTAATAAACAGTGAAAACTGAATAAAGTCTAATAATTTGCATAATCAATTCTGTTTTCTGAAGTCTAACCCAATATGGCTGATGGGATGGATAAGATTGCTTTACTGAGCAGTTTCATGCCTTATTTTTGTTTTCTCATGAGCTTTTCTTTATAGAAGGTTCCTTACCTGATAAATTATATTTTAATAAATTCATAAAGAAAAATGTACCTGCACAGATGGTAATAAATCTCTGGTATTCAGCCTTTGCAGATGGCGTTATGCTCATCCATAGACTCTGTTGTATTCACCAGAGTATTTGTGTTTGGGGCGGAAAAAAACTGTAGAACCTGCTGTAACAGGCAAACTAATGTGGCAGGGTTATTCTTCAAACCTGAGTTACTCCTATACAGTAGAAGACTGCACAGAGCAGGAAACATTGTGTTTAAATAGTTGTAGCCAATCTGTGACAATCTGGACCGCCACACTTGTTACCAAACTGGCCAATTGGAACTTCACAGTGACAGTGGGTACAGCACTGTGCCAAAAGCCCAATTAAAGAGCTCCTGATACGGCCATGTTGGCCTTTTACTAGTCTTCATATCTTTCCTTCGCATTGGGATAGTTTTCTGTTGTGCCTCAAATGTTATCTCCTTGAGAAACTGCTAGCTCTTCTGAACTCCTTTTTCCCCTTAGCTTTTCTTACCATGGGACCTTACCTGCCAGTTCTCTGAGTCACTTAAAGTCTGCTTTTTTGAAGTCCTTATTCTGCTGCTCTCATTCATTCTTTTTCTTAGAATCGTGAAATCTATGATTTCATTGTCACTTTCAGTCCAGTTGCCTTCCACCTTCAGATTCACTAACAATTCCTCACTTTTGGTCAGAATCCAGTCTAAATCTAATAAAGTGTGTCCCCCTTGTTAATTCTTCCACTTTCTGAAATAAAAAATCCCCAGTAAATTCCAAGAACTTACTGGAAATTTTGTGTTTTGCTACGTTACTTTTTCAACAGATGACTGGGTAGTTAAAGTCCCCCTTACTAGCAGATGTTGTGTTCTGAATATTTCTGTTGTTTGTTCTAGAAAAGCCTCCTCCACCTCCTCTTCCTAATTTGGTGGTCTGTAGTAGACCCCGACCATGACATTATCCCTATTTTTAATCCCTTTGATCTTTACTTAGAGACTTTCAACTGGTATACTTGTCAGCTCCTTCTGGACCTCAGAACTAATGTATATATTCTTGATATATAATGCAATATCTCCTCCCTTTTTATCTTGTCTGCTGTTCCTGAACAAGCTATATCCCTCTATATTAATATTCCAGTCATGAAACTTATCCCGCTAAGTTTCTGTGAAAGACTTAGTCATAATTTAGTTATGTATTAAAGTACATTAATTGTGAAAAGGTTGAGCAATTCTGATTCTGTCCATTTGAAGACACTAGCCAGCACATTATAATATTAAATGTGAAGTGTGCGGTTTTGAAATCTCTATTAAGCTGGGACGGAAACTTGTTTACATTTCTTGAGCCTTCATACTGCAGGTGTCATAAATGATCTCATTTTTCAGTCAGATGACCAGCAACAATAACAACCCCCAAAATATCAATTTTCAACAAAATAGATGGTTCTTTCTTCATATCAAATGAGCTCAGGACTCTTTGGGGTGTCAAATTAAAAGGTCGCATGCAAGATCCTTGTGAATGTTGGTACCCCAGACTTCAGAAACCAGACCATTTCTCGCGATCTTGATCTCATTCTTGGTCATGTGTTAGGGAGGCCTGTCTCTACTTGAACCAAGGACTGAAAGCAAACAGCTTATACTTCCCAGCCCCCTCCCTTAGACTGCAGGGTTTACTTTGTAAGGCTTTTTGTTCTGATTTTTTCATCTCTCATTATGTCACACACACAGTCAAAATACTTGTTGAAGTTGGGTGGTGGAAATATTCAATGAAGAATTTATGCCCTTGTACAATAGATGGCTATGACCTCTAATGATGATATGTTATGTTTTTATAGCACCTTTCATTCTAAAGCATGTCAAAAAGAAAAAAAACAGATGCTAAATTCTAGTCTATTACACCTGACCAACTCCATTGAAGTTAACAGGGTTGCATGGGTCTAAGCGAGCACAGAATTTGGTTCTATATATAGTATATAAAATTAATGCATTTCAGGGTTACCAGTGTTATCTCTGAAATGCAGCTGCCTCTGAGAGATAAAGCTGCAGCCCACAGGTACACAACATTCTGCCTACAAATGTGGGAGAGCGAAAATTCTGGGCAAGGTAATAGGGATTGTCCAGTGTATCTAAGTTGATACCATGGGCATCACCAAGTATCTGGGCACTTGTATTTGGGGCAAATTCCTATATTTATGGACACTACCAAGATCTTTAATGCATACACAGAGTCTCAGTTTTTAAAGAACAAGACACAAAAAACTGCTTAGTGCTCAGTTTATCTGCTTTGGAAAGATGAAGGACTAAGTTGAGCCTCCTGGGAATGAAATCTATGGTTCCACAAGGCTAGGAACAGTGTTTCACTTTGAATGTTTAGCTCTCTAAGCCAGTGGTTCTCAAACCTTTTTTTTCGCTGACCACTTGAAAATTGCAGAGAGTCTCAGCGGACCACTTAATGATCTTTCCAAATGTTGTTTATACTGTTAGCTAACTATTGTAAATGCTTTGGATAAAAATGCTATATAAAAATAAACTTAATAATTAACTCTTTTTGTTCTACAAATAAAAGCACACAACTCATATTTTAATATCAGTAGTCTTACCTTTCTAATGTGATGGATGTGCCCTCTTTCCCCTGCCACAGCAGCCACAGAGCTGAGGCTGGGAAGGAGGGCTATCTCTCCCCAGCTGCCACAGCCCTGGAGCTGGGGAAAGTCACCTCTTTCTCTGGCTGCCACAGCCCTGCATGTCTCAAATACCCCCCACTCTCTCTTCTCATCCCAGTGCCCCCTCCTACCTACCCCCTATTCCCGCCAAGGCCACCACCTCATCTTACACATGTGCGTCTTCTCCAGGGTCCAGGCACCTAATTAGTGGAGCCACGCCTGCGCGGCTCCACTAATTAGGTGGGTGGCCCTTCATTCTCTTATGTGCGGCTGCCTAGGTGCACACCTTAGAGGGAACTGTCCGTGGACCACCTGAATGGAACTCGCAGACCACTGGTGGTTCACAGACCACAGTTTGAGAACCTCTGCTCTAAGCCATCCCTCCAGTTTCACAAAGAGTAACTAGTTGCATTATTTTCCTCTTTGGGGACGGTCACCCCATTTTTAAACCCAGTTTATGGCCTTTTTGATTCCAAAACACTAAAGAAGGTTTTGTACAAGATCAACCATATAAAATTCTAATCATTTAGGTTGACAAAATATTTTGATGGGAAAATAAAATATCCTTAGTATTTGCATTCTTATCTGTCACCATAGTAAAAGGCAGGTGAATAGATTTTTCTGCCTAAGCGGGTATATTTTCATGGCAGTTTTGTAAGGCTGGCCAAGGTAAACATATTTGCTGGTCCAATAAAAGGAGTCCCCATCATTTACCTTGTACACAGGTCTCTCAAGCATTAATATTTTCTTGTAAGATATTCTCAGGTGAATTAAACATGTTAACATTGTGAATAACATTTTTGTAATAGATTTAGTAATGCAAACAGGAAAATCGGTCTGATGCTTTTATACACCTATTTTGGCAGTGTGAGCTTTGAGTTTAACAATGCTGAGCAGTCTCTGCAATTCTGATAAAAACCACATGGTGGGGTTGTTACTTTAAGGCTTCGATTAATTAGTGAGTGCATAAAGGTCAGATTGTTGAAGTTTTTCCATCCCCCTGTGTAAATTTGACATGGCTTTTGCATTCTTCAGCAAAGAATTGGGCTCATCTGCCAGCATCACAAACACAATTAAATTCATATCCAAAAAGTTTTCATAGCAGCCTCAACAAGAGTTTTTTGTAGACCTGGAACACCAGGGTCCCGGTGAGGCTTGTTTGAGTTAGCACAAGAAATAGTATGCCCAATTTTGAAACTCACTTTTTTGAAAAATCTTTATATATAAATAATTAAAGTTAATAGGAATGGTGTATATTAGGGATTTGCTTCCTGATTCTTGTGATCTAGATAGAAAGAACATGAGAGTTCTTATTCCTGCCTTAAGTATACAGAGTCTTAGATAAAATGAGTACACAAATGTTAGATGGTAAGGAGCTTAAAAAGTAGACAAGAAAGAAAGAATTCCAAGATGCTTTGTTGTCTTTTTAGGCGAAATTCATTGCCACCTTCTCATAAATCCAGAGTAAGTGGACTTGGGGGAATGGAGATACACTCCCTGATCCATAGGCAGGTTGTGTGGTTCCTTGCAACTCCTGTATGGAGCTGATCCAAAGCCCACTGAAATCATTGGAAACTGACTTCAGTAGTCTTTGGTCAGGCCTAATGGCTTCTGCTTTAGCCTCTTAGCTGGAATACAGGTCATGACCACTGCATACACCCTATGTGCAGGATTTTGGCCACTGAATCTGTATAATCATAGAAACAGCCATATCCCAAATACTCTCCCTGCTGATCACCATACAGGGTGCATGGAACTCCTTGTGTATCTGCTTTTGTGGCCTCGTTCTGACTAAGCAGAGACATGCCATGGTTCTGCTGGATTGGAGGACATCCATGCCTCCTCTTATGATCTTAGTAGAAACAAAGAGCTCCAATTGTTTCTTGAATTCATGGACAAATGCAAGCAAATTTTAAAAACAATATACAGCATTTATTCACTCACCAAACCATGTAAACTCTAAACTTCTCTCTGCTGTTTGTCATGGTTTTATTTTTTCCAGTGAAAACCATGTTTATCTTTTAAAAGATTAGCCCATTCTTACAAGATCCCAACCAACTCCAAAAAATGAGACTCCTAATTATTGCAGCCGTTTGCAAAGTGTGTTCTCTTTGTGAGGCCATAAATCTTTTGTTTTTTGTTGGCATAGGTCAAACCCAGCTGTGGGACTAATTGTGAAATATTTCCCAGCTCACATAACCTTTCTCCTTGAATTGGTGTTCTGTGACCAGGTGCTTAGTTCTCTCCAAGGAATAATTAGTGCTGACACAGCAGTCTATTTGTCTCTGTTTTGACTGTTTAGTTTCTCCTAAAAATTTTTCTTGGGATTTTGATTAAAAGGAATTTGCTCTTTAATCGGGTTTCAATAATAGCATGCAAATGATTAATAAGTACAGTTAGTTGCACTGAGGAGGGCAGATTTAATGTTTTAGTTGCCTAATGTTGCATGAGCATTCGAAGGCTTAGTTGAGTATTTTCCATGGAAGATCTTGGTTTATTGACCGGTACTACTGGAGAAAGTATTGCTTAATCTAACCAGTCAGGGCGCTCTTACATTCATGATATATATGGCCCTCCAGGCCTGAAAAAGGATTCTGAAAGGATGTAAATCTAGGAGCCCATTCTCCTAGCCCCCAATATGACACAAGCAAAAACTAGCCTGGTGCTGGAGGGGCCATCTCTCTCTGATTGGGGGATAGTTCAGCATCCATGCTGATTCAATCCTTGATCTCTCTGTTGGGACGGATCAGCACAGTGGCTTTTGTGATGTGGATCTGCGACTGGGAGCTGGATTATGACCCCCAAACTAATTTAATGTTGGTTGCTGAACACACTTCAGGTGGAAAAAACTTGCTGTTATGATTGACTTGACTTTGATTCAGACTGATGACCTAGAGGTAAAAGGAACTTTATACAATTACTGTTCCTCTGAGCCATCCCACTTGATGTTTCCACTACTTTTATTGACAGCTTTATAAGGAAAAGAATTCCCCTGCCCCTCTTTTAAACATAGTTCCTTGAAAGAATGTATTTGGTTTCAAGTACCTTTGTGATTGTTTTAGATGATCAGGTGTGTTAAGTATGTTTTCTGCAGCAAGAAAACCTTAATTGCACTAGAGTGGACAAAAATGTTTGGGTATGGAGGTGTTATCAGGGTCTGTTATTAATGACTGTACTGCTCCTGTATAATAAAAAAAAATATGGTTTGGATATGAGGCTATTGGCTGCATTAACCTTCCCTACCTACCTGCGCACGCACTCACTGCATTCCTAGGCCTGATTTGAATTCAGAGCAGGCAGGGAGGGCTCTAGAATTAGTGACAGAGAACCCTGTGGATCTCCAGCCAGCCACACAAAGGGACTCCCTTCCATGCTTCTTGCAGATTTACTTCTTCAGCAATGGCAGAACAAAAGGCTCTTGTCTGTGATGCTATTAACTGCCAGCCAGTGCCTACACCATGTAACCCCTTTAATGGGTTCTGGAGCCTGCAGGAGAAGTTAATGCAGCTTGCAGCATCTGTGGGAATCTAGTCCATGTAGAAGTGGGGACATGCTGGTCCCCAGCTCCTTGCCCGCTCTCTAATCATTACGAAGTCTGGAGCCAGAGGTGCAGTGCAGACGGGGAACATCTTTGTTTAGCTGTCCCTCTTATCCGCTGTCTGGCTCTCAGCTGGCTTTCTCTCCCCCTCAGTTTTGTTCCCATGTGTGCAGTGGCATGCAGCATAGGGACAGATGTTAGTGTAGCTGGAGTTTCTTATTATTTTATATCACACTGAGTTCAAAATACTTGCACTCTCATTTGCCCTGATAGGTTGTTGGATTGATTTACTTCAAAGAGATCTGACTTGCAAACATCTGCTTCTTCATCAAACTCTCAAGTCTGGGGCAGCACAAAATTGTCTGAACTTGAGACTAAAGACATTTTTGCCAATGGAGTGTAGAAAAAACCTTCAAATCACAGAAATGTAGGGCTGGAAGGAACCTTGAGAAGTCAAGTCCAGCCCCCTGTGCTGAGGCAAGACCAAGTAAACAGACTATCCTTGCAGGTGTTTGTCTAACCTGTTCTTAAAAACCTCTATTGATGGGGGCTCCACAACCTTCCTTGGCAACCTATTCCAGCATTTAACTATCCTCATAATCAGACAGTTTTCCCCAAAAAACTAATATAAATCTCCTTTACTGCAGATTAAGCTGATCATTTTTTGTCCTACCTTCAGCTGAACAATTCATCATCATTATCCTATTTATAAGAGCCAGAACATATCTGAGGACTGTTATCAGGTCCCTGAGTTTTGTTTTCTCAGAACTAAACATGCCCAGTTTTTTTAACCTTTCCTCATAGGGTCAGGTGTTCTAAACCTTCTTTCATTTTTATTGATCTCTGGACTGTCTCCAATTTGTCCACATCTTTGTTAAACTGTGGTGCCAAAAACTGGACAACAGTACTCCAGCAGAGACATCACCTGTGCTGAGTATAGCGAAACAATTTATTTCCCATGTCTTACATATGATGCTCCTATTAACACACCCAGAATATTAGCATTTTTGCAACTGCATCATGTTGTTAGCTTATATTCACTTTGTGATCCAGTACTATTGCCTAGCCAGTTATTCCTCATTTTGTATTTCTGTATTTGAATTTTGCTTCCTAAGCGTAGTACTTTGCACTTGCCTTCACTTAATTTCATCTGTTAATTTCAGACCAATTCTCCAATTTATCAACGTCCTTCTGAATTCTAATCCTGTCCTCCGAAGTGCTTGCAAACCCTCCCAGCTTGGTGTCATCTGCAAATTTTATAAGTACACTGTCCACTCTGTTATCCAAGTCATTAATGAAAATATTGATTAGTACCAGACACAGGACAGACCCCTGTGATACCCCATTAGATATATCCTACTAATTTGACAATGAACCATTGATAGCTACTCTTGAGTACAGTTTTTCAACCAGTTGTGCATCCACTTTATAGTAATATCATCTAGACCACATTTCCCTAGTTTGCTGATGAGAAGGTCATGGGACTGTCAGAAACCTTTAAGATCAAGATATGTCACACTTATTTCTTCCTCTGATCAACTAGGCCAATAACTTGTCAATGAAGGAAACTAGGTTGGTTTAGCATGATTTGTTCTTGACAAATCTATGTTGGCTTAAGCTATTACTTATAACCATGTTATCCTCTCGTGCTTACAAATTGCTTGTTTAATATTTTTTCAAGTATCTTTTCAAGTATTGAAGTTAGTTTATAATTCCCTAGGTCCACTTTATTTCCCTTTTTAAGGATAGGTGCATTGTTTTCCCTTCTTCAGTCCTCTGGGACCTGACCAATCCTCCAGGAGTTCTGAAAGATAATCACTAATGCTTCCGAGATTGCTTCAGGTAGTTCCTTAAGTACCTTAGAGTGAATTTCATCCAGCCTGCTGACTTGAATGCATCTAACGTATCTAAATATTCATCAAGCTGTTCTTTCCTGTTCTGGCTTGCATTCCTTTTCCCTTATTGTTAATATCAACTTAGTAAAGCATCTGGTCACAATTAACTTTTTTAGTGACGATTGAAGCAAAATAGGCATTAAACACCTCAGCCTTTTTGATGTCATCTGTTATTAGCCCTTCTTTCCTGCAAAGTCGTTGGCCTCCTTTTTCCTTCATTTCTCTCTTGCCTGTAATGTAATATAAACTCTTTTTGCCTTTATGTCCTTTGCTACGGGTAATTCATTCTGTACCTTAGTCTTTCTGATTTTTGTGCCTAAATGCTTGTGCTATTCTTTTGGGGTCATTCTTAGCAATTTGTCCATGTTTCCACTTTTGTAGGATTCCTTTTTGATTTCCAGGTGATTAAAGAGCTCCTGATGCAGTCATATTGGCCTCCTATTATTTTTCCTGCACATCGGGAGAGTTTTTTGTTATGCCTTTAATATTGTTCCTTTGAGAAACTGCCACCTATCCTGAACTACTTTTTCCCTAAGATTTTCTTCCGATGGCACCTTACTTGTTCTCTTGAGTTTGTTAAAGTCTGCTTTTTTTAAAAGGCCATTATCCTTATTCTGCTGCTCTCACTCCTTCCTTTCCTTAGAA
The DNA here is from genome assembly GCF_002925995.2 of Terrapene triunguis. NCBI lineage: Eukaryota > Metazoa > Chordata > Testudines > Emydidae > Terrapene > Terrapene triunguis. The sequence continues at coordinate 25,961,617 of NW_020664413.1, read as the reverse complement.
TCATAAAATTTATCTTTTCATGATGACTTTTACTCCATTTGTCTTCTACTTTCAAATGTGCAACTAATTCCTCTCCCCCCCCCCCCCCCCGGTTACTTTCTCCACTTTCTGAAACAAGTTGTTCACAACACATTCCAAAAATTTATTGGATATTTTGTATTTTGCTGCATTACTTTTCCAACTGATGACTGGGTAGTTAAATTACCCCATTATTACTAGGTCTTGTGTTGTGGATATTTATGTTTGGAAATGCCCACTTTGATAGAGGATCCTTTTAAAGGGAAAGTAAAAACAAAATTGTCAACCCTGGTGCTTGGTTGAATAAAAGTTTTAAGTTCTTTAAAGATTCCAGATGTAACCCAGACCTTCTCTTAACTCTCCTAAGCAAGCATTCAGCTATAAATGAAAAACATTGATTTGTTTTTATGATATAACGGAAGAGACATTTTTAAAAGATCTAAAAAAAGATCATAGTTGTTTCTATCTAAATCCATTTCATTTTTCATTTTACATCCAGAGAATCCCACAGTACTTCATCAATTACCTATTTAGAACACCACATACTCTCTTTGCATCCCTCCACTGGGTTCCCTTTCTTTGTCACATCAAACATAAGCTACTTGTGTTCACTTTCAAAGCTCTTCATGGCATATTCCCACCTTACCTATCATCTCTTTTTTGCTATTGATTTGTCGACGCCCACCATCACCCACTCGGTAAATTTTCAAACAAGCACTTTTGTGCTTTATCCCGTGCTGTCCCTCATGCTTGGGACGAGCTCCCCGTAAATATCCACAAAGCTACCTCATTATCCTCCTTCAAATTCCTCCTTAAATTTCCTTTGCAGTGATGTCTACAGAACATTTGACAACTGTTGGGCTTCTGGTGTGCTGACACCACTGCCTACCATGCTAACCAATATTGTCTCAATTGTTTCCTTGTACTGCTCCCCGCACCAGTCTGTCTGTCTGTCTCCATTTGGTGTCTCTTGTTTCATACTTACATTGTAAGCAGGGCCCATCTCTTTTGTTCTGTGTTGGTACAATGGAGGGTACTACAAATATAAATAATAGTAATAAATAAAGTACTCGCCTCTGGGGTGTTGAGCAGCAACCAGTAAATGCACAACATGTAGGATAATGATGAGGACACTGGGACAGACCCCTATTTGTTTGTGGAATAACAAATTATTTTTATGTCCACGCAGAGTGGGTAAGGACTGGTGTTTTAAGGTTTCATCTGAAAGACTCCCATGTAGTAAAAAGAACAGGAGTACTTGTGGCACCTTAGAGACTAACAAATTTATTTGAGCATAAGCTTTCGTGGGCCACTAACTAACGGCTAACTAACACGGCTGCTACTCTGAAACGTCCCACGTAGTAAAATGCATGCAACTCAATCTGTTTACCTCAGGGGAGTGGAGGTGGGCCTCCTGGATTTGAACCGGTAGCTCCAAACACAGAGCCAAAGACTTACTGAGGAATAGATTCTGTCTAGCCCTTCTGTGCTCATGCGTGGCTTGGCAAAATTTCTGTCCCCAACTGTTCTGCCAAGGTTCACCAAAAAGGGGACGGTGTAGCTGAACTCATGGCTCCCCTTCCCACGGGCTAGCCACATGGGGAAGAAGTTAGCTGAACTCATGAAGGTGATTATCCGTGTGTACACTCCTCTGCATACCAAGGACCTTTGGAACCTGCAGGAGAGAGTCAGAATGCCTGGCGTACAGCCCCTGAAGAACTGCCCTCAATTCAGGGTTGTGAATAAATGACATAAACTAGCCAGGCAAAGCATGGAGCTCAGTGTCCATGAGAGCTATTCTTGACTTGCTTAGGATTAGTCAGAACCATAGGATTTGCCGACTACCTGGGTAATAGTAATATGACATTTGATGAACCTAACAAACCTGATGCCTTATGAAACTATCCTCTTCAACGTGTACATAAATGTCTCCAGTCTCCAAAAGATTAACCCTATGCAATCTGAGGGCAAGAAAATAGTACTGTTTAATTTATAAAGAGTGAGCCAGTTGAGTTCTTTTCCCTCCTTTGTTAGAATTTTTGCCTAGAGAATGGGTTCATGCTGTGCTGACTGTCGGTCTCATAACAATATTTGTCATGAGAATAAGAAATTGGAATTGTAACACATACTTCTTAAAATGGAAAATAATATGCTATTAGACCACAAATACACAACTTCCTGGTAGGGGTTTGATTTTTCAACTCATGAAAACAAGGAACTTAAATTCAAGGCTGTGAAACTGGACTGACTGCTTGCCTATGACTCTCTTGATGTGCCTACTTATTTAAAGATCTGTATTGCAATGTGGTATGATATACAATATATAGTGAGCATCAAAGTGCTGAGTTACTTTCCTTTTATAAATTAAGGTCAGATTTTTAACTAGACATTTCTTGGACTTCTTCCAGAGATAAATTTAAGAAAGTCAGATACTTGGTAGAACTAGGCCAAATTCTCCAGTGCAATCTAGCCCCTTTATGCCACTCTGGGAGTATAAAGTATAAACCTGGTGGAAACAGCCTGGGAAATATCCACCACATCAGGGATTCTCTGGGCTGTGAAGAGCTGCCAGCAGGGCCGGATTTAGGGGCAGGCAGCCCAGGTGACCGCCGGGGATTATGATGCCCCCCCATATGTAATTCAAAATAAAAACAATGCTATACCATAAAATAAAATTTTATTTTTCGAAATGACACAAAACTTACATGTATGCTGAAATTAAAATAGCTTCTTTCTAGATTTTCTGATAGCAAAATTCTGGATAAGTTCATCGAAGCTGACTCGAGGAAGCATGTCCGCTTCCATAACAATAGGGAAAGTGAATCAAGTCTGTCCTGACACATTGTTGTTCTCTGAGGGTTTTTTTATTCTTTTCAGCTGAGAAAAAGAGCATTCTGTGGAGCAGTTAGTAATCATCAATGTTAGAAAAATACGTAGTGCGATCTCTACATTTGGAAATACACATTGTATTCCGTCTTTCAATATTGTGCCATGAAGATCAATGTGACTGAATTTCATTTTTCCTGTTTCATTAAACTTTGCGCGCATATAACAGTGGAACTGCCGTACTTCTCCATAGAGATTCATGTTCAAGTCAACAGGGTATGAGTCAACTAGCTTTTGGGAACCTTGTGAATATTGTTCATCAGGTAAGTCCATATCGTTTAGAAAAGAAAATCTACTTGATACTTCTTTGTACACTTCACCTCTCCTTTTCATATGAGCTTCAAATGTATCAGTTATAGCGTATCAATTATTAAGTGTATCAATTATTTCTTAACCAAGAAATTTCCATTCTGCAGTGATCCAAATGGTCTGCCTTTCCGGGGATCAAATGACACATGTTCAGCTAATGTTTGAATAACAGCTATAACACGCTGCAAGACATGTTGCCAGTATTCACGCTCCCCTTTAATTTGTTCTTCCAATTTTTGTGTCAATCCAAATCCCTGTCTTCGATTTAAATATGTCAACATTGACTCTCTGTGAGTAGTGCTATTTTCATGTTTTTCAATTAAAACAGTATTCCGCCAGTCACTAAATCCATCTGCAGCAAACTGGGATGTTGAAGGTTTATATGCAAAACGTTTGCAAACAAAACAGTACACAGACCCTGTTGATGGTGAATACAGTAGCCATTCTCGAGTGTATTTCTCACCATTCGCTTTCATGCTGAAAAATATTTTTTGTGGACAATATCTTGTTTGTTTGCCATTGGTAAAAGTCCGACGTGATTTCTCAAATGGCCGAGTGTGGTGTTGACAGTCATTTGGTCCACAATCTATCCAGTAAGCTACATCATTGGTACTGAAATCAACCCACATACCAGGATCTTTTCTCCTATTATTTACAGCATGAGCAGGTTCAGTCTCTGACACATCCACACCTTCTAGAACAATGTCTGTTTTACCACCAGGAGTAGGATGATCAGTTACAGTCTCTGATACATCCACATGTTCTGGAATGGTGTTTGTTTCACCAATAGAAGAAGGGTCAGTCTCTGAAACACCTACAGGTTTTGGAACGATGTCTGTGCTACTGAGAGACGATGTTGCTTCTGGTGGATTAGCTTTGAAAAATTATGTCAGCTTTGGAAGATTTGGGAAAATTTCACTAGTGTTTTGTTTCTTTTCTTCTGCCAGTTTACGTTTCTGTGCTCCATTCAGTCGGTTATGTTTCATCCTGCCCCTTATCTCATTTATCTGAACTTAAAAAAAAAAAATTACAAACGTACACTATTTTTATATATATATAAAAGAGAAAAAAATGAATCAAGTATGTATAACTCAGAAGAATATATCAATAATAAAACATAAATTTATTGCAATACATGACAGGATCTGAGTTCCGCGCATTATTTCGATCTACGTAGATAGGACGCCCCCCTGGTTTAGGTAGGGATAAGTAATAAAAAGAGAACAGAAAAACAGGGGAAGAGTGTGTAGTGGAGTGTAAGGAAGTCTAACAAAGTTCTGATTTTTTCCCATGATGACTACTTCAATGCTTTTTTTGAAATATCAAATATCAAATTTTTTCCAAAAAAATCTCATTTTTTTGGTGCCCCCTGCTTTGCTGGTGCCCTGAGCACGTGCTTAGTCTGCCTATTGGGTAATCCAGCCCTGGCTGTTAGCAACAAAAGGAAAAATAGAATGTTTGAAGTAAAATGCTTTAGGTATTTTGTATGTGGATTCATTTTTCACTATCCTCCTAGAATGTTCTGGACATTTGTAGAATCTCATGGAACCTCCCAGACTTTCTGAGAACTATGTTTTCCTTGCTTTTATTTGCTTATATATGTCACGAATAAATACAGCTTTACAGATCCTAGTGTGCAGATTTATTGTCTTATATGACCGGGATAAATCATGCAAAGTCGTGAAATGGGCTACAAATACAATAAAAAATAAGGTATTCAAAAGTTTAACAATGTGGGGGGGGGCACCGAAGACTCTCCTTGCCTGGGGTGCCATTTGGTGTAGGGCCAGCCCTGGCTGACAGAACAGCTTTATATGGCCCATGAGGTAAGGGGTATGCTGGAAGCCTTTCAAGGTGCAGTGACCTCAACATGCTGTGCTCTAGCTATTCTCAGCTGCCAGAATGGCCCATAGTGGGGCCATTGCAGCTGTACACAAATTAAAGCACTCTTGTAACTTACAATGGAGGTCAGGACCAGAATACAAGAGGTGCAAATTTGTCTTAAGATGCTCCTTCACCCTTACTCTTTACTTGTGCTGGGCAGAGCTGGGCCAAAATGGAGAAACTGACATTTAGTACCTGCTAGACAGTGAGCAGTGTGTATAGAGAATAGCAGATAGCTGTTTTTGCTAAAGCTAACCACAGCACACACATTAATTTCCAGCCCAATGAAGATCCTTCCTGGAAACCTATAAACATTCAGCCGTAAAAGCAAATAGTCTCCCACTCTCATAGTTTCAGATGGAGTTGTCCCCTTCCTGGACTGATGTTAAAAATCCCCAAGGTATTTGTTTGCATAAGGCTGCCTTTAGTGTTGCTGCTGATGACTTAGAATTTTCTTTTTCTTGCTGCTTGGAGAGCCTTGCTCCTGATTTGCAGCCACTTTGTGGTGGGCTGAGGAGAAGAGACAGCAGTGAGAGATGCTGTAGGTTTAAAAATGGGAGGAAAAGAGTGTTTAGTCATTGCAGTCCTAAGGCTTTCTGGGTGATGAGTTTGTGGTTTTATAGTGAAATATAAATCCATGCCCCAGCAATGCAATGTTTTATATAATGGGCTTGAAGGATCAGAAAGACAAACATATGATAGTTCAACCGCAGTAATTTTGTCCACAATCCCTAACCGATCCTTTCATCAAATGATTGGGAACTTGGTGCAGACAATGTTGCTTGGTATTTTCTGTCTGCATTTCAGTTAGTTCCATTGTAGGGCAGCCTTATCATACAGAGAGAATATTTTCAGGGCATAGTGGGTAAGATTTACATTTCACTGTGATAGCACAGTCATTCTATCCTCTTTGAGATGATTTAGAAGATTATTTACCTGTGATATCATTACACCTTGTGCTATAGTGAAACCAACAGCCTGATTATTGCTCTTCATGCCTCCAGAATACACACTCTGGGTCCAGTCCAGTAGCCACTGAAGACTCGTGTTGACTTCAGTGGGCTATGGGTCAGGCCATCTGTTATAACAGGCACCACAGAGAAGAGATTGTAACTAGTGACTATCCCTGCTTTTCACATTCAAAATCTCATCCAATCGCTGGCACAAACTGAAATAGTAAGTCAGGAAACCAATTAGAAATTGACTTTACGTTGGACAGTATTGCAAACTCCTCTCCAGTCTTTGATTCTACTCTTCTCTCCTGCTTGTTGCTACATTTTCAGCCCTCTTTCTGGCTTTCTCCATCACCCTTATCTTTGTTGATCTCTAGATAGAATTTTGGCCATGGAGCATGGACAGACATTTTTCATGGATGGTCTAGGTATGCTTAATCCTGCTTCTACACACGGGGATGACCTCTTGAGATCCCTTCCAGCCGTACATTTCTATGGTGATGTGCTCAAATGGAACAAATAAGGATTGTCCAGACTAGCTTTTATAATGTGTTAGCTACTCAAGTTAATTGGCAGTTAGTTAACTCAAGGTAAAAAATCTCCATTGAAGACAACCCCCAGGAAGTTCCTGGTGTGCTGCTTCCTCTCTAGGTCCATATGTAACCACCATAATTGCAGTATCTGAGCACCTCATAAATATTAATGTATTTGTCCTCACAACTCCCCATGGTGGTAGAGAAGCATTATTATCCCCGTTTTATGGATAGTTCTACGGGACACAGAGATTGTGACTTCCCTGAAATTGCACAGGAGGTCTGTAGTAGTGCTGGGAATTAAACCTAGGCATCCTACATCCCAGTCCAGTGCCTTAACTATAACACTATCCTTCCTATCCTCTACTGGCCTGCAGAACAGCATCTGTCTTTTCAGTCCTTTGCTTTTCTGTTCTTTTGAAGCCTTGAAATTTTAACTATATTGTGGGGATTACAAATCCATCTCCCTCCACCCCCGGACACTGTACAGTACGTATTACATCCTGCATTCCCTGAAGTTGGAATTGCATTGAGTCATGGAAAACACTAAGGAACACTCCCACATACTTAAAAGCAAAAACTACCTTGTTTTAAGGAATCACACTGCCATAAGTCTTCCTTTTACGTGATGTCTTGCCCACACAATCGTGAGCTTTATCAAATGACTCCAGTCTCAAGCTATGGCTACTCAGCATATCCAGTTGAAATAGTAAGATAGGGGTTAGCTGTTTGCACAAAATTCTGCAGCAATTATGATGAAACGCAATTCATTCCAGGATTATGCTGATCACCATGGCAACCTGCATTCAAAATAGGAACATACAAGACAGTTTAGAGTAAGAAAAGCAAGTTCCATCCCTTATTAAACAATACATACTATAGATTTAACAAAACAATTCTTAAATGGAGGCATAAGCCTCCTCACTTTTAATTGCAGTCATATTATGATGCACATAGAATCTTGTATGAATTTAGGTAAGAAAATGTTATGCCTCATGAAGTGTGTATCTGTCACAGAATAGCTAACCTTTTACTTTGCACTGCATAACAGATGTACTATATATTTTTGACTTTTCTGACTAACAGCAATTAGTAAGGGAGGAGAAGTGACTATTGCAGGCAGAATTCCCAGGTTAGCAAGTCATCCTATTTTTAGGTGCATCTTGAAGGCAAAGCTATTAAGTTCTTGCTTACTACAGCTTCACTTCTCTCTCTAGAATTATTGCAGTTTGAGCAGGGTGATAGAAAAGACTAAAAGGGTTTTTTGCAGATATGGTCTGAATGCAGTACTGCCAATTCCAAGGCTGAAATATTATGAATAGGGCCTACCAAATTCATGGCCATGAAAAACACGTCACGGCCTGTGAAATCTGGTCTTTTGTGTGCTTTTACCCTATACTTTACAGATTTCATGGGGGGAGACCAGCATTGCTCAAATTGGGGGTCCTGACCCCAAAGGGAGTTGCAGGGGGGTCGCAAGGTTATTTTAGGGGTGTCGTGATATTGCCATCCTTACTTTTGCACTGCCTTCAGAGTTGGGTGGCCAGAGGCTGCTGACTGAGGGCCCAACTGCAGGCAGCAGCGCAGAAGTAAAGGTGGCAATACCATACCACGCCATCCTTACTTCTGCACTGCTGCTAGTGGCAGCTCTGCGTTCAGAGCTGGGTTCCCGGCCAGCAGCTGCCGCTCTCCAGCTGCCCAGCTCTGAAGGCAGCACCTCCGCCAGCAGCAGCACAGCTATTAGGGTAGCATTACTGCAACTCCCCTCTACAATAACCTTGCGACTTCCCCACAACTCCTTTTTGGGTCAGGACCCCTACAATTACAACACCGTGAAATTTCAGATTTAAATACCTGAAATAATAAAATTTACGATTTTTAAAATCCTATGACCGTGAAATTGACCAAAATGGACCGTGAATTTGGTAGGACCCTAATTCTGAACCAGGCTCCAAAAAAATCATACAATTGGCTTAAAATCATGATTTAAAAAAAAAAAGTTGGGGTTTTTATTCATCCTTTTTTTTCTTTTTAAATCTCTAGGATTCATGTTTTCAAGCTTTCCTCCACAACCTCAGTCTAAGACCCAATGGAAACGTTCTGTTTTAAATGGATGCTGGGGTTCCAATATAATCACATCAATCCAGGAACACGGGCTTTAAGAAAAACACCAAGCATCATGAGACTCAATGAAATTGAGAGATTTGGCAATGGTCTAGTCATTAGCATAGAAATAGAAGCTTATTTCTATAAATCATTCCATAGTGTAACTGAAAGGGAACATATCTAGGTATTTTGATGGGTCTTAGACTAGCAACAAAGTTCTTAACTTCTGATTTTACATTCAAGTTTACATTCCTTGCTTTACCTCTCCTAAGTATGCAGAAGCATAGGGAGCATGCGTACAACTGAGGAAATATTATCTGTGACAAAACTGTTGGTAAGGGCAGCCCATGCATGTATTTATCCAAGAGGTTTCTCGAGTACCTCTCACTTTGGTGTCTAAGTGTTTAACTAAAGTACAAAGAGACAATAAGAAACATAAGGTTGGAGTGTTATCTCGGAAGGATAATTGTGTTCCCTTTATTTTAATTATTATTATTTATTATTTGTTTCTGATAGCACATGCATTGTGCTTGGCACTTTCCAGACACTCAGGAAAGAATGGCCCCTGTCCAAAGGAGCTCATGGCACAGGAGCAGACAGAGAGGTAGACGGAGGTTGGCAGAAGAGAAATAACAAATAGGGGATTTTATTTTATATACAAATTGGCTAGTTCATTGGCAGCACAGCAGAAATGGACCTTTAAGAAGAACTTAAAGGTGGACAGTGTTAGACAACTGGGAATTCATACCAGGCATAGAAGGGATGTGCGGAAGAGGTCATAGAGGCAGCTGTGTAAGAAGCTGAGTTGGTGGATGAGTGTGAGAACACTGGTGGGGCAGGAGGGGTGAGACAAAGCATGATGGTGGGGAATAAGCAGTGTGTGGCACAGTTATATAGGACTTTGAAAGTGGTGATGAGATGCTTAAATTTGATAAAATAACAAGAGGGGAGGGATATAATCTAACTGATGGTCTAGGAAGATGACTTTAGACCCTGCATGTTTGTTTCTTTTTCATGTTGTTGTCCTGTAGGAAAGTTAAGGGTAATGAGAATCCAATACTTCCCCCCCCACTGAAATCATTTTACTTCCTGATCCATTGACCAACAAGCACAGACCAGATGTGACTGGTTCAGAATGCAAATCTGTTTGAGGCATAGGATGCCCAGAAAATGCTCTAAAATAACTGATTAAACAGATTAAAATAGTATCATGAGGAAATGATTTTGGTCTGTCAGAAATTGCTTTCTCATACTCGTGTCTGTAAAATTTGATGTCTGCTTTTTTAGAAAGTGGATGTCTGGGCATGTTTTCATTGTATCCAAAACATTAAAGTGGAAACTGATACATATATACATTGCACATTGTAACTTAGGAACCAGCTGTTGTTTCTTTTATAAGTGGTAGCTTTAAAGAGATTTTTGAGATACTTATATTATTTGAAAATAGAAAGATTTTCCCCCCTCTCAGATTTGCTTAATAAATAGAATAGCACAAGTGTAAGGTAGAAATTTTTCTAATCAGCTTTAACTTACTGTGCTATTTCTCCATTGTACAGAATTTTAAAAATTACTATCATCCCTTAGGCTCATACGTGGGTATGTCTCAAGTGGGTGAATGACTCAGGGTTGTGGTAAAGAATAACAGAATCTTTCAAATTATGCCAAACCAACTTAATTTCCTTTTTTTTTTTGACAGCATTAGTGGCCTAGTGAATAGGGGAAGCAGTAGATGTGATGCATCTTGATTTTAGTAAGGCTTTTGACATAGTCCCACACAACATTCTCATTAGCAAACTAGGGAAATGTGGTCTAGGTGAAATTACTGTAAGGTAGGTGCAAAACTGGTTGGTTGAAAGACCAAAGTCAAAGAATAGTTACCAGTGGTTTGATTTCAAACAGGGATGGTGTATCAAGTGGGATCCTGCAGGGGTTAGTCATGGGTCTGGTACTAGTCAGTGTTGTCACTAATGAGTTAGAAAATGGAGTGGAGAGTATTCTTATAAAATTTTCAGATTACACCAAACTGTGAGGGGTTGCAAGCCCTTTGAAGGACAAGATTAGAGTTCAAAAGGACCTTGACAAATTGCAGAATTGGTCTGAAATCAACAAAATGAAATTCAGTAAAGATAAATGCAAAGTACTACATTTAAGAAGGAAAACTAAAATGTACAACGACAAAATGGAGAATAACTGTCTAGGTGGTATTACTGCTGAAGAGGATCTGGGGGTTGTAAAGAATCACAAATTGAATATGAGTCAACAATGTGCTGGAGTTGCAAAGAAGGCTAATATAATTCTGGGGTATATTAACAGGAGTTGCAAGTAAGATATGGGAGGTAATTGTCCCGCTCTACTTGGCACTGGTGAGGCCTCAGCTGGAGTACTGTGTCCATTTCTGGGCACCACACTTTAGGAAAGATGTGGAAAAATTGGAGAGAGTCCAGAGAAGAGCAACAAAAAGTGATAAAAGATTTAGGAAACCTGATCTATGAAGAAAGGTTTTTTTAAAAAAACTGGGCATGTTAGGTTTGAGAAAAGAAGACTTAAGGGGGACCAGATATATCTTCAAATATGTTAAGGGTTATTATAAAGAGGAGCGAGATCAATTGTTCTCTGTGTCCACTGAAGGTAGGACAAGAAGTAATGGCCTTAATCTGCGGCAAGGGAGATTTAGGTTAGATATTAGGAAAAACTTTCTAATTGTAAAGGTAGTTAAGCACTGGAATAGGCTTCCAAGGGAGGCTGTGGAATTTCCATCATTGGAGGTTTTTAAGAATAGGCTGGACAGTCACCTGTGAGGGATGGTCTAGGTTTACTTGGTCCTGCCTCAGTGCAGGGGGCTGGACTTGATGATGTCTCAAGGTTCCTTCCAGCCCTATGTTTCTATGATTTCTTGGTCATCAGGCCTGTGCAGCCCAGGGTGGTTGGTCAGCGTCCTATCTGAAGTGACTTAGTGTTCTTAGTGTTCATTTTTAGAAAGCAGGTGACAATAGTATAAAATCCAGCACAATTAGCAATAATTGTCACCCTTGCCTAGAAGTCTCAGCAGAGAGACCAATGACTGAAGGAGTATAGAAACTGAACTACCCTCTCAATCCTAGAGGTGAATTCTCCAGGTACCATTTAAAGCACATTGACAAGGTGGTATGAGTAGGCATGGAGCTTGCCCTGCTGCTGCCCATGATGTACCTGTTCTATGGGTATTATAATTAGAGGGTGTCATTTATCAGGGTTATTAATCTGACACTTCTGCGAGTATTAAAAGTATTTAAGTGGGCTATGGGAAGGCTGCCAGTGTTTTTGAATTACCTGTGAAGAATTGGGAGTCTGGGAGAACTGGTGGGCATTTTGCTGTGTGCTGCAAAACTTGCTTTTGGTCACCAAACCATGGCCATGACCTTTGCTGCACTGACTAACCTTTCTGGAAGTACCTGCTCCTAATATAATACTTCTTGAAATGATGTTTTAGTGCCTGTAATGGACATTTACAGAGGATGAAATAACACTTCTGGGAGTCTGCACTGTTGGTAAATGATGGCTCAGCTCAGTGGATTGTTGAGTAAAGGTGGAGGGAGAGGGCATAAGTTACCTACAGGGAAGGAGGAAGTTTTTACCAGCCACTGTTCAGAAAAGATGGAAGAGATCTCATTACCTTCACCCAACTGTTGAGAAGCTTGGCTCCCTGGGATGGTGTTTTAATGAGCATATAAAACCCAACAAGTTTCAGGTATTGAACCAGATATTCACATATTCAGAGCTTGTCTCCAACTTACACCCACTCCTCTGCTGCCACCCCTCCCCTACCCTCGAAACTGGAATTTCAGGTAGGCTCTTCGAAGGATGAATGAATATGTATCGGCTGCAAGGGAGACAATGCACTTTCAAAGTCGATGGTAAGAGCAAATGTGTGTGTTGGGAAGAATGAGCTGCAGTGACAATAAAATCCAGTAAATCTTTGAATATCTCCTTCCTGCTGCCATAAAAATATTAGAGACTTTTTTATAAAAGTGTTTTTTTTATGAATAGGGCTCTGAAGCTGATGTACTAAGCTCTAGTTAGCTTCCTCAGCTATGAAGTGCTGCACATAAATGCCTGTTGGAAGAATCATTTCCTGTTCTGGATTTGTTGCTGAACAGGTATTTGATAGTATTTAGTCTTGCTCCTGTTATAATAGCTGTGTGTGTAGTAGTAGCAGTAATATATCTGTAATTTTGGTATAGAAATTGCCTCCCCCATGTCTGCAAAAAGCTTACACCATAATCTGTAACAAGGCACAACCATGACTTCCCAGTGCAGTGAGATGATACGTTCTTCGGCTTTTAAATAAGCCCAGTGGATGTCTTCCCAGGGCAGATGATGACATGTCCAGGCTAATGGCAAAAGAGAAAGTAATAACTTTTTGTACTGAAATGAAAGCTGAAACGTAGCATACAAAGAATATGAATGTACAGTAGAACCTCAGAGTTACGGACATCTTGGGAATGGAGGTTGTTTGTGACTCTGAAGTGTTCGTGATTCTGAAAAAGCTGTTATAGGATGCTCCTGAGGGCGGACTTCTTGAAGTGGGGGCTCACAGCTCTGCAGTGGCTGCCTGGCGAGTGGGGGTGGGGACAGGCAGCTTGTTCTTGCCCCCTGCCGCAAGGGTGATGAGTGATGCATGCTGGGGCACTGCAGTGTCAGTGGGCGCGCGGTGCAGGCTGTGGCCCTTTAAAACTGAGCTGCTTCTCCAAAGCACAGCGTACAGGCAGGAGCTCGGCCTCCGGCTTCAGCAGCTTACACTCCAGGCCAGGTTTCAGTAGCAGCTCGGGAAGTTTCTTTCCCCTACCCCGCCCCCGGGCTCTGAGCTTGCAAGCTTGTCCCTATCCCAGCCTGGGGCAAGGAAAGGGGAAGACGGCGTTCACCACCTCCTACCTAGTGAAGGGATTGTGTGGTGTTCTGGCAGTGTTGTGGTACTTGTTGGGGGTTGTTTTGCTGTGGGTGGTAGTGTTTTGGTTTGTTTTGTTTCCCGGACTAACAGGACTTAGGTGGGAAGGCTATGATAGATACAGAGGCAGCAGTGGTAATGACCCAAGCAGTGGAAGGCACAATGAAGATGACTGGATGTGGAAGCTGCGGTATGTACATGATCCTGGAGGGGGCATCTGAAAAGAGTTTCGTCTGCATGAAGTGCCGCCTGATAGAGCTGATGGAAGAAAAGATCCGAAGATTGGAGATGCAGGTGGAAACTCTGGTTGAGTTTAGAAAGGGGTTCGAGCAGATGATGGGGCAAAGACACGAGGAGGCTGAAGGGAAAAGCTCAGACTTGCAGATGGAAGCAGGAGCAAAGAACTCTGAGGGGATGGAGCTGGGTGAGGAAAGTGGACAGTGGATGCATGTGACTAAGAGAATCTGGCAGAGGAAAAGACGGGCTAGTGAAGGAGAAATAGAACTCAGGAACAGGTTTGCGGAGTTGGAAAATAAAGAAGGGGCACAGCAGGTGGTCACTAAAGGTGGAGGGCAAGGAAGAAGAGAAGAGCAGCTAGTTCTATAGGAAGAGGGGAAGAGTCAATGGAGATAGTATCCTCTTGGGGCTCATATTTGGTGCTGATGGGTTGCAGAGGATTGCAAGGGAGAATAGGAATCGAGAGGACCTGCAGCCAGAGGGAACAGGGGATAGACTGGAGAATTGCACCATCACCAGGAAAAGGCAGGTCTACATGATTGAGGACTCCTTACTGAGAAAAATAGACAGGCCTGTAACCAGAGCTGATCCAGAGAACAGAAGGGTGTGCTGTACCAGCAAGAGGGGATGCCATTTTAGATTTGGTTTTGGTGAGTAGTGAAGACCTCATAGAAGAAATGGTTGTAGGGGACAACCTTGGTTCGAGCGATCATGAGCTAATTCAGTTCAAACTAAATGGAAGGATAAACAAAAATAGATCTGTGACTAGGGTTTTTGATTTCAAAAGGGTGAACTTTAAAAAATTAAGGAAATTAGTTAGGGAAGTGGATTGGACTGAAGAACTTGTGGATCTAAAGGCAGAGGAGGCCTGGAATTACTTCAAGTCAAAGTTGCAGAAACTATCAGAAGCCTGCATCCCAAGAAAGGGGAAAAAATTCATAGGCAGTTGTAGACCAAGCTGGATGAGCAAGCATCTCAGAGAGGTGATTAAGAAAAAGCAGAAAGCCTACAAGGAGTGGAAGATGGGAGGGATCAGCAAGGAAAGCTACCTTATTGAGGTCAGAACACATCAGGATAAAGTGAGAAAGGCCAAAAGCCATGTAGAGTTGGACCTTGCAAAGGGAATTAAAACCAATAGTAAAAGGTTCTATAGCCATATAAATAAGAAGAAAACAAAGAAAGAAGAAGTGGGACCGCTAAATATTGAGGATGGAGGGGAGGTTAAGGATAATCTAGGCATGGCCCAATATTTAAACAAATACTTTGCCTCAGTCTTTAATGAGGCTAGTGAGGAGCTTAGGGATAATGGCAGGATGACAGATGGGAATGAGGATATGGAGGTAGATATTACCACATCCAAGGTAGAAGCCAAACTCAAACAGCTTAATGGTACTAAATCGGGGGGCCCAGATAATCTTCATCCAAGAATATTAAAGGAATTGGCACATGAAATTGCAAGCCCATTAGCAAGAATTTTTAATGAATCCGTAAACTCAGGGGTTGTACCGTATGACTGGAGAATTGCTAACATAGTTCCTATTTTTAAGAAAGGGGAAAAAAAGTTATCCGGGAAACTACAGGCCTGTTAGTTTGACATCTGTAGTATGCAAGGTCTTGGAAAAATTTTTGAAGGAGAAAATAGTAAAGGACATTGAGGTCAATGGTAATTGGGACAAAATACAACATGGTTTTACAAAAGGTAGATCGTGCCAAACCAACCTGATCTCCTTCTTTGAGAAGGTAACAGATTTTTTAGACAAAGAAAACGCAGTGGATCTAATTTACCTCGATTTCAGTAAGGTATTTGATATGGTTCCACATGGGAAATTATTAGTTAAATTGGAAAAGATGGGGATCAATATGGAAATTGAAAGGTGGATAAGGAACTGGTTAAAGGGGAGACTACAACGGGTTATACTGAAAGGTGAATTGTCAGGCTGGAGGGAGGTTACTAGTGGAGTTCCTCAGGGATCGGTTTTGGGACCAATCTTATTTAATCTTTGTATTACTGACCTTGGCACAAAAAGTGGGAGTGTGCTAATAAAGTTTGCAGATGACACAAAGCTGGGAGGTATTGCCAATACAGAGAAGGACCGGGATATTATACAGGAATATCTGAATGACCTTGTAAACTGGAGTAATAGTAATAGGATGAAATTTAATAGTGAAAAGTGCAAGGTCATGCATTTAGGGATTAATAACAAGAATTTTTGTTATAAAATGGGGACTCATCAGTTGGAAGTAACAGAGGAGGAGAAGGACCTTTGTGTATTGGTTGATTACAGGATGACTGTGAGCGGTGAAAAAAGCTAATGTGGTCTTGGGATGCATCAGGTGAGGTATTTCCAGTAGAGATAAGGAGGTGTTAGTACTGTTGTACAAGGCACTGGTGAGACCTCATCTGGAATATTGTGTGCAGTTCTGGTCTCCCATGTTTAAGAAGGATGAATTCAAACTGGAACAGGTACAGAGAAGGGCTACTAGGATGATCCGAGGAATGGAAAACCTGTCTTATGAAAGGAGACTCAAAGAGCTTGGCTTGTTTAGCCTAACCAAAAGAAGGCTGAGGGGAGATATGATTGCTCTCTATAAATATATCAGAGGGATAAATACCAGGGAGGGAGAGGAATTATTTAAGCTCAGTACCAATATGGACACAAGAACAAATGGATATAAACTGGCCATCAGGAAGTTTAGACTTGAAATTAGATGAAGATTTCTAACCATCAGAGGAGTCAAGTTCTGGAACAGCCTTCTAATGGGAGCAGTGGGGGCAAAAGACTTATCTGGCTTCAAGACTAAGCTTGATAAGTTTATGGAGGGGATGGTATGATGGGATAGCTTAATTTTGGCAATTAATTATCTTTGACTATTAGTGGTAAATATGCCCAATGGCCTGTGATGGGATGTTAGATGGGGTGGGATCTGAGTTATTACAGAGAATTCTTTTCTTTGGTGTCTGGCTGGTGAGTCTTGTCCACATGCTCAGGGTTTAGCTGATTGCCATATTTGTGGTCGGGAAGGAATTTGTCTCCAGGACAGATTGGCAGAGGCCCTCGGGGCTTTTCGCCTTCCTCTGCAGTGTGGGGCACGGGTCACTTGCTGGAGGATTCTCTGTATCTTGAAGTCTTTAAACCATGAATTGAGGACTTCAACAGCTCAGACATAAGTTAGGGGTTTATTACAGGAGTGGGTGGGTGAGATTCTGTGGCCTGCGTTGTGCAGGAGGTCAGACTAGATGATAATAATGGTCCCTTCTGACCTTAAAGTCTATGACTCTACCTGTAAGTAGGTGTCCTGCACCATGTGGCAAGTAGAGGGTGGGGATGGGGACAGGCAGCCCATAGGTACCTACCTTTAAGATGCAATACAGGCATAGTACAGTACAGTATTTGCTGGGTTTTTTTGTCTCCGCTGCTGCCTGATTGGTTATTTCCGGTTCCCCATGGTGTCCAGTTGACCGGTCAGTCCGTAACTCGAGTGCTTGAATCTTTGGGGTTTTACTGTATTGAAATACCTGTTCAGAAATGCAAGGAGCAAGAGAAACAATGACCAATTCAATAGTGGGCAAATGAGGACTCAGCCTCTCACCTGAAGAGAGACAATCTGTTTGTCACTCTCAGGTCAGGCTTTGATCCACACCACTCTTCTCCAGCACTTCCTTGGCTCAGTTGCCACTCCAGCTTTTCTGCCTGTTTCTCATACTGCCTTTAAGTCTGCCCCTGGCCTTCAGGCTCCCACTGCAGCTTTGTCTTCACTAACACAGAGGTGTTTTTTTTTTTTTTTTGACTGTGAGGTTAATGAACACATAGTTATCTCTCTGTAAAATCTGAAATGGAGAAGAGGTGCTTGTGAAGTCAGCACTCTACCCCCAACTGTGGTTGACCTCATTTAATTTATCTTACAGTAAAACTACAATGCCTTGTGACCACAGTTTTTACTGTGGAATAGCTAAAGCATGTTAGTTATCTTGCTGCAAAAACACCCTTTGTTTGTCAGTGAAGACATAATCTACATTCCTCCCTGCCACTGCTCCATCCCCCTAGCTTCCTTTTGCCACCCCACCTTCACTCTAGTCCCATCCTATCCAGTGTCCATGCTGGGCATCTTCAGTTCATTCGCCATCTGGGCCCTTATTCTTAAATCTGTGTTTGATGGGTGGGATGGCATCGTCTGCCCCTTAAGAGCCTCTATTCAGCTACACAAAGTCTGAGGAGATATGGGAAGAGAGGAAAGGGGTCCTGGGAAGAAGTAGCATTTAGAAGGAATATTGTTACTGTATCTCTAAGGGCCCGGGAGCTGGAGCCTTGCAGAGAGGGTGGAGCAGGGCTCCCCTCTCACTCAGCCAATGAGGAATGAGCTGGGAGAAGGGGCTGGTATAAATGCTGCCTCCTCCTTCATTGCTGGGCAGATGCCTGCAGATTCTGAAAGGAGTAGGAAGACTACTGCAGGGCCTTGAGTTAGCAGGGAGCAGACACCAGCATGAGCAGACTGTGAAACCCTCTGTTCTGGAGGACTATATGGGCCCAGTTGAGGGAGATAAATTGCAGCCCAGCTCCAGGAGGACAGCTGGGACTCCTGCCATAAGGAGAAAACCCTGAGGAGACTGGAAACAGAGCTTAGAGGGCAGGCTTCCGAGGAATGCTGAAAGCCAGCAGCACTTTTCATTTATTTGGTCCTTTTTGTATGGACCCATTTGTTTGAGATTTTGTAATAAACAAATTCCAAGGAGGCTATTATTAAGTGAAGTGTCAAGAATGCCTGATGTGGAATTTTTGGCTTCCTGAGAAAGGAAACTGAGGCAGTGAGTATGTGCAGTGCCACACTAACTCAGTCAGGGGCACTATAGGTGAGGCCTGACCTTTGGCAATGGGTAGGGTCCTACCAAATTCACAGTACATTTTGATCAATTTCATGGTCATAAGATTTAAAAAATCGTAAATTTAATGATTTCAGCCATTTAAATCTGAAATTTCACAGTGTTGTAATTGTAGGGGTCCTGACCCAAAAAAGAATTGTGAGGGGAGGGGTCGCAAGGTTATTGTAGGGGGGCAGGTAACGATACTGCTACCCT
This sequence comes from Terrapene triunguis, assembly GCF_002925995.2. NCBI lineage: Eukaryota > Metazoa > Chordata > Testudines > Emydidae > Terrapene > Terrapene triunguis. The sequence goes on along the minus strand of NW_020664413.1, from coordinate 25,942,693 downwards.
TACTTCTGTGCTGCTGCTGGCAGTGACACTGCCTTCAGAGCTGGGCAGCTGGAGAGCCGAAGCTGCTGGCCGGGACCCCATCTCTGAAGGCAGAGCCGCCACCAGCAGCAGTGCAGAAGGAAGGATGGCAGGGTATGGTATTGCCACCCTTACTTCTGCACTGCTGCCTGCAGAGCTGGGCCCTCAGTCAGCAGCCGCCACCGTCCAGCTGCCACTCTCCAGCTCTGAAGGCAGCAGCGCAGGAGTAAGGCTGGCATGGTATGGTCTTGTCACCCTTCTGCGTTGCTGCTGGCGAGGCGTTGCCTTCAGAGTTGGGCACCCAGCCAACAGCTGCCCCTCTCCAGCTGCCCAGCTCTGAAGGCAGTAAAGTATGGGTGGCAATACTGTGACCCCCCTAAAATAGCCTTGCAACCCCCCTGCAACTCCCTTTTGGGTCAGGACCCCCAATTTGAGAAACGCTGGTCTCCCCATGAAATCTGCATAGTATAGGGTAAAAACACATAAGAGACCAGATTTCATGGGGCGAGACCAGATTTCATGGTCCATGATGCATTTTTCATGGTCATGAATTTGGTAGGGCCCTATCAGTGGGACATAAGAACTAATTCAGTTTAATTTGGCGACAAACCCTCTGCCTTGGGTTGAAAACTGGTTTAAGTACTGTAAACAACTAGCAGTGTATACAGTTGAGGATGTGAGTATAATGGGATACAATAGGGCTTGCTGTTACCTCTAACTTTTCCATTAGTGATCTAGAAGAGGGAGTAAACAGCACGTTAATGGAATTTACAGAGGGTGCTAGATTGGAAGGAGTCATAAACATCAGCCAGGACAGAGAAATAATACAAAGGGATCTAGAAGGATTAGAAATATGGGAAGAAAATAAAATGCTAATTAGCCTGCAAAAATACAGTCTGTAGGGGGTAATCTGAAGTGCGTACTAAATGGGAATAATGAATTTATGGATATAAAAACAAAACCAAAAGTAACCTGCACAAAAATGAGCATAAAGGATACAATAAATCACTCAGAAACAGAGGTCTTTAATTAAATCAACAGTTCTCAGCAGAAGTGCCGTTGTACAGCCCCAAAACCTTATTTTTCTAATAGAAATGGATTCCTCTGTTTTCACAATTAAACTGCATATGTTATATAACTGGGCAGATTCTCTTCAAGGAGCCTCTGCTTTTGGCATCTAACAATGAGTTGAGGTGATTGACACCAAGAATGCAAAGGGGATAAATGGAAGAATCTCAAAATAAGAGCCCCCTAAATTTAACTCTGTTTTGTTTCAACAGTGTGGGTGATTAAGCATTGGAACAAACTGCCAAGGGAAGTGGTGGGTTTTTCATCTCTTGATGTCTACAAATCAAGCCTGGATGCCTTTCTGCAGGATGTGCTGTAGCCAAACACAAATTAGGCTCCAGTCAACAAGTTATTGGACTCAATACAGGAGTAACTGGGTGAAATTCTATGGATTGTGATATAGAGGAAGTCAGACTAGATGGTCTGTTGGTCCCTTCTGGCCTTAAACTCTATGAATCAATAAGCCAATCCTCTGACTCCTTGAGTGTTACAGTGGTATTGTAGAGTGTCAGTGGCCATGCTAATTCTTGGCGATCTGGCTTTCCTACCAGAGCCAAGGTTTGAAGGTGGGGAAGCTACATCCATCACTGCAGTTCAAAGGAGACTTGCTTATAAATTTGTAAAATCAAATTGTGTGACTTTCACAATTGCTCAGCATTAGCCTCTCTGCTCCAATTGAAGTCAGCGGGAGTGTTGCTATTTTATGTGTAGTTCTGCATCCTAATAGCAATAATGTTCAAAAATGTTATTCTGTACTGTGAATAAAACCTCTGTTTTCTCTTTTAACTACTTATTGGCTTTGAACACTTCATACGTGGCAGTTGGGGTGTAAATCTACCTCTCACTAGTCTGCCATGCAGTAAGTGTCTGCGTGGACTCTGCTGCCACTGACTGAAAGTTCTGTAGTGTGCTTTGATCTGCCATCCTTTGAAATGGGAGTAGATCAAAGCACACTAGGAGAATTTTTAGTGCACAGCAGCAGGGTCCACATGGAAGGTTGGTGTGCGGCAGGCTCGTGAGAGGTAGATTTATGCCCCAGCTTGCTGCAAACTAACTGTTCATATAAACAAGCCCTAACACCACTGTTATTGGAGTAGGCCTGGAAGTTAGGGTATCATTGGCACCAAAGGGATCGGTATTGTAAGCAACATAGGAATTGCCATATTGCAACAGACCATCTCGTCAGTATCCTGTGTCTGACAGGAACCAGTACCAGATGCTTCAGAGGAAGGTGCAAGAAGCTCCAGAGTGACATTATTGTCAACCTTCTGTGAACCCCATGCTAATTCTGCAATATCATTTTTTTTCAGCAGGTGGTGACCTATACTGTACATAGTATTCTAGATGAGGCAATACCACTGATTTATATAATGGCATTGTAATGTTTTCTGTATCTCATTCCTTATGCATCCCAAGATCTTATTTGCTTTTTTTGACTGCAGCTGTTCATTGAGCTCAGGTCTTTATTGAGCTATCAACAATTATCTCCAGTTCCTGAATTGAAGCATGTTAATTTAGAACCCTGTAAGGTATATGAGTACTTTGAGTTTTTTCCCTTTTATCAGGGCTGAACCTCACTTGCCATTGTGTTGCCTATTCATCGTGCTTGGTTAGGTCTCTGTCAAGCTCCTCAGAATCCTCTCTGGTCCCGACTAACCTAAATAACTTCGTCATCTGCAAATTTTGCTACCTCACTGCTCCCTCCCTTTCCAGACCATTAATAAATATACTAAAAAACACTGGACCTAGTACAGAACCTTGAGGCCCCTGCTTTTAACCTTTGTCCATGATGTAAATTGGCTATTTATTCCTACACTTTGTTTCCTATCTCTTAGCCAGTTTTTGACCCCAATGATACTTTGGTTCTCACCCCAGGACTACTTAGCTTCTCTAGTAGCCGCTTGTAAGAGACCTTGTCAAATGACTTTTGGAAATCTAAATAAACAAGGTCAACCAGTAATGTGTGGAAGGTTTGAGAGAACAGTTTTCATAAAATTTGTATGAAAGATGTTAGAAAAACAGTGTCATTTAGTATTGTATAAGCCACCAGGTCAGTGATCTGATCTCATCTAGGCTCTGCACTGCATCTGAGCTAACAGAGAATTGTGTTAGTCTCACTCTTTTTAAATTAGTGTGTCTCAGCATTTCCATTTGAAACTCCTACCATAAAAGACTATATCTGAGGATTAAATTCATTCTGGTCTGTAGACTGGCTGGACAAGCTCTTTTTAATCTGATAGTTATTAGTTATTATTTCTATTATGGTAGCCCCTCAGGGATCAGGGCCTGTTGTTTAGTCACTTCAGACACATAACAAAGAGCTGATACCTGCCCCAAAGAGCTTCAAAACAATATAGCCCTAGCCATGCCTTCCACTCCTGTCAACCCCCCATCTTACCCTATCCCATCCCAAACACCCGCTGCACCTGCAGCTGCTGCAGAGTTGGCTCAGCATTTGGCATAGGGGCTTCCTGAGCTAGGGCTACTGCCTGGAGAGAGGGGGGAGGAGTTTATGCCTCCCTCAGGGCCTGCTGTGCCAGCCTAACCAGCACAAAGCAGCCCTAGAACAATGATGTCTCTTGCCCTTGCTCCCTAACCTGGACTGGTACTATATGTTTCCTTCAAAAGGCAGGCCCTGCACCCTTAGCCTACCAGTGTGGGATATCAGGACTGTTTCCTTCCATCTTTGACTGATGGGCTGTGAATCCCAGTTTGAAAGATGATTATGTAAATAAAAAAATTGAGATTTTTGGTTGCCTTTATTAGTGGCTCAACTGGTGCCTTTCTTTCATGAGGGTCCCATTTTGAGCCTCAGCAGCAATATTTTGCAGGATGTTTTACACTCACAACAGGTCCAGCCTCTGGATGGTGAGACGCTGTTAATTGGTTATCATCTCCCATGTCTAGTTACACCAGTTAGAAAAGAAAATAACTGCCAGAGTTTACAACTCTTATTAACATATGCATTCATCTGCTTTCTAATTTTTCTATCTTTCTAATTCTCAGCGTCTTTGCTCAAAGAGAGGAAGCATGGTGTAGTTGTCCTAAGAGCTGTCCAAACTTATAACAAAGAGATAATCCCTGCCTCAAAGAGCTGACAGTCAAACCATAGACTGTGGTGTTCAAAAATCATTGCGAGCCAAACAGCCTGGCAGAGCTCTGCTTCGTTCAGGGTCTGAAATCTAACTTCTCAGTATTGCATGACATGAGCCTCTGCATAACTGGTTCCAGCTAGCTCTTGCCAAAGTCTCTTAGAGGTACACTTCTCTACATCTTTCTTCCCCAACCAAACCAAGCACTAATAACAATCAACATTAACATCATACAGCATTTTGAATACTTATAACCAGTCTACTAACTACCAGTGTTCAATTAGACTGGGAGGTGATAGAAGCCAGTTGAAGTGAACAAAATAACTTTATTTATAAAGAGCCCCTTGTCAAGGTGTGCAGGGTTCTGTGCAGCCATACATGGTAAACAGATTATAAAAGCATGGAGAAAATACTCTAAATCTACAGGATAACACCACCAGCCTTGCAAACCCTTAGAGAGAAGAAAATGGCATGTGTAGATTATTGTCTTTTTTTTTTTTAAATGGTGCCTGCTAGATTTCACTTTGATCAGCTAACACCCACTTTAAAATATAACCGACCTTGTCTACAGTAGGCTTTTAAAAGTTAGTTAACACTTTTTAAAAACACTTTTATCCTAGTCTAGACACACCCTAAAGTGGGACAGAAAATGTAAGTATTGTTATGTGTGGTTCTTCAATAATAGTAAGTAATGGTAGAAATTCTCCCATGTTGAAACCAATGAGAGTCAGCCACAGACACACTCCTTGTGTTTGGAGAGCACAGGCACAGCTTCGTTCTAGTACCTCTGAGGGTGTTCCAGGTGGTGGGGCAGGGAAGAGATAGTGGCCATAGCAGTTGGGACAGTTGTGGGTTTTCAAAACTCATCTGGTTGAGGCACTAGTTAACCAGATATCTCAGGGCACTGTTGTGGTACAAGAAGAAGAAATGTCTTTAACTTTGAGCTGCTCCTCTCCTGGTAGTCGTTGCTCACCCATTCTTACTCTCTCAGCTGTAGTCAGCTCCTGCCCATCCCACTTCAGTTGGTTCTCAGGTACTTCTATCAGGGCAGGGCAGGCTGTCTGCCTCAGAGAGAGAGAGAGAGAAAGTGGGGGGGAAAAAGGGGCAGCCATCTGGGAATTACGTGGGTGGGCATCACTGAACTATGCCTGGAGGGGAGCCTACATCAGAACGGGAAGTCTGTTCCTGGGGGGAAGAAAAGGGGAGACAGCTAGGAAGATAGAAGATGGTGGGCAGTCATGTCTAAGGAGGGGGGGGAACAGGGAAAGCAGCAGGGCAGAAGTGGGGAAGGGGGATAAGGCATGGTGGGGAAAAGGGTAAGCCCTGGGGAGTATAACGGGAACCACGGGTGGCACAAAGGAGCCATGCAAACAAAGGAGCAACACTTTTTCAAGTGACTTTTTTCCAAAATAACCTGAGGGTCTGGATGCCACATTCTATAAATTCTAGGTTATTTTTCTTCACTCTTTTCTCTTACCTTCTAAAAAAAATTACCCACAATTCACCAGGATGTAAACACAAGCCCATGTCAACCCTATTCTCGAGAATATCTGTCAGACAGATATTTAGGCACGGTCTATGGATTTCTTTGTCCTCTGACTGATCTTGCAATCTATCTGTCGTCTTGTGGCAGGATCGCTATGGTGTCAGCATGCCAGCTGGTGAGGTTGGATCTCTAGCTCATGAGGCCTTAGGCTGTGGTTAGTCTTTTCTTTACAAAGGCACCAAGTAGTAAATTTTCTAATTTTCCTAAGAGTATTAATGCTATAGAAACTTCCAGTGCCATCTTGTCAGTTAAGGAAGAAGTAATGAACTCATTTTAACTGGCAACATCATCCATATCAGTCTCAGCTACTTAGTCAACCCATTCTTTGTCCAATCCATTTTATCTCCCAAGGCTTCACATTTGAGGATCATATTTAATCAAAAAAATGTTTCCATCAACAGTCCCAAGAATGGTTTCTAGTTAAATTACCAACGTTCGTGTGGGTTTGGGAGGTTAAAACTGACCAGGAGGAAAAGGAGCTTTCAGGACTGCATGCAATCCCCTAGTTCACGAGATTTGAAGAGCTCACCATTTACAGTCGTGTGGCTTCTATGATATGCTCCATCTCACAAACTTGAGTACTAATGGAGTATGCTTGGATAATCCATGTTGCATCCTCTTTCGCTACTAATTCACAGAGGATAACAGTCCACTAGTGCTACCTGCTAGTGGAATTATTCCTTTGGCTCAAAGAGTAGGGATGCTTCATGTCTTGGTTTTAAGCCCTGCTGACAACCCATGCTAGGTATTGTTCAATAAAGATTTGTTTGACTTTAAAACTGTATTGTAATGTAACCACAGGTCCTTGTCCAAAACCACACTACATTTACAGTATTACTTCACCCATTATTTGCTTTCACATACTAATGCTTATAATTCAGACCTTGGCTATGTGGAAACATTCCCATTGACTTCAATGAGACTTGGATCAAACCCTGATTGATTGTTGTTCTTTATTGTGTTTTCGGTATTGATGAGGCTTTCAGACTTTAATTACCAATATAAAACATTTCTTCACGTCTTCAGGCACTGCACCCGCTCCCATAAAATTTTAAACTGACTTTTTTATTGACAGTTTTTCATAATTACATCAACTCATAAGATAAAGGCCTGATGAGTGTTCAACATCAACTCTTACAGCTCTTAGAAAACTGAATATCACTTATAAGAGAAGAACTTAAGGTTAAAAATGAGAAATGAATGAAGGTGCACTACTCTGTCTCGTAGATTCAGGTATGTGGCTTAAAAAAATAAAAAGTACCCCTGCCCCCCCCCAAAAAAACAAAACTAATGTATAACAATTCAAGGGGGGGAAACAAAAATATCACCACATTTTTAACTGGATGCTTAAATTGGACTCCTAAATCCATATTTAGGGACTTAAATCATAGTGGCCTGATTTTCAAAAGTACCGAGCCACATGCAGCTACCTTTGAAGTCAACGAGAGTTTTGCGTGCTCTGCACCTATCAAGAGCAGGCTACTTTGATTTAGGTGCCTAAATATGGATTTAGGTCCTTAAATTTAGGCACCCAAGTTTTAACAATGTGGATCCCTATTAATCTAATGCTGTGACTATGAAATCAAGCACAGTCAGGAAATTCAGGTTGGTGGTTCCCAGTGTCCCACAACAATTACAGCTTAGCCTCTTTGCATTTATATAGTGTTTATTGATTGAACATTTTCTTTCATATCTTTTTGTGTGTGCCTTTTTAAGAAAAGGCAATCACACAAATAGTTAAATGCAGAGAATAATAAGAGTAGTTCAGTTACCCCTCCCACTATAAGTGCTTTAAACTATGAGACTGCAAATAACTTGCAACAATGAAACCTTCATACTTCGTAGCAGTCCTAATGAAGCAATGTCAGGTAAAAGCCTTACTGAATAGGTGGTACCTTACATCACACCCTAAAAACTATTAAACTGGGCACTAGCAGATTCATTTGTGACTTCAGATTCAAATAATCTGTCTAGTACTGTTCATACTTTTAACAAAACTCAAATGTAGGCCTCCGAATTGTCAATAGAAAGACATGTCTAAAATGTCATTTTAATTTTGTTCTTCTTAAATATAAATAAAGTGGTAACGAAACTTCTAGAGCTGCTCAATACTCCAACAGTAATCCATAAACCAATAACTGTATTGCTCTCACATCAAAGCCTCGTCACCATATCCCATCAACCATCCCAAATGCCTGGGGAAAAAAGGTGGTCTTTGCCAAGTAGCTGGAAGATTAAGAAATTCGGTCTCTTTCTAATGGGTGGAAGCAAGTTCTGAAGTAGATGACCATTCATGTTTTGCTGGCAGCTCCTCCATCTTTGAATTAATGGAGCACCTGCTTGAGCACTCTGCTGATCTCAACCATGGCAGTATTGTATGGAGAGAGAGAGAGAGGCAATTTCTCAACAAGTCTCAAAACATTTGGGGCTTTATTGGTGAAAACCAACACCTGAGTTTCATCTGGAAGCTTGTTGCTCACTGCTGCAGGTTCTGGAGCACGAGTGTTATGTGCTTTAAGATTTCTAGAAGGAATGGGTTCAATAAAACCACATACACCAATATAGTATTACTGTAAGTGTTAAGTTTTTTCCTTAATATGTACTCTCAGGCCCAATGTGGGGATACATTTTAGCATAATCTATTTCCATGCTCATCATTGTAGTATCAGAGCAGGTGTGTGGAACATCTACCCTTCTGTGCTGGCTTGGAGTCTGTGAACAAAGTTGTCCTTGTGTTACCCTGAGGCTAATGATCCTGCCAATGCTAGCCCCAGACCCAAGCTGGGAGAGGAGGGGCACTATGGCTCCACAGCCCTCCTGCACTGGTCAGTGATTTGGTACCAGTGATTTGATAATAGTGAAAATGAATTTGTTAGAGTAAGAACAAGAATGAATGTACTGACTTATCTCTCTGGCTTTGTACACTGCAGTGCTGCTGTTTTTACCTGACTCTGCAATCTCATTACTGCACTTCCACCCAAATAACACGTTGGTGCGTTTATACAAAGAGCAATCTGCTACATCTATTGAAAGAACTGGACTAGTGCGGTTATTTGATTGTTCAATCATTAGCTTGGCCTTCAAATAAAATTTGATATGGTCTTGGGCTGCATTCTATAAAGTTCATGTTCTATGAAATACGGTGCACCCCCCCCCCCAAACATTTGGATCACTCCAAACCAGGAACATATGGACCCATTTCTCTTAGAGACTTCACACCTTTTCCCTTTGGACCTCAGAAATGATTCAACTGAGCAAAAAGAAATTGAATCCAAGAAGAATCCCTCTCTGACTCCGGAGACTGTGGAGATTTGTGCCTAGAATGTATTTGTTCATAGGGATATGAAATGCTCTTGACATCAAGTGGTTACAATATTCTTATCTGTGATGAAAGGAGACTTTTCAATAGAGTATCCAGCTTCTACTTTTTCAGTTAAGTCAATATTCTGACTGCTCTTCTTACTTTCAGTATTTTACTCTAATGGTGTAATAAAGTATTGGCTTTAATGAAATCACCACAGCAGTTTTAAGAATTTCAGATTTTATACCAGTTACTGTAGTGTGCAATCTCTTTATCATGAAAGTTGAACTTACAAATGTAGAATTATTATTATTTATTTATTACATAACTCCCTTCAGCTGAGTGAGCCCTTGTTTGCAAGGGAGGGTGGATTTTACCACAAGGATTCGGCATGCAGCAGGGGAGGAGAGGCTGATGCAGGGAGGCTGAGCTCGCCAGGCCTCTGTTCTGTATGACACTGTTTCTCAAACTTTTTATGCTGGCGACCCATTTGGACTTAAAAAAAAATTGTGACCCCCTCCTCTAGAAAAAATTGTGGCCCCTACGTTCAGCCATGAGGGACTCGGGGCATCAGCCTTGGTCAGGGCAGGGGACTTCAGCCCTGCTGGGCCAGGGGTTCGGGGTTCTGGACTTCAGCCCTGCTCAGTGCTTCAGCCCCTCTCGGGGCTCGGGGTGTGGAGCTCCAGCCTGGCTTGGAGTTTCAGCCCCACTCAGGAGTTGGGGCTTCAGTCCCCCTGACACTTCCGGAGCTGCCAGCTGCGGCTTCAACCCTCCACCCAGAGGTCTATGTCCCTACCAGCCCGGAGGTATAGGATTAACGTGTTAAAAAATTAACATGTTAATTCTATTTTCAGTTAATCACAGGTGTTAACTGTGATTAATTGACAGCCCTGATTAAAATACAAAAGCTTGTATATCCGATCTACACTATTACCCAACATTTGACTTCATTTGTCCTGAACTGGAGAGTACTCATGCAAGGCCCTTGTTAACACAACTAGCCTTTGAGCCATGTGAAAGAGAATCTCTGTTTGTTCATTTAAAATAAAAAGAAAGGGCCATATTTGCTGCTGCAGCTGTTATACTCAGTGCAGCATCAGAAAGAGTTGCGGTTGGTGGATCCTGAAGCTGGCTGGGAAATTGTCCAGTCCTAGGTGTAAATCAGACCCTCTGGCTGCCCACCAAACACTGTTACAGGAGTGCTGTATAAGTGATAGCTATGTATATGTAAACAGTTAATAGATAATCCACCAGCAGATGGCACTCCAGGGTACGTAGTATAGAGCCTGGGTTTTGTAGGCTCAGTAAAACTTGTTCTTTTGGGGCAGTGCAAATTGGCTTCTTATGTGTAGCTCTTTGTGTCAGCTCTTAACAGCAACAAGGGGCCATTCCAGCAGTCATAGATAGCCAGGCAGTTCTGTGTTCCAGCTATGCCTCTTTTCCAAGCCATGCCGCCTACATCTGGGGCTGGAGGAGTAAATGTCATAAGAACAGGAATGCTATACAGAGATTTCCTTATGGAACAGGAATTGCCGGGTTAATGCTGGCTACTTTGCTGGAGGGCCAGAGTAAGGCCCTGAATCTTGGCCCTAATTGTACCTTATGAAGATAGCCTGGAAAACGTAGACCAGTGAAAAATAATAGAAACTGGTAGCTGGGGTTGAAAGGAGCAAGCTGCTGGGTTCCACTTCTGCAGTAGGAGGCATGATATCCCCCTCTTCCCCCCCCATGCCCCACCACAGCTCATGCATGCACTTTATGTAAAATATATCAGTTAAGTATGCAGCATAGCTAAACAATTCTTACTAACCCTTCCTACAGTCTTTAGCCAGGCCCTGGGCTTAGGGGTGTGATTATTGTGGATAGGAGTTGATTATGGTTATGTAACTTCATCTGGGGGTTTAACCTGGGTGAGAGCCATACTTGCCCACTGACCTTCTCACTCTAGCTCCCCTTCTGTCCTTCAAATAGCTCCTCCCTTGAGTACCATTCAAGGTGAGGAGGAAGGAAAGCCAGAATTAACGCCTTACTTACTGGGAACCTGGTATTGTCACTGCACCGACAGTGCAGTGTAGTTATTATGCAGTGGTTTCCAAGACAACGATGACTTTCACTTAAATGATGCTTTCTAACTGTCTCCATTGCTCAATTGTATGGTTTTGATGTAACTGATCGCAGAGCCAAAGCTTACCCTTGCACATATCCAACCTCATCAGCATTAATGGGTCTTCATGGATGTGAGTATAATTTGTACACATTCACCTTTATTTAGGAAACTCATTTTTATTTTCCAAGATCCCTTGTCACAGGCCGTAGAAACGTTTATGCATAGAAGCTCCATTGATTTGATATTTTCTGGGTTCCTTGCACATAGTAATGCTGTATTCTGTAGAGCTCTTAGATGCCAGTAAAAGGAGAATATTTCTGGTGCTTCACGTTGCTAAGAAAGCCTTCATTCAGCAAAGCAATCGATGTTGCCAGATTGAAGTGATAGTGCACTAACAGATGCGTGAGAGCTTCCCACATTAATCTTTGATGGAACTTTGGCCCTTTAATTCCTGCTCAGAGGTTTGTCTGGCAGAACACACTGTGTGTCTGAACATTCCACACACAACCTAATAATGTTCTACCGATTTCACCCCAATGTTAATTGAACAACAAAGGCACAGTAGTTAATCTGTAAGACCAGCACCAAAAGGGTTAATTTCCAAACCTGAAAAACCAGACCTCCATTCTACACAAGGTAACAGAAGCAGATTACTATTAACCTGCAGTACAGTATAGTTTTTTTCTTTTTAATTGTCTTGAAGGACTTGACTGAGATTGTCCCTTTGACCAGTAAACTACCTCATAAATATTTAGCACAGATCTAGATATGCATTTAGGGTTCCCATTCGAGTTCTTAAGTATTTCAGCCATCTCCTTATTTGCATTTTAGTCACAAAACCACGTCTAAACTAGGGAACGATGGCGCAGTATAACATGTCAATTTCATTTTCCATAGAGTTCAGCAGTTTGAGGGGGGAAAACATGTAGTCAAACTCTTCTTATCTAAGTTATGTGAGTAGCCCCAGTGAAATGAGTGGGACTTCTCCAGTGAGTTAAGCATATGGAATTTGGCCTATGACAATTTTCTTTCAGCTTCTACTGATTAAGACTGTTTACAACTTTTAAATACAATCCTGTTTAATGAGTTAATATATTTTTATTACATCTCTTAAAAGCTATTCAGCTTAAGCAGTTAATAAACATATTTTAATACCCCTGTGTATTACAATGATGTTTAGATTAAAATGTAAGAGAAAAGACAAGTGGAATAAGAAATACAGTAATTCCACTGATTTGGGGATTAAATACTTCCATTACAAATGAATGTCAAAGTTTACTGAAGATTTCTTCTCCTGCTCCTCCTCCTTTTTTGAATTAACAAATTATTCTGATATCGCATCTAAAAGTTCCTTCAAATAATCTGGCATTTAAAAGTTTTCCAAAACATTGTATTTGTTATTACAGACTTAATTTTTTTAATGGTAATGATATTCAATATAAATCATCAAGCAATGTTATTTCCCTGCTCCTTAAATTTTCTTCATTTTAGATTTTTTTCCCTCTATCAACTGGGTGGCCACTTATCAATTTTGAGGTTCCCACTATGATGGATAGGGCAGAAAGCTGGTCTGTGGCTAAGCAGAGGATTGAGAATCAAGAGACAACCCAAGCTTTATCTTCAGCTTTTTAGTGTCAATAATTTTGTTTGTGTTTAGCATTGCCAACTAACCTTATGAAATAGTTATTTTATTCTATAGCGTGGAAGAGGAATAACTCATTAGGACAGTTTTAGTTTTATTTATTCTGAGATTTAATAAGCAAAAACCCACCCAACATCTGTACAGTATAAGATTGCAGAAGCTGATATTTTGGACTTTCTCAGCCTGGCATAGGATTCTGTGATTCAGAAACAATATATATTGTAGCTCAATCAGGTCCTTGGCCATTTAGCTGTTGCTGAATGTTCTAGGTCCATCTAGGTGGACTAAAAATGCTGATTTTGCTACAGGCCCCTAAATTTCCTTGGTGATTCCTAACCCCCCCCCCCACTGACTTCAATGAAATAACAACTGACAGCACAGCAAGTGCAGCAGCTCAAGGGTTAATTGGCCAGGCAGACTAAAGAAATCAATGAATTAAAGGTGTGCACTAAATTCTATAATGTAGGATACTCCAATTGCTGTTGCTGCTTCATGCTACAGGTAGGTGCAAAGTACATAGAGTGATCACAATATTCTTTCATTGTCAGTGCTTTGATCTCTTAAGACCCAGTTTAGGTGATTCAGCAAAATACTTAAGCACATGGCTATCTTTACACATGTTATTTGTACAGTGGTAGGGTCTAGGAATCACTGTCTTGGATCAGGACTCCATTATGTTAGGTGCTGTGCAAGCACAAAGATGGTCTCCAGTCCAATTGGCTTAAACGTGACTACTCACATACTAAAAGTTATGCATGTGCTTACTACTCAGTAGTAGCCAGGTACCTGATTTTGATCAAACTTAAACAGGTGTCCAGGGAGTTTACACTGGTGTAAGGAAAATAAGGTCCACTGTCTTGTTCCTAAAAGTCCTATTTATGTGGCTTCCACTACAGTGTGAAAACATAGACACATTTCATTGTGATTTTTAAACTAGGCACCAAAGTACTGGCAGAAATAAAGCATGAGAAAACCCACACGAACCAGCTTGCATAGGGTCTCCACCACTCTAGCTCTGCCCCAGGGCTCTCTGAAGTGGGAGGAGGTTTCAGAGTCAAGATGCCTAGGGTAGTTCATGCCTCCTTGGAGCTATTGTTTCAGGCTGTCTGCAGACTCAGGCATCCCTCACACATAGCCACATTTTCGAGCTTTCCTTTGCATTCATGAGGCCTAGAAATACATTTCTTTAAAAAAGAAAGTCTAATCTGTGAATCCAGGAGTTGGGGTTTATGCCTGGACCTATAATGCCTATGCCTTAATCCAGCTCAGCCACCCTAAAGAAAGGTCTTGAAAGGACCTGGGGTATGAGCGCTGAGTCCATGATTATGCAAATACCCCTGCAGGCAGGCCACAAGCAGCATTTTGCTGGGCCCAGGGCAAACACATAATATGGGCTTCCATCCCATTCCCTACAGACACACTAATGAAAGAAAAAATTATATTTGACTTCTGAAATATCATCAAAAGGGCCTATCACTTTACAACTTTTGGCTTTTTTTCATTGCAAAATCACGAATGGCCTCACTAATGTCAATTTTTCTTGAGAGTTCACACTCCATAGATGAAACAGTAAGGTGACTGAAGTGTCTCTGTGCCATAGTAGATCATCTGTTGTCTTTGATGATACACGGATACAAACAAACTCACTAAATTTATATAAATTACATATAGTCAAACTCAAACGTCCACAATCTAGCCTGATTTCCCCCCCCCCCCCATGGTGATGGGCATGTGGCCAGGCACCTTGGACTGGACTGGTAAAATGTATGTATTTTCTCCCCTTTATGTGGCCATGCCTTCATGCTGGAGTGTGTAGGTATCATTTCCCCAATCCCCGTGCTATTTCCTACACAGAACATGTTAATTTGGGCATTATGTCATGAGTATGTGAGAATATTACTCACAATGAAGTTACGGTGTAGAAAAGAAAAGTTCACTGTAAAAGAGTTGCCCTGTGTGTGTTTCTCTTTAAGGAATTTGCCTTTGCTTACTTAAACAGAGCAACTAAATTTCTGACAATTGACTGTATGATTAAAGTTCAGGGAATTAATGAAAATAGCTTTCTAGAAGAGGAGACGTTCTTGCTGGAAAGTTGGTGCTATTTTGCTGCTAACTTAAAAATGTTTCACCTTTAGCTTACTACGTCTGCTAAGAGCGAAACATGCAACACATAGCTGGTGAGCTCCTTGTTCCTGTTGGGGAGCAATACAAATAACCCCATTTACTGGTAGCTAGTGACTCATCTCAAATAGGACTGTTCTTGTGAGTAAATGCTCACCAGTGTGTGTCAAGACTTCACAGTCTGGCCCCATGTAAATTTTATTATGTACAAGTGCTAGATTTTGACCAACTTACACTTTTTAACAGAGAATGTTGAAACTATTGATTTTTTTTTTGTTTGGAATAAAAAGGAACATTAGAATTAAACCAATTTGCATAGTTCATTGGAAGTGGCTTTTAAAGGAAAAATACCTGATGACTGAAACTTGTTGCTCATTAGAAAAATAAAATTTATACTACTGCCTAAGTATAAATAGAGCGAGTAGACTCCCTTTGTTTCTATTCACTACTAAAATTGGTGTTTTAAGGAAGGGATGTTTCCCCTCCAAATACAGCACTCTAATTTAGGGAGGATATTAAAAACTTAGTGTGAACAAGAATGAAATCTCATCTGTTCTCTTCCCCCCCTTCCTTTCCCCTGCTGTGCCTTTGTATGAAATGACCTATTTTCCCTTTTAAAATTTAAATTACAGTTTTTGTTAAATGCAGATCCTTCCCCTAGAAATATTGTATTATTTTCTTACACTTTGATTTAGAAATCAAAATCTCCCAAACATCTACTGTACATATTTATAATACATAGTTTAATAAATAGAAAGATGTATTCAGTGGTGAAAACTCTCCATATATAAATGCCCTTTTTTGATTGGGATCAGATTTTATTGTGTATGTGTAAGAGAGGAAATAACCAGGGACAAGCTCTTTGCAAAGGTGTAAGCCTAGGGCTCCTCATCCACTATCAAAGAAAATGCTCTTCCAGCTGACTGAAGCCGAGCAGGGCAGCTCAGCCAATCACAGGGTTCTTTTCTAGCTCTGTCATCAGCCCTTGGTTAGGGAACGGTTTGCTTTTATGCTCTGTATTTGGAAGGCAGATAAAATGCCAGGTCTGGGCTGCCTCTAGGGATAACCTTCCCCTCTATGATGTGAATGAATAGCATCTTGGCTGGGGAATCCACAGAAAATTGACAAGGCAGGCTCCGCTCCCCTGCATAGGCCTTTTCTACATTTTAACCCTAGCTGTGGCTTTGTAGCAATTTCAGTTTTGCATTGAGAAGTGTGCTTTGGATTATCAGACCTCCATGTATGACAATTTGTACCTGCATGGATTTGAAGACTCGGAAGCGGTAAGTATTTTCATCGATAATATTTTTTTTCTGAACAGCCTAATACGATATGCAGAGGACAGAGAGGAAGAATCAGGCTTTGTTTCTGGGTTTAGCTGATTGCTTGGTGTTGCACTGTAGACAGTTTGGAGTCACCTGAAATAATCCTCCATTACATAATTTCTTGTCAAGCAATAAAATTTAGGGGTTTCCAAGAAAGTCTTGAAAGCATTTTGTATACTATAATTTACCAATTACAAGCTACACTTCTGCTCTCAGGGAGTGTATGAATGCTTCACAGAAGATGGCTTTACATATGCAGAAGCAGTTATAGCTAATGTGTATATTGTATTCATCAGCGTAACAGGAAAAGCTGTTCATTATATAATACTTAATATTTGTTTGAGACAGCAGGAACGGAGTTTCTGAGCTGCCATCTGTGTTATATGCTCTCTGTCCAAGTGATCAATGCAGATGCATTTGATTTTCTTAACAAAGAGACAGTAAAGTGTTTGCTGTAATATAACCCTGCAGTATCACAGTGGCAGAATGTAGCCTTAAAATACTGTCCAAAAGAGGCTGAGGTGTTTTCATTTTTGTTTAATTAGGAAATTATGCTCCCCACCCTCTAACTCACGATAACAATCCTGCTAGCAAAACCTATTAAAATCTTAACAAAATGATTCATCGTGAATCCTAAAACCCATGTCAGTTTGGGCATACCATGGAGTTTAGGTTAGGGAATATTAATCATTAGTGCTTGTAAATCTTATTTAGGTGGTGGTGGTTCTGGCTAGCACAGGCACCTTCTTTCTTCAGTGGCTAAACAAAAGCCTTGAGAGGCAAAATTACCAGGGGGAAAGAAAATTACTTAGCTTACCACGGCGATGCACATGTTGTTCCATATTAAATAGGAATGTGTTACATAAGGCTCATGGCCAAGTCACAAAATACACAGATTATAACATAGAATAGTGTGTACGTCAATGCAGACGTATGTGCCCAATGATGTGGTATCCACAGGAAATGATAAGATCCTATATCACTTCAGTTAAGGCTTTTTTCTTGTCTGGCAATGTAGTCTTATCAGGCTCCAACTGCAAAGTGTAATCTGTCTACAGGTTGCCTCACATGCTAGCAACTTATCTTAGTCAATTTATTTCAGGAGGAGAGGAATCTGAAATATTCAGAATTTGAAATTAAAGAATGCACTTGTGTGGGTGGGGGGAGAAGAGGAAGTCTAAAGTATTTGAATCCCTAGAAGTGTTGTTTCCTTGGGTCAATTTGGTAACCACTTGACTTCTACACGTGTGCTCTCCTCCTCCCCCCCGCCCCCCGTATTTCCATTTTGATTTGTTAGCAGTTTACTTCAACTGCTGTGAAAACTGACATACCAAAACCATAAATGAGGATTTTAGTTCTTCAAGAGATGATGTCTCTGTGGACTAGGAATTAACATGATAAACCTTGTGTTCTTGGGAACGGTTTCAATTCTTGATGCTCTGGTTTGGAGGGAAAACATTTTAAATGTATTTCGCCCCAGTCCTTTGGCAGAGTGTAGTTGCCCTGTAAGATGGAAAAATTGGAAGTGTAATTGACTGTCTGTGGTTGAGATGGCTAAGTTGTTGGATAGTGGTTGGTACAGTAGAGCTGTATCATTTGCGACTAAGAACAAGATTTTTTAGGTATTTAGATGCTCAAAGATGAAGATAGGTGCCTAATGGGATTTTTTTCTAAAGCGCCTAACTCACGTTAATTTCAATCTGGCTGTAAATGGTTTGCCCACATCAAAGATCATTTGGGTAGAGCAGTTTTATGACTGGAAACACCTAGGAGATGTGAATAATAAAAAAAAAAATCCAAATAATATGAATTAAAACTATAGGAACCGTGTTAGCAAAAGAAGGTAGAAATTAGAACCATCACTGTTAAATTTGGGCCAAGCTGAGAAAGCAATAGTATCTAAGTTTCCAAATGTTCCATTTAAGTGATTCTTGGTAGAAGGGTTGTCAGCTCTTGAAGTTTTATCTTGCAATATTTGGTGTCTTTGGCAGCTGCAGCTTCGGGAATCATGTGAATACATGAGAATCTCAGCTTTCATTACTTTTGTTTTTAAAGTAAGTTTCTAGCCCTCATGTTTATGAAGAAAAGATGGAAATTTTGAACCCCAAAGGCTCCAACATCAGGAGACAGATAAAAAGAACCTAATTAATTATTTTTTGCAAATCTAATGACTTAAGCTAGACTCATGATTATTTTGGATCCTGACTCATGATTTCTGAGTTCTTGGGGCTGGCAGTACTGTGGTGGTAATATAGAAGAAAAGTGTGTCATGCAGCATGAAATGGTGTGAATGCAGCTTTAAATCCAATGAGCAAGAGTAGGCCTGTGTAACTGATATATTATACTAAAAAATAAAACTAGCCCAGCAGTATTAGGTTCTCTGTAGTTATTTTCAGTACAAATGCATTAACACATGTAACTCTGAGTGTGCATGGATTAAAGCAATACAGTTTCCTTTTTTTAGGAATCAAAAGGCTTACCCCTAATGTTCTGCAGCAGTGAAGATATGGAAGTACAAGGATGTATACTGTACTTGCTGGCTTGTTTTCTGCAGCAGACAGAGCTGTGGCCAAGTACCCTCTGCTACTGACAAAGTTTCCAGCACACAGTAAATACATATATATCAAAATGAGTCAGGCTAGAACAGTAACACCTTATTAAAGTTGACACTTGCCCTTTTAAAACAAACCCTGTAGCATTCTACGCTAATGACCAAGCACAACAAACTAATCTGTAAGATGGATCAGTTCTTTGGAATGCTACAGAACTTCTCTAGGTTTATAGTGCGGGACCTGAATTAACAAAATGGTGTTCTGAATAATCTCAGACTAGTCTTTATTTTGTATACTATGGGCCGCTCTCATCCTGAATATGCTCTGGTAGAAATCCTGGAGCAGCGCCTGAATAGTAGAAAGTCATGGCATCCTATGGGACTAACTCTTTTCTCCCAGGGGGAATAGTGCTGCTTAGAAAGTTGTGGCCCTTGTTCAAGACAGAGCATGGCTAGCATGGTCAATGAGTGTGCTGACTCAGCTCCTCTCACTAGCAGAACTCCTATAGAGATACTGCAGGAGTTAAAGCTCCCCTCCCCACTAGTGCACGCCAGGCTGAAACACCACCTGACCTCTTTGGGGATGGGTTTCCCCTGGGGGACACGGGGTCATGCTAGCACAGATAGAGATCTCCCAGTGAATCTGTCCCTTTAGGTTTTATGTTAAAGGTGTAGAGTACATTTCATATGAATGAATTGTTTTGTACGTTTTGCTGCCCTGTAATATGTATGCCCTCAAGGACCTCTTCAGTGCTCTCTAGGCAATACTTGTAATCTGCCACTGTAACACCCATATGTCACTGGCTCTTGTCAGGCATGGGCTAGCTCAGACATCAATAGCGCCTCTAAACTTTTCAAAAGCATTGCTTACTCTATCCCAAAAGGTCACCTAACTAACAGACCTGGAGATGTTTTCAATGGCAGAACCACTTTATAAGCTCATGTCTGATTCAAAGGTGACTTGGGCAAATTTATTCTGTAGTTTTTATTTTTAAATTGAATGAATCGATAGTTCTGTGCTAAATTACAGTGAGTCCAACTCCTGTTGCTACATAGAGTGTAGATTTGGAAGCTCTAGCAACACATGAAGAATGAGTACAGTACCACAAACAAGTAAAAAAAGTCTTGTTTTTAGTATGTTATACTCGCATACCTATTTACGCAACCGGAGAGAGTCCATGCACTGGCCAGTGCCATATTCACTCTCATACCAAACATTTCATAGCTGGGTGGATTTCTCAACAGGTGGTCATAGAGAGAGAGAGGGGTGGTTCCTGCTGGGGTTCTCCCAATGAGGTCTTCCCACTGTAGCCTAGTCATGGAACTTCTTTTATCCTTTTGTTTTGACCATGCCTACTCCTTATGCACACGCATGAAGGTTTCAACCCTTCTTTTCCTAGTTTGTATTTCCACACCCCATAATTTTTGGGGTGCCCTGCTTGTCATAGGTTGTTCTTAGTTACCCTTAATCTCATAAGCATCTTAGTAACATTTACGTTAACTGTTTCCAGGGTAACCTGCAGTCAGCACAGAACTTTCTGTGATGTTACATTCAGGTGTCTTGCAGCTTAGTTGGGTACATTACAACATTTCTCGTAACATCACCTATTGGACCAATTTTTCCAGCAATCTTGTGACTTTAGTGGCATAGGGTTATTCTTAGGTCACCCCCTTATGTCAAGCTTCCTTAAACCTAGTGTGGTTAAGCTGAAATTTTACAGGCCTCAACCTGTAGGCCTGGTGTTACAGCCATGCTTTACTTGTATTCTTAATACACACTCTTCGCTCCTAAATACTTGTAAGTCTTATAGACCCATCCTCCTTATATCTATTCATCACCCATTGATTATATATGACATAACATAGGAGTTCACCATGACATTAACACTGCAATGATAAAATGAACTAATTGGCTACAGTTCACTGATGCATAATAAATGAGGCAGTTTAAATGGAGTCAGCAAGTAACTATTTAACATTTTTGGAAGTACAGTTGGGAGTAAAATTTGTGATAGTGTGACGCTGTGTAGATTTTCACTGACCTGAAATAGATGTACATTGAACTCTGAACTTCTTCAGGTTAACCTAGAAGCATTAGAATTACTCAGAACTCTGGCCCAGCTGTGAATAGAACAGAGTGGCTTTAGATATCTTTAATGTGGAAGCATCACCTATATCAGTGTGCTAAATGTTTTTTTTAACTGCATTGAGGGGAGATTAGGACTTCCTCATTCAGTAAGAGGATTATATTGTGATTCTGTGGAATTTAGAGAACAGAAGAAATGTACTCATTGAGACATCAGTGCCCTCAAAATTAATGTATTATCATAAGAGAGAGAGATCAGTTTTTTCTTTATGGGTCCATCCCCTTGCAAAGGCAGGACAGACTCTCCTGGGAGAGCACATATGAAATAACTGATTAGGCAGCACGTAGACAGGAAAAGAAAATACAAGAAGGAGGTGAAATATTTGTTGGAACTAGGCACAAAGTTGATAGTATGTGAATGTGCTTATATATATATATATATATATATAGATATATAGATATATATATACACACACACACACACAAACAAACATATCTTACCAGCTATGATGATTAATGATAGGTGGCTGATGTGCTATCTGTTATAATTATTTTTTTTTTTTTTTTTTTTAGGAGGAGGAAGAAATTGTGGTTGAAAGTCAATAAAAATACCTATAACTTAGTAGATAAGAAGTACATGCTGTGTCAGAAAAAAGATATAAAGAGACAGGGCCTTGCTACTTTCACAGACATAACCAAGTTCCTGTAATGTAAGGGGTGGGGTGCGGGTTGTGGCCTTT
>NW_020664413.1:25891645-25921086 GCF_002925995.2 Terrapene triunguis | reverse complement strand
CTGAGATCCTGGGCTTCTTTGCCCTTTCTTCTAGCCCCCTTTTCTCCCTTCCTGTCTCCCATTACAGTCCTCAGCCTACAAGCTGAATCCCCTTGTTAACTGGTTAATCACCCAGTCCTAATCAATTCTCTCCCAATTTGTGCCATGCTTACAAAATGCAGGGAGTGGTGAGCTAGTGCTAGGTGACTCCCACTTTGCACCACAAAGGAGGGAGACTCAAAGATTTTGGAAGATAGAGAAGAACCCTCTTAAAAAGGTGAAAGGTTTCTTTATTCTGTACATAGACAGGTGTTGCCTGATCTTTTGATTGTTTATTAGTTATACTGATAAGTGAACTAACACTCTAAGTTGGGCGGAGTTCTGCCCCATGACCAACCTTGTCTACACTGCCACTTCACAGCGCTGAAACTTTCTCGCTCGGGGTGTGAAAAAATACCCCCATAGCAATGCAAGTTTCAGTGCTGTAAAGTGGCAGTGTAGACAGTGCACCAGCACTGGGAGCCATGCCCGTCGCAGAGGTGGTTTTATTACAGCGCCCAGCACTGGTGCCGCGACTACACAGCCATGTTAAAGCGCTGACGCAGCAGCGCTTTAAATTTGCCAGTGTAGACGTACCCTTAGTTGTGGTGATAACCCAGGTGTGCATGAGAGAGGCATTTACACTTAGGAAAGATGTTTTGTCCTGGTAGTATTTTTATTAGCACAGCTAACAAAAGCACAAACACTCCAATCCAGCAAAGTAGATAAATAATACGTCAAGAAAAACCCAGAGTGTTAGTCATACTCATCCTCCCCACCAGTGGTCATCATCCTGGCATCTCCCAAGGCCCACAGTCGGGATACAGCTTTTATTTTATGCTGACACCCACTACGCCTAATGCATCTTCATTAGGGGTTTCAGCCCCTTTTCCCTATGTGTATTTCCTCGCCTTACATGTTGGGGTGCCCTTCTCCCACAGGTTAGGCTTTTACCCTAAGCTTATTAGCATATACAGTATGCCAATTAGTTACCATGGCATTCTTGTGGTTGGACATCTGCTGATGTTCCTAACTTAAAATATCAAAAGCTGACATCAACTGCATCTTGTAGTTACCTGTCAGCAATTTAGTCATACTTGTTTATTACAGCATTCTATCTTGTGATAGCTTATGATTTATAGTTAGTCCTGGTTAGCTAATACTTTTGGGGCCTTAGGCCTTGACTAGTTTAGCTAAGCTATTGTCTTACAAGCCTTGAGGCTTGTAGGATCATTGCATTATTGCCTTAACTTATATCTATATCTTACCGAGTAAATATCTATAGGCTACTCAGGAGACAGAAGGTAGATCCAAAATGCAAGCTGCCCGGGTGCCCTCTCGCTTTGGAAATTAGGTGGTACTCCAGGTAATTCTAAAAAATTGCCCCTTTTTGTCAATACAGCCTGTTTAAAAATGAAAACCCAAGAGTGCTTTGTATGACAACAACAGTCTGGCATTCCTGATCACTGGAAAGTCAGGATATAAAAACTCATAAGCAAGAAGGTTTAAGACAATAAGGTGTATTGGCTAGGAAAATCACTGTGGTTTACTTTTACAATTGTATTTAACTAGATGCAATGTGCCTATTTTATAGTAAAGAAAATCTGAATGCCTCAGCTATGCCATCCCTGAATTGCCCACCGGTCCTTGTAGGATAAACATAACCTCTTTAGTTTAAAATATAGGTTCTTCACCCCTTCCCTGAGCCTCAAAGATTAACCATGCTCAGCTAGTTTACATGCCCTTGTTCATCATGTAGAGGTTCTACAGAAATCCATGGCACTTATTTATGAATTTGTATAATAGTCATACCTAGAAGCCTCAGCCAAGGTTGGGGGTCCATTGTGGTAGGTACTGTAGAAGGAGCAGTAGACACTGCCTGCTCTGAAAAACTTAGTGTAAATAGAGAAGATGGACAAAGGGTGGAAGAAAGAAATTATTTTTATTAACCGCACTTTGCAGAGGGGTCTGACTTTTCCACTCCCTTGCACCCTGTGTAGATATCTACATTTGTGCAACGTAGGTGTAGAATGTTACCAGATCAGAATGGTAGCATTTTATACCCCGTTGCACTCATTCAGCACAGCTGTAAATACCCATACAAGATGCAGGGCAATGGAGAATCGGATGCAGAGATGCTAAGGGCCTGACCCAAAGCCTACTGATCAACTCTTGTTGACTTCAGTATTTTGGATGAGGCCCTAAGAGAATTGTTAAGGTTCCCACAGGAGGTCTGTGGTAAACCTGGGAATGGAACCCAGAATTCTAGAGTCCCAGTCCAGCGAACATGTCACCAAGCTGTGAGCATAGAGCTCTCGCATCTATAAATGTCAAACACTGACCACTGTTTCATCCTTCTCGCCCTTCCACATGGTCAGTTTCTTCCACATCTCTTTCCTGCTTCCCTCCCTCCCTGCTGCTGTTCTCTTCAGCCTGCAAGTATGGTGGCTTTTTTTTTCTATGCATAGTCAGTACAGCTAGGGCAAAGTAGTCTGAAACACACATGCTCTGTGGGAGTGAGAGACTGGGGAAGCAGTAAAGCAAAGCATTAAACAAGAGTGTGGAATGTGATCCAGCTGGTGGGGGAAGGGAGAGAAGCTAATGGGACTCTTGACTGCATGTGCAAAGCCAAACCTCATGGAGTACGAAGTAAAAGACCCTTTCAGTACAGCTATAATGCTATGTTGCCTAGACCTAGACTATTGCATTCAGTTCTGGGCACCACATTACCAGAAAGCTATAGACAAATGGAGGTCTTCAGAGAAGAGCAACAAAAATAATCATGGGGTTTACCAGGGATAGAGACTTTATTATTTGTATTGTAGTAGCATCGAGAGGTCCCAGCTTCAGTGTGCTAGAAGCTGTACAAACATGTAACAAAAAATGGTCCCACTCCCAATGAATTTACACTCTACATATAAGATGAGATAATAGGTGGATACTACAAACAGATGAGGAAAAAGGAGGGTGAATCACAAGGTGACTGTCTCCTTATATGCCCAGACAGTGTCGGGTACACAGTGGGAACTACCATAACACAAATAATAAATAAAAATTACAAAATCATGAAGACATTAAAAGGGCTAAACATGACTAGTTTAGGTAAGAGACAATGGACAGGTTGGGGATGGGTATAAGTATATATATTTACATGGGGTGGAAGACCCATTGCTAAGGACTCTTAAACTATAAGGAATGATCCTACATTGGCAAGGAGTTAGTCTTGAATGATCAAAAAGGTCTTTCCTATTTCTCTGTCATATAATAAGAGTAGTGGAGTGAGCGTGGCGGCTCTCTTCGTCTCTAACAGTGGGAATAAGTGTGCCATGATGCTAGATTCCTTATTTTCAGCAAATTATCTTCTATCCGTGTTGGTTGATTCTGCGGCAGAGAGGGGATGAGTTTAAAGGGTAGAAACCATTGTGATGGGATCACAGAGACTGACAGGTCCTGAGTGTAGCGTTCAGTAAAATCAAGCCAAAATCAGGTTCACCTTCAACACTTTTGTGTAAAAATACTCTATAAAATCAGGACCTGGTCTGTGTTTATTCAGTTGTCAGAAGCCAGATAATACAGTACATAGCGTGCTATGCATGAGACATCCATTCTCTTTCACTTCCAGTTTAAATTTACCATATCATTATGCAGCTATTTGCAGACTATTAAGCAACCCACTAGAGGATCTCATGACTAAGTTCAATATTTTGCACTGCTTCTGAAGAATAACTTTCCCCATGATAAGCTCTTTTTAGTCCAAGATTTGCGTAAAACACGGTTATACCACCAGCTTTGTGTGGTAGCTACTGTAAGGGATCCAAACTGCTCACCTGTGGAATGAAGCTCATAAATCTGACCACGTCATATATTACTGTAGACAACATGCTTTCAAAGTTCCCTCCTCTTATGACCTGTGTTTTTGGACTTTAGAATGGGATAAAAGCAGTTACCTAAATGGGGCTTGGCAGACGAAGAGCTGTAGTTGTGTATGCCACGTACAGAAAATCCTCCTACAGTCTGGAGGGTAACAAGTACTCCCTGAAGCTGAGCCACTCCCAGCCATAAGGCAGTCCATGGGAGTGGTGCACCCTCTGCATGTGAGTGCCAGCACATTTCCCTACCAGTCAAGCTGTTGTACCAGTCCTTTTCTGAACCTCTAGAAGCACTAATTTTAAAGCAACACCTGAGCATGTGAGATGACTTTCCTCACTTCTCACGAGGTGTAAGATTAATACTTGTCAACAAGTTAGTGGCTTTATCTTGTGTACTTGAGTCAATTGTCAGGGCTGTTGGAAAATCTGAACTCTGCTTTTCAGTTAGTGGGTGAATGGAGGGACTTTGAGAGCCCCAGCCCAACAGGGGCAGATTTAAGGACAGGTTAGGGAACAAAGAAGCAGAAAGGGAGAGTGCAAATGGTGTGGCTTGGTATAGGGTGAGTGGGGAAACTAGGTGTAGTCAGGCGTGGACTCACCCCTGCGGCACCTCCTGCTGGTCGTCCCGGGAATTAGCTCACCAGCCTCTGGAGCGCCCTCTGCAGGCCAGGTGTCCCACCTGTTGTTGGCCCCCGTGTCCCTCCTGGACCCCGGTGCCCTTGGCTTAGGTGCTGCCCCCCCTGGCAGTACCCCACTCTTTCTCTGGGTCTCCTCACCCAGGGGAACCCCCACCCCTTATCCCAATGTTGCCTCAGTCGTGGCTACTGCCAGTCACCATCTAGCCCCCGCGCCCTGGGGCAGACTGCAATCTATCAGCCAATCATCACCGGCAACAAGGGGTTTGGACTGGCTGCCTTTACCCACCCTCAGGCTGCCCCTCTGCAACCCCAATACCGATATGGCCTAGGACCAGGCCCTGCAGCCTGGGGAGTTGCTGGCCTAGGGCTTCCCAGCCCCAAGGCCTTTCCCCAGCCCTGCCTCACTCTAGGTCCCCAGGTGAGTTCCCTGCAGCCAGGCCTGTCTCTCTCTCCTGTCAGAGGAAGACTCCTCTGCTCTGACTACCCTGGCCTTCTTATAAGGCTGAGTGGCTCAGTTTGGGGCGTGGCCCTGCAGCCACTTCCCCAATCAGCTGGGGTTTGCCCCTTTACACAGCCCCAGCCCTCTGCAGGGCTTTTCCAACCCCTTCAGGGCTGGAGCGGGCGTTCACCCCGCTACACTAGGCTTGGTTTCTTTCCTCTCTTCCATCTATGTTTGCTCCTTTCCTGCCTCCTTCGCTGGCCCACAACTCCCAAATAGTGCTGCTTCCTCTCCACCCCCACCAGCTTCCATCACTTTCTCTCTCCTGTCCTCTTCCTCCTATCCCAGAGGTCTTCTGCCCTAGGATGGACTTCATTTGGAGTTATGGGCATGTGGCACACTGCAGGATCAGGAGCTTAGTTTATTAGTTTGCAAGGCACTTTGATGTGCTTGGATTAAAGGTGCTGTATAAATGCAAGATTGCTGTTACAGTAACGTCAAATCAATATTTTGGAGTGATTTGGTAACCTCTTTTTAAAGTTTGTTGTAGAAAGAGCAGACCGAAGAACTCCATGTGCACAGACGTATACTCAGACACTTCCGTTTCTTCCAAGAGCCCTAGAACCTCAGTGATATAACAGGGAACTAGAAAGCTATCCTGGGTTTTTGGTGCACACACACAGTGGTACATTAAGCATCCCACTCTGATTTTCTGGGTTCCCATGTGCACTATGCAACATGTAGCTTTTATGCAGACGAACATGGTTTTTTCCAGGCGGCACATGCAAATACGGGCATGTGTTTCACCCGCATGGTTCAGTACACCTGCCAGTGGTTGCACACCTTTGGCTATGTAAACAATTCTCCAATTTAGAAAGCTATAGTTGGAGTCACTTTAATTTGTTAAGGTTATTGTCAACTGTTGGCAGGAAATATCTTGAATTTGTGGGCATATTCTCTCAGCAGGATGGTAGCACATTTAGATTCTATTCTATATACTTTTTTATACCACACTCATCACCATAGTATCTGAGGGCCTTCCAGTAGTGCATTCAGCAATGTGATTACACATCTGTCATGTGTTGCTTGTTCTCTCATCCTCTCCCCAGAGGGAGAAGCGCATGGAGTTAGAGTATTGTTTTGGTAGTTTTTTTGGTTAAATATACCTGTTGCTATCTTTTTGTATTAAAGAAGGCAAGGCGAAACCAACCTCACTTTGCATTCAGTGGTGAGGTTGGTGATAGTCCTTAGTTCCTGGGGGAGTCCATTCCACAGTCTCAGACCTCCGCCGGAGAAAGCTCGGTCTTTCAGACAGATGAGCCTTACTGTTATTGTTGAAAATTCCTTTGTGCCAGAGGAGCAAAGTTGTTAACTGTATTTTTTTGTCATGAAGCTTTAAATGGTTTTTTAGGTATCCTGGACCCAGGCCATGCAGTGTTTTGAAGATAAGGACCAAGACAATAAACTTGATTCAAAATTCTATGGGATGATTGCCACTGTATCTGTATTTCAGTATTAGATATAGGAAGAACCACACTGGAGGTTGTTAGGATGTAGAATACTAATATTTAGCATCTGTGCTGCGGTATGAACAATAAGGATACTGTCAATTTAAGAATTGTACTTCCTATTGTTTCACGTAACCCTTAAGATTACTGTTGCTGAAAGAGAAACAGAAAAAAGAGAGCAAAAATACATGTGTTCACTTTGTGCACGGTCAGTTTCACTGTTTTCTTGATGGTCCATTCCATTTCCTATCTCCTGCGTTAGCGGGGTGACGTCACTATCATGCTAGCTAGTAATTTTCTCCTGTTGCTGATGTGGCTCTTTCACATAGCAACAGAGAGAGGAATTAAAAGAAAAAAAAAAAAAAAAGAGAGAGTAAATGACTGTGGAATGACAAAAACAGTCAGGGGATTCAGAGGTGGGTGTAGTAACTCTACCTTTTAATTTGTTTGTGTGTTTTGTTTTGTTTTTTAAATTGATTAGATTTCAATTTGGTGGCGTTTGTTTAACTAATGAATCCCCACAGTGTTTCTCCCTTTCCACAATCATGTAGGTAAATTAGTATTACACTCCAGTTACAGACTGAGGGATTTAAGGCAGAGTGGTCAAGTGACTGGCCAGAAGCTGCAGAGATTCAGAAGCCAGATTCTGTGACCTGCTAAAGCCCTTTTATGCTATTCTAAGAGCATGCTGGGGCTACAAAGGGGATGGAGTGGCCCCGGGGAATTTCCCACAGTGCAGGGGAAGCAAAGGGCTGATATATGTGGCTGTGTGCCAGGCCGCTGGCAGCCCCTGGTGTAGGTTGGGCTGAGGGCAGGAGAGATCTCATGTTGGGTTCTGTGTTCTGGCACTCTTGGACTGCAGAGCAGCCCTTAGACTGCCAGGTAAGGCGGCTGTAAGTTAGAGCAGCCTTCGGGGCTGTTCTAACTTGCATGCCTCAGGTCCTGTGCAGCCCAGAATTTGGAAAAAATAAAAGTGGTTTAAAGCTTCCTTGCAGGCACAGCAGAAAATCTGGCCCAGGACTGGATGTCAGGATTTCCTGGTTCTCAGTCCTGTGCTTGGACCAGTGGACCACATTTTCTACCTCCTTCTCTCCTGACACTGTTAATTTGTCTCTTTTTATTTACTACTTAGCTAGTACTGAAGAGTCCTAGGTAACCTAGAGCTTACACTGGGAGAGAAAGCAGTGAGAAAAATAAGTACCACTGGAGATCTTATCTAGAAGCTGTAGCCCTCCACATCCTTTGTGCTCACTGGAGTGAAAAAGAGAGAGAGAGGGTGAAAAGAGTGAAGAATAGCATTCTTCACAGTTCCTGTGTCTGGTGAAGTATAAAGTGCGATGCAGAGTGTTTGAGCTTACTTGCAATTCAATTCCCATAATACTGCTCCAGCTCACAGCTATTTCACAGCAGAACAGGGGTCTGAGCTCAAGGAACAAACCAAAAGGATTCAGGAGTGTGGGTGGGTGGGTGGGTGGGGGAATAGCGGCTGGGGCAGTTTCCATGAATACAGTGAACTTTTCTTCCCTAAGCTTCTGGAAACAATAACGAGAAAGGTTTCCTCTTTTTTTGCCTCCACACACTTCCTGGATTTAAATAATCTATGTAATAGCTTGTGCCCAACAAGTAGATAAAATGTGCATATAGAAACATTTTTCATTCTGTCTCTTGTGATTACTACAAAGCTAATTCAGTTACCATAATTCTAAAGATTTATGCTTTGCATTCATTTTATTATAAACTGGTTTACAATCTTGCTTCTAGTAAATATGGATCAATGCAGTAGTTACAACTTAAAAAAACAGTCAACAATTTTGACAGCAAAGATATTTAAGATGGCAGCTGGCAGGGTCTGTCTTTCTGAAGTGAAGGGTGCCAGATTGACAGCCCTGGAAATGGGAGTTCTTTGTTTATCCACGGAATAAATACAGCCTGGCCAGCAGGAATATGAGCTTCCCCAAACTGCCCTCTGAAATTCAGCCTTCATGCCCATTCAGTTCATAGTCTCTCTACTGAAGCTGCCAAAAAAGGGCCAGTTAGTGCCCAAGTGAGTTTTGTGATGAGAACATCTCTCTACTGCACAGTATACTGAGACCAAGCAGCACAGAATTATAGAAGATTAGGGTTGGAAGAGACCTCAGGCGGTCATCTAGTCCAACCCCTGCTCAAAGCAGGACCAACACCAACTAAATCATCCTAGCCAGAGCTTTGTCAAGTCTGGCCTTAAAAACCTCTAAGGCTGGAGATTCCATCACCTCCCTAGGTAACCCATTCCAGTGCTTCACCACCCTCCTAGTGAAATAGTTTTTCCTAATATCCAACCTAGACCTCCCCCACTGCAACTTGAGACCACTGCTCCTTGTTTGGTCATCTGCCACCACTGAGAACAGCTTAGCTCCATCCTCTTCGGAACCCCCCTTCAGGTAGTTGAAGGCTGCTATCACTCTTCTCTTCTGCAGACTAAATAAGCCCAGTTCCCTCAGCCTCTCCTCATAAGTCATGTGCCCCAGCCCCCTAATCATTTTCGTTTCCCTCCACTGGACTCTCTCCAATTTGTCCACATGCTTTCTGTTGTCGGGGGCCCAAAACTGGACGCAGCACTCCAGATGTGGCCTTACCAGTGCCGAATAGAGAGGAATAATCACTTCTCTCGATCTGCTGGCAATGCTCCTACTAACGCAGCCCAATATGCTGTTAGCCTTCTTGGCAACAAGGGCACACTGTTGACTAATATCCAGCTTCTCATCTACTGTAATCCCCAAGTACTTTTCTGCAGAACTGCTGCTTAGCCAGTCGGTCCCCAGCCTGTAGCAGTGCATGGGATTATTCCATCCTATGTGCAGGATTCTGCACTTGTCCTTGTTGAAGCTCATCAGATTTCTTTTGGCCCAATCCTCCAATTTGTGTAGATCACTCTGGACCCTATCCCTACCCTCCAGCATATCTACCTCTCCCTCCAGCTTAGTGTCATCTGTAAACTTGCTGAAGGTGCAATCCATCCCATCATCCATATCATTAATGAAGATGTTGAACAAAACTGGCCCCAGGACCGACCCCTGGGACACTCCGCTTGATACCGGCTGCCAACTAGACATTGAGCCATTGATCACTACCCGTTGAGCCCGACGATCTAGCCAGCTTTCTATCCACCTTATAGTCCATTCATCCAATCCATACTTCTTTAACTTGCTGGCAAGAATACTGTATCAAAAGCTTTGCTAAAGTCAAGATATATCACGCCCACCACTTTTCCCCATATCCACAGAGCCAGTTATCTCATCATAGAAGGCAATCAGGTTGGTCAGGCATGACTTGCCCTTGGTGAATCCATGTTGACTGTTCCTGATCACCTTCCTCTCCTCCAAGTACTTCAAAATGGATTCCTTGAGGACCTGCTCCATGATTTTTCCAGGGACTGAGGTGAGGCTGTAGTTCTGTAGTTCCCCAGATTCTCCTTCTTCCCTCTTTTAAAAATGGGCACTATATTTGCCTTTTTCCAATCATCCGGGACCTCCCCCAATCGCCACGAGTTTTCGAAGATAATGGCCAATGGCTCTGCAGTCATATCAGCCAACTCCCTCAGCACCCTCTGATGCATTGCATCCGGCCCAATGGACTTGTGCATATTTCACACCAAAGAGCCACCTAATAAAGTCTGGGATTTTCAAAGAGACCAAAGGGAGTTGGGTGCCCCAACTCCCATTGACTTTAAGTGTTTTTGGATGCCTAACTTCCTTCAGCCCCTCCAAAAATTCCAGCCAAGGACTGAAACATGGTGAACCCATTTTCATGGTTACTTTGTGGTGTAAGAATTTTTGCAGCCCTATGCCATTGCTGTGAGGAAGATTTCCTTCTCTAGTATATTATCCAGCAGAACTGTTTCTGTGGTTGAAAGCCTGGCTAATGCAGGCTCTCTCCATCCAATTACAAATAACTCCTCCCTTCACTGTGAAGAGTTTCATGTCTACTTTGCAGATAAAATTGATGCATGCTGTAGTGTGAGGAGGGTTGTATTAGAATGGGATAAATGGACCATCTTCTCTGAATTTTAGCCATTCTCTTTTATGGGGATTTTGGAGTTATTGGGAGAGATGTGATCAACAAAAAGTGAGATGGTGCACAGCCCTTGCTGGTTAAAATGGGGTAGGGGGCAGATTTAAGGTGTATAATTGGAGAAAACTACCGAAGCCTCCCTGCAGGAGGGCAAGATGCCAGGGTGGCTGGGACAGCCTCTAGTTGTATTTGTGAAACATAGATTGTATTAAAAAAACTAAAACTTTTAGGGAAGTTCTGCCCCTGAATGCATGAAAAGCTCCCATTGATCCCAAAGCCACTTGAGGGGGGAATGTGACTCTGTATGTCAAAGGAAAACAACACAGTAATAATAAATAACATGCTCAAAGAACAAGGGGGAAACGCTTAACCCAAGATGCAGTTGATGTCTTGACTCTCTTTCCTATCTTCCTAAAACATGCTCTGGCTGTAAGATGTTGAGCTGTTAGATGTTTCGCCACTGAATATGCATTTACATAGATAGTAGAGACTTGTTTGAAAATCAGCATCTTGTACAAATGCAGATTATTTTGCAACTAGGACAAACTGGATGACAGTTCATGGTCATTCAAACTCCAGCAGTTAATTTTGAAAACTCATTTAGCTGCCTGGATGTCAAAGGTCTGAGTTCGGCAATCACAGGTAGAGTTGAACTTTTGTTTGCAAATTTCATTTTGGCCCTGGATAGATTCCATTGGCACTGAGCCTCATACTCCCATCGCTGGAGTTCACTCAGAGCCT
The DNA here is from genome assembly GCF_002925995.2 of Terrapene triunguis. Taxonomy (NCBI): domain Eukaryota; kingdom Metazoa; phylum Chordata; order Testudines; family Emydidae; genus Terrapene; species Terrapene triunguis. The sequence continues at coordinate 25,909,823 of NW_020664413.1, read as the reverse complement.
CTCTTGCTTTTACAGTGTCCCATTTTCATTGTCTGTCCATTCCTTCCTTTCCCCTCCAGAGTGGACCCTTGGAGTTAGCTACCACAGCCCATGCTCATGTTTGTTAGATAGGGAGGGCACAGCTGATACTAAGGCTGTTCACTGTCTCTGCTATGGTCACATATATATAAAACTGTTTTATGGCCCGGCCTAGAGGGAGCTTTTTCTCACTTTCACTTAATGAATAAATTAAGGGAAGTATCACAGAAGAATGAACTCCCTTTCCTTAGATTTAGCCACAGTGCTCTACAAACTTCTGCACATCAGGTGATGTGTGTTCTGATGAGCTCAGGTTGTCAGAGAGCTGAGTTGTATCATCACTGCCCAAGAGACCCTAACACAGGACTACACTGGGCTGACTATGTCTGTTCAGTGAGCACCTCAGACTGGAGAAGGGAACAGCTCTCATTCAGTCTTGCACTCTTTAGCAAGCACTTCACACACACTTGCTGACGCTGGACTTTCCTTTCTTCTTTTCCACTGCTTCCAGTTGCAGCATGTGTGACAGTGACATCATTTCCTATGTCTAGGTCCTGTTCAGAAAGCAAAGGTAGTCACAGGTTTTGCAGGATGCAAGGCCCTTTGCTGCTGGAGATCAGGCAGTGTTTCCTCAGCTGGGAAGAGAAGCCATGAGGAACGTTTGTCTGTGAAGGAGTGTTTGGACAGCGTGGGGGTTTGGTTTGGATGCCTGTCACAGGGATTTCCCATTTGATATGTCCTTCCTCCCACCAAATACAGCTAGACCAGTGTGACCTTTCTCCTAGCCACCCTCTGACTGGCCTTCTAGCCTCCCCATTCTGGCCTTTGGCTCCTGCATCCCAGCTCTTCCTTCTCTGGATTCAAGTTCCTACCTCATTCTTCCCCTATCAAGATTTACTTTGGCCCCATCATCACCACTTGAAGTGATATTCTTGGGGCCCAGCTTCCTCTGTGCTGAGCTCTGGAGCAATGCCTCTTCCATATGGCTAGCCTCTTCCTGCAGCTCAGGCTTTGGGGAAGGCCTCTTGAAGCAAGAGTGTATTTTTTTTCTTTTGGGCTCAGTCTGCCTGGGTATCATTTCTGACCACGCTGGGCTACTCCTCCTCCTTCCCCACCTTCTAGTATTTCACTCATGCATTGCCTTTGGTTCTGACTGGGATGCTTACCCATGTGCTAAGAATCCTCCAGTCTTTCACCCGTCTAGTTCACAGACTTGGAAGAAGTGAAGAGTGGCTGAGTATTCCTACCCAAAGCACAGGGCTCTCTGCAGCTGCACACTCAGCATAGGCCTAAGGCCAGCTTTGTCAGAATACACTTCAAGTTCTTTTTCAGGAAATGAATAGCTCAGGGAATGGTAATGGGCTACAGATCCCCTTTTTGGCTTCAGGGCTGTCAGTCTATCAGCTCTTGCAAGCATTAAAATTCATGTAAAAAGAAGGGGGTTGTGGAGACCCTTTTCTCTGGACAGCTCAAACTGTACAAAAGCTGTGTAAGTTACAGTTGTGTAAGTTCATGCTGCTTCACATATCTGAAGAATGTGACTAGGAAGTGAGTTTCTCAGCGACACAGAAAAAATATTTCCTGTCATCTGGCTCTGCACTGAAATTGTGAAGTGCATATTTTAAAGCTCTAACACCTCACGAAAAACGTTGCAAACTATTCTATTTTGAGACAGTTCTGCCAATGCTGCATATATTTCTTCTATATCTTTTCCCTTGTTGTTTCATACAAGGATATTTGCATGAAAACAGCATCTTTGTTGCTTAGCTCACTTGTTCCTATTGCCTCTTCCCACTAGATGCCAATCCTCTGTGCATGGCATCACAGTTATTTGCTGTGGAACTGATTGTGTCACAAAGATCAGATTCTTCAAGTATGCGTAGCTGTGTATCCCACTGTACTTGCCATATGTGCCTTGCACACCAGACCAGAAGTTTTTTGAACAGTGTCTGTCGGGCTACACATGCATCATGTGCCCCTTGTGATCCCATAGAAGGGCATAATGGGTGGGACAGATGTGACTCTTTCTTGATTCCCTCTTACTGCCTGTGGCAGCAAAACAGAACTTGAAGCGTGTCCGACTTGCTAATTCTTAGGTCAGGCTAAGCTTCTTCAGAATCTACTAAAGTCTTCAGAACTACTTCTGATTTGTTATCTTTGACAGTTGTGAACTAATCCTACCCTGGACCAAATTCTACTTGGTCAAACCCTACTGTATAGGGCTCCTTAACCTGGTGGACTCAAAACTTATGGGCTTCAAGCCCTGTCCATCTTGTAATGGACTAATACCCCTGAAGGATGACTGTACTAGGTACTTCTTCTGCCTGGGGGATTCACCCATTCTGAGCAGATGCTCAGTATACTTGTCTTTCTCTGATAGAATGCCCAAGATGTGAGGCTGAAAGACTGCCTTGTGGAGCAGTCCATGAAGGGCTCCTCAGACCCTGAGGAAACAAGCCCCGAAATCCTACTAGTGGACAAGCCAGCATCATCCAGTGCCCTGTGGGGGAAACAGGTAATGCTTCAGAACTGCATGGAGAAAACTTTACCAAGGAAAAGATCTGGCGCCAACACCCCTGGCACCGAAGCCATATATCAGTGTTGAAGCTGGCACCAGTACCTCCAGTGTCAAAGTTGGGCACTGACTGGGGCCACTCTGAACACCAAAGCTGAAGAAGGATCACAATGTCCTTGCATAGGGATAGACACAGCAAAGCCTTCAGAGAAAAGTCATGAGGGCCTATAATGCGTCAAGAGCTGGGGAAGAAGACCCCACCTGTGATGCAGCAGACTCCATTGGTGCCAGACCTATCTTCAAAGATGCCTTCAGCACCGACCCCCAACCTCAGGGATGACACTACGGTAGAATCAGATCCACTGTTGGTACTGAGGTGCTTACTGGCAACGGTACAGACTCGGGTACCCACAGTACCTTCACATCAGTGCTGCCCCTAGAAGAGGTTTACTCTTCCTTACCATCACTGGTATATGCGTTCTCCGCAACATCAAGTAGAGAACCCTCTCTCCTGAAGACAGACACTACCAAAGACCTACAAGCTTCTACAGACTTTTGTCTCCACTGACCTATCAACGTTTGCACTGGACTGGCCATTACCCAGCAAACTGAGCATCCTCTTGTGGCATGGGGATGTTGCCCTTTTGGGGATACTGGGAGGCGGTTGCTGGGTTGGCTTTGAATATCTTGTTAATTTGTAAAGCACTTAATCACAAATGATACATACAAAGCTAATTCTATCATGCTAAACAAAGTAACAATGTTCAGGTACCGCTTTCAAAGCTGTACATGCTTTCAAATGCTTTTTATTGCACAAGAAAAAATGCATATGTTGGTTCTACACTTGCAAGTGGCAGCTGGCCAGTGAAGACTACATATTCAGGATTTTAGAAGCAGTTACAGGTGGAGGAATATAACGTTGCCTGATTATTGTATGACTTCATGCATAAATAAGGATTTTTTTTATAAAAGAAAAGCAAGCCATATTTTGCATCAAAATAGGAATACACACCTCTACCTCGATATAATGCTGTTCTCGGGAGCCAAACAATCTTACTGCATTATAGGTGAAACTGTGTTATATTGAACTTGCTTTGATCCACCAGAGTGCGCAGCCCCACCCCCCCGGAGCACTGCTTTACTGCGTTATATCCGAATTCGTGTTATATCGGGTCGCGTTATATCGAGGTAGCGGTGTATTTTTAATTTATTCCCAAAGCAAATATATTAAGGCAACAAGTATATCACTGTTAAATAGTCCACTGTTTTGAGGGGGAGATGAGAATCTACCATAGGTATCTTCAGTTGTACACATTAGAGTTGTGCATTATATTTTACAATAACAATTTGCACTTATAGCACTAATTACCTGAGAGTAACAAAGCACTGCTATTAATGAATGAATGAATGAATGATCACATCACTAGGAGGTATGGTAGTGTATTAGCCCTATTCTGCAGAAAACTGAGACACAGAGATGTGTGCCCAAAGTCAGTTACAGCCTGATTTTTCAGCGATGCTGAGCACCTTGTGACTCTAATTGAAGTTAACCGAACTGTATGTGCTCCATAACTCTGACAATTAAGGTCAGAGCTGAAAGCAGTGGTGGAGCCAAAAATGGACCTCATATTTCAATGCAGCTACACTGATTTACACAAGGTGAAAATCTAGCCCCAAAAGTCTTGGATCCCAGTCATTTATTCCAGCTATTCTTCCTTCTGTTTGTAATGCATCCTGGCACAACTTATTGCTGTATTGGCTAGAAAGCGTTCTTTACCAAAAAAAAAAGCTAGTGCCCAGCACCTGAGGGAGAATTAATTAGCTTTCCTGTGCCACATACCTTCATGAAATCTCTTTTAGGAAGGAAATCATCAGACATGTTCCCTGGTTGGGTGAGTGGATGGATGGGAACACACTGCGGTCTGCAGGGATCCTTCAGGCCATTTTTCCTTCTCCGTTTTGATCTTTTCCCCTTTTGAGCAAGTCCCTCTCTTTCCTGATGCTCTGCCTATGTTGCTCTGAATTATAAAGGTGCTGCTGCTATGGAGCCTTGTTCCAAGATAGACCCAGTTCTATTGCAAATGAGTTAAGCCTGCCAGGAGGAACAAATTGAATACTGTTCTTTCCCTTTCTGTTTTTAGCAGCTGCTATTATCTTGTCTCCTGTGGGACAGGAAGAAGCTTACCAGTCTGCACTAGCAGTGCCCCATGGATCAGCTTTTTGGGTGGCACTGCTGCTTCTGGAGACTGAGGATTTTGTCACTTGTTTGCATAAAACTCAGATCTCTCAGGTAGCTTTTTAGGCAGTTTAGGTGACTGGGACAAGTGATGCTGCTCAGTATACAACTTTTAGAGGTATTGTCCACCACTCCAAAAACCACATCCATTGGAACTTCAGAATAGGGAGATGGGGTTGCGTGTGCTGTATTACAACCAGAAAGTTGGGGATCAAACAATACAGGGGTGAGAATGACACAAAGGAGCTTCTTAAATGGGAGCTTGAACCCTTGTTGTAATTACATGGATAGTGGATTTATTCTGCAATTCCCTGTCCCAAACCTGAAAATATATACATTGAAAAAGAGGCATGTGACTATCTGGGACTCTCAGGGTAAGCAGAGTGGTATATGCAAACTCTTAATGGAACAAGAAGAGGTAAACTCCAGATGGACCATGTGTAACCCACACACATTTGGGATGTGGTGTTCTGTCCCATCTAGTTGCACTGAGACCACTGAGAGAGAGAGTTAAATGAGTTTGCTCTACAGCTGTAGTTAACAGCCAGTTGGCTTTTAGCTCATGCAGTAGAGCAGGGGTTCTCAGACTTTTGTCCTGGGGACCTCTTTCACATAGTAAGCCTCTGAGTGCGACCCCCCCCCTTATACATTAAAAACACTTTTTAATATATTTAACACCATTATAAATGCTGGAGGTAAAGCAGGGTTTGGGGTGGAGGCCAACAGCTCGCGACCCCCAATGTAATAACCTTGTGACCCTCTGAGGGGTCCTGACCCCCCAGTTTGAGAACCCCTGCAGTAGAGGATTATGCACTAAGCTCCAGAGGTCCCAGGTTCGATCCCGCCTGCCCATGACCAGGGTCTGTCGGTGTTACACATGCATACTCTAGATAGAGTGTGGGTTTGCATGAATGCTCTAGATGTGTATGGGTGCATGGGGCACTCTGGATTCGTCACATACACTTCACTGTTTATTTTGAATTACTCAAAAATACATTCTGATTCATGTGTTAACTGAGATATAGAATCATAGAAGATTAGGGTTGGAAGAGACCTCAGGGGGTCATCTAATCCAACCCCCTGATTCGCTTATGTTTTATGTAAGGAGGAGAGAAATAAGGGTTATGTTTATCCCTGATATGCTTATGTTTCTGTAAGGAGGAGAGAAATAAGGGTTAGAGGGAGGTAAGTTTCCTCTGCTTTTCACTTGTCCATCTCGCATCATCAAAGACTCAGAGCTGTGCTAACTTGTCCTTTAGGCTGAGGAGAGCTGGCCACCGCTCTCTGTGGGGCTCATCAGTTCTGCTGCTGTGTTTGGTTGGCGGAGGTTCTTTGAGAGTAGCATGAGCCTTCTTCCTCCTCTGTCCGCCCCTCCTGCAAGCTGCGTTTGCTGTCTCTGCAGTGCACCCACCTGCTGCCAACCTGCTGCCAACCTGGGGAGCAAGATGCCGACCTCAGGAAGAAATGCTAGTTTAACAATAAAATACAGCAACGCCGCATCCGTCTCGTGGAGTTAATGGCACACAAGAGGGTTTGCAAAATGGACTGAGGGAAAACTCTTTAGTAATTTAATTCTGCTGCAGATTTTGTGCTGCGGAGAGTAGAATCTCCACCACTAGCTACTGCAGCTAAACAAGCATGGTCCCTCAGGAGAGTTCAGCACTGTAACTCTCAGCAAACACGGCCAGGGAATGAGTTCCTGAGCTGGCATACTGTGCATGTACCTTTTTTTAAAAAAAGGATCATAGCATGAAAACAACCTGCATTAAAGGGAACTGATTTGAATACCAACCTCTATGCTCTGCCAGCTGCTCTAGTGCACTGATTCTCAGTGAATTATTTTAGACCACAGAAATCTTGTGGCATTAAGTTATGTCCTATTATGCTCCCATTGAAATCAATAACAAAGCATGACTTCAGTGGGAGCAGGATTGGACCCAACAGGCCTTGTGCAGCATAGAATTAAGCAGCACAAGAGAATGGAACAAACGAATCCCTGGAAGGAAGTACACCGAGTCCTAGGGAGAATTTTAGCTCAGTGTATCCTCTGAAAAGCAAGAACACAATCAGTATCTCAAACCCCTGCATTAAATATTTTCAAAATTTAAACAAACGTACGTGTCTACTTTAAGAATTTGTCAGATCATGTGGCCCTGATCCGTCTGAACCAATCTCCATGGAATAGTCCTGGTGTGAATTAAGAGGCTACCTTGAGCAGTGTAGGGCTGGCAGAATAGTTCTCCTGCCCACCATATAGCCCTGGCACAGTGGTATGCCCAGGAGGAAAGGGCTGTTCTGAGCTAGTAGAGTGGCGCATAAGGCCTCTCTAACTTGCACTGGGAGCCTGAATCAGAATTAAGGAGTTGATAAAGTGGCTTAAAACAACCTTTGCGCACACCGCCTCCCGCAAGCTGTGCTTCCTGAGAGGTGCTGCACATTCACTATGATCCACAGTCCACATTTGTATGGAGCCTCAGCTGACAAACTTCTACTTTGTTGCATCCTCAGTAAAACTAATTTAAATATTTGGGGCATATCAACTAATCCAGACATGATCAACAATATTTTTTAATTGGAGAGAGACCAGTGGAGGACAACGAAAATGATTAGGGGGCTGGGGCACATGACTTATGAGGAGAGGCTGAGGGAACTGGGCTTATTTAGTCTGCAGAAGAGAAGAGTGAGGAAGGATTTGAAAGCAGCCTCCAACTACCTGAAGGGGGTTCCAAAGAGGATGGAGCTCGGCTGTTCTCAGTGGTGGCAGATGACAGAACAAGGAGCAATGATCTCAAGTTGCAGTGGGGGAGGTCTAGGTTTGGATATTAGGAAAAAATATTTCACTAGGATGGTGGTGAAGCACTGGAATGGGTTACCTAGGGAGGTGATGGAATCTCCATCCTTAGAGGTTTTTAAGGCCCGGCTTGACAAAGCCCTGGCTGGGATGATTTAGTTGGGGTTGGTCCTGCTTTGAGCAGGAGGTTGGACTAGATGACCCTTCTAACCCTAATCTTCTATGATTAATTACTAAGGTTCAGCAAGGAATACAAATCTACCTGTTAAGATCCCTGTTACTTGCACAAACCAGGTCCTAATTTACTAGTCAGCTGCCTAGGCAATGTTTGTTGTTTTTATTATGTGTATCTACTGTATCAAAATCCTTTTTCTTATGCTATTAAAATAATTTATCCCAGATGCTGGGTAAACTGAGGGTTCATCTGCCTGAGATGGGAACTCGGAACACCTGAAAATCAAGCCTCACGTTGGTTGCCCCATAACTACATTATTGGAAACTTTTTTTTAAATTGAGTTTTTATTTTTATTTTATTTTTTTAAAAGGGTTTTTATTTTCCCCTCCTGTGTGTGTATGTGTCCAAAATTATACAGGCACAAATAATTATGAATTCAATTGATTGTTGAGATGTTCATCAACCTGATTGATTCTAATATTTATAAAAATCATCATCATACCAGTAATAAGGGGACATATGGCATTTTGATAAGAATGTGGATTAATGGAGAACCTACATTGAATAGCTGCAAATTCTATTCCTGAGGACCAACCCTTCTACATATGGTGGGAAACGTAAAGCTTTTTCATCCTATTACTCAATCTTGAGGTGACCACACAGAGGAGAAATGAAAATATAGTCAGAGATTGTGCAAGTTACTCAAGTGTGTAATGATCTTGGGGTTCATTAAATAACAAACTATTAAATGAGAGAGGACTAAAATTTTAAGAAAAAAAAACTGGAGAGCATCTCTGGTGAACTGCTGCACACAGCCATACCAGGTTCACAACCCCAGCCTCCAGGGCATACCTCCAAATTCCCACACACACACACAACACAGTCCCTTATGAGGGAGCGTCTCCAAATCACAATCTTTCATAAGCATATCTCTACAACGTGGTGATCACATCTTGCTCTGAAGGAGCTGGTGAGAGAATTTGGGTCCATTAAAGAAATCAGGGTGAGGTGTGATCTAGGGGTTTAAGCATGGTGTCGGAACCAAAGGAGATCTGACTTCTAATCTTGGCTATGCAACTGACTCTGTGTGTAGCCTTGGGCCTGGTCTACACTGGGGGGGAATAGCGTAGCTGAAGTCGACGTATCTTATTTCGACTTACCTCCCGTCCTCACGGCGCGGGATCGACGGCCACAGCTCCCCCGTCGACTCTGCTACCGCCTCTTGCCCTGGTGGAGTTCCGGAGTCGACGGGAGCACGTTCGGGGATCTGTATATTGCGTCTAGACGAGACGTGATATATCGATCCCCGATAGAGGGATGGCTACCCGCCGATCCGGCGGGTAGTCTGGACGTACCCTTGGGAAAGTCACATTCTTTGCCTCAGTTTCCTAATCTGTAAACTATTTTATTTAATGAGTCTGTTTGAGTTCCAGACTTTACCAGCAGAGTATTGTGGGGAAGCTGTAGTTACACTGTGGGAAAAATTGACACTCTTGACGTATTTCTTGAGAGTTGTCAATGTGGTACCTTCTATGAGCAGTAAATTCACTTTAAAATAAATTCAAATGCTCTTTTTACAAATGAACCCAAGATTGCCCTGGAAGTCTCCATGAAATACTGCTTTCACCAGCCCAGTGTTCATATGCTACTATCATATATGAATCCTGTATATTTCTGTATTTTGTCATTACATAATATCTCTTTGTGATAAACAGGGGCCCTGCTAACTGCAATGTGATCTCTAATTCCTAGGTTATTGGAAAAACAAGGGCTCACTGCTGGGGGGTAGGGTGGGGGAGAATCCTTCCAACAAACTGAATTTTTCATTTAGCTCATTCCACAAGAGGAAAAATTGGCTTTCATACCTCCTCCTGCTGGTACAAGTTTCCAGCCCAACGGTGCTTTGTAGTCTAACAGGGTAGCAGGTGCCTAACTGAATCTCTTAGGTGGACAGGAAGGGTATGAATGGAATAGCTATCTATTTATTTATTTATTTACTCAAATTTTACAATGTGCTTACCTCCAAATGTGTTTATTACTTAAAAAACATTCCTTACTCTTTGAGCTCTCTGCATATTGAATCAGGGGTGCTGGAACAATTTGTATAGTGGAGGTGCTGAGAGCCATTGAACCAAACTATAAACACTGTATACAGGGGTGGAATTGATTTAAATCACTAGTCAGGAAGACTCGATTTAATCATGGATTTCTATGTAAAAGTGCATTCTTGTTGGTGGTTATAACCTTAATACATATTCTTCACAACTCAAAGATAGATGTCGGTTTCATTTTTAGAAGGTACACACTATACATTTTTAAAGTGATTTATTTTGAAAACTTTTCAGATTAGTTTTACAGCTATATCCGAAAATGATTGATTGTTTTGTTATTTCATTTACCAAAGGTAATTGAAGCAGATGTTTATGAAGTCATTGGGAGGTGAACTATCTCCAGTTCAACAGGTTAATCATTAATTTTAGGAGGAGGACATCACCAGACAGACATTTAAATTGTTTTATTTAACTAAAACAACAACGTTATGTATTCTGGACTTTTTTCTTCAACAAACAAACATACAATATTTTAACAAAACAAGCATATGAATTTTTGAATTTAGTTAAACATTCAGGTTTTTTAAAATCAGGTTTGTTTTTGTTAACTATTTTAGTTAAAAACAATTTTAAATGAAATATTAAAAAAAAAATTTAAATCGACTATGTCAGCCAGGTCAACAGGAGAAACTTAAAATATTGGCTTCTGCAGCTAACTCAGTTGTCTTCATCTTCATTTTCCTATTTGTTCATAATCTGGAAAAGAGAAAGAAGCTTTCCTGCTTTTTCAGGTCCCAAACGATTTCTCAGTTTGGAATGAATTAGTTCAAAGGAAGAAAATATTCATTCTACACCGGCAGAAGAAGCTATTGCTGTTAAAAGTGAAATTATCACTTCAACAGTCTCTGAATCCAAGTGCTTAAGTGACTTCCACCAGTTCACTGGTGTGACTTTCTTTAAAACATCATCAGCAAACATATATTTCTTGAATGGTTATTTCCAGACTGGGTCTCTTTTATGGCCTGCTGCCATTTTCCCTTCTATAGAGAGAATGGTATAGTAGATCTCAAATCAGTGAAGGCTACACTCAGAAAGACCTCAAGACTTCTGGAATATGCTGCTCAAACAGTTTCACTTTTGTTTCTTCTGCCTGTCCTTCCCTTCTCACATTTATCTCCAGACTTCTTCTCCTTGTCCAGATCTATTCCGCCCTCAACAATCTTCTATTCACTGAACTTTTTGAAACTTTGCACTTTTAGAGAGAGGTAAGGGATTGACTCTGTGTACACAAATTTGCAGAGGGACAATAGGGTTGAAGTCTTATTTCTCACCTCTATATATTATTTATTTATTTATTTATAAACGTTTTTGCTGTTAACAAGCATGTTATCTCTGGAGACACAAATCCACAGGTTGAGAACTGCAAAACTAAGCATCTCTGATGGTATCTTCTAGACTGAGCACTGAGTCCCATTGGGTAGATAGAAAGATTAACCTAAATAATCTATACAGAAGCCCCTGGAACCCCATAAGATTGGGTCCCTAATCCATGAACAATTGGAACTCATCTACAAAACTTTTCTTAAACATTACATGAATATATTATCTCATACTATGAATTAGAATTTGTAATCCCTATTCCGTGATGAGATATCTTTGAGCTATAATGTATCTTAATTAAAACTATCTTTAGATAGGTTTTTTCCTCAAAAAGCATTTTATCAATCAATCAATAAATAAAGAAATCAGTTTTTTTATTTAAAAAAAAATCTTTGCTTTTTATCAACCCTGGCTGTATGTAATGGAAACCACTTCAAGCCAGGGGGTGTGGCAGCAGCCCCTAGTTCCAACACTTCTGTATGGAAGCCGCTCTCCATGATTCTAGTCACTCTGGTCACTGGTCTTGGAACACTTTTTAGTTTTGCTTTGGCTTTTTTGACACCATGTAACCTGAACATACTTTGTAGCATCTTCTTCATTTTTCTTCTCCCTCAGCTTTCGTTTCGTGCAGATTGATAACTGAACACTCCAATGCAATGGTGTTTTTTAACTTATTTACCCTCTTATTTTTTAACCTCCTAAATAATGACAAACACTTTAGACCAAACTAAAAGTTTAAATAGTTCCCTTTCAAGTTTTCTGCATGGTTTGCTCCTGTCAAAGGAAGTTTCTTTGCATAAGTAATAATACTCAGCTCTTATAAAGTTGTCTAGTCTGTTGTTTTTATACACTTGTATGTTTATGAATAAATAAATATAGGGCCTCACTAGTGAACTGATGGAGCTTTCATGAACTATATATTACAATGTGTAGCCTATATAGGGACAGATCCTGGCCCCGTTCCAGCTCCTCTGCATCACTCTGGCAGTGCAAAGCAGCTGGGAGGCTAGCTCAACTGACTGGTTGGGGAATCCCCCAAAACTGGGGGGTTCTCACGTGGCATAAGGCCACATGTCAGTTCTTACACCAGTGGTGGGCAACGTGCGGCCCATCAGACAGTTTGTTTACATTTGCACAGGCGCCTGCAGCTCCCAGTGGCCACAGTTCGCCATTCCTGGCCAATGGGAGCTGCCAGAAGTGGCGCGGGCCGTAGGGACATGCTGGCTGCTGCTTCCCGCAGCTCCCATTGGCCGGGAATGGCGAACTGCAGCCACTGGGAGCTGCGGGCAGCCGTGCCTGCGGACGGTCAGTGTAAACAAACTGTCTTGTGGCCCTCCCGTGGATTACCCTGGTGGGCTGCCGGTTCTGCAACACTGTCTTACACCATGCCCTTCTGGCATCTAGCCCAGGAGTAATGACCAGGGAAAAGAGGGTATGGCCAGTCAGTCACTACATATGGAAGACCTCTGGCTGTTCTAAGTTGTCCCTCAGGCCTGGACTGGTGCCCACCTGCTATCTTCACTTTCTGCTCTCCTTTCCCCTTCCCTCCGTCAAGCTGTTCCAGGTGCAGAATAATCAATTCCAAGGATCTGCCACATAATTTTGTAGGTCCAATGGTGACGGACCCCATGTAAGAGCCTAGAATGGAACTGATCGCAGTTTTGTGACAGGGAGAAAGGAGAATGAATGTTTGCTTGGTTTACTCCAGAACTGACATTATGGTGACCAGGTGTCCGGCTTTCAACCGGAACAGCAAGTCGAAAAGGGACTCTGGCGGCTCTGGTCAGCACCACTGGCCAGGCCATTAAAAGTCTGGTTGGCAGTGCTGCGGTGCTAAGGCACACTTGTCCCTACCTGTCCTGGCTGGCACCGCGCTGTGCCCCAGAAGCGGTCAGCAGGTCCGGCTTCTAGACGGGGAGGCAACGGGGTTCCGCACATTGCCCCTACCCCGAACACCAGCTCCGCACTCCCATTAGCTGGGAACTGGCCAATAGAAGCGGGGGGGGGGAGGCGGTGCCTGCAAGCGAGCGTGGCGCTTGGAGCCTCCTGGCCCCCCCACCTAGGACCCGGACCTGCTGGCTGTTTCTGGAGCATGTGCAGCACGGTGCCAGGACAGAAGGCAGCCTGTCTTAGTCCACCCACTGCGCCGCTGACCGGGAGCCACCTGATGTAAGCCCACACCCCAGCCCTGAGCCCCCCCTCAAACCTGGAGCACCCTCCTGCACTCCAAACCCTTCATCCCTGGCCCCACTGCAGTGCCCGCACCCCCAGCCCAGAGCCCTCATCCCCCCTGCACCCTCATCCTCCAGCCCCATCCCAGAGCCCTAATCCCTCCTGCACCCAACCCCCTGCCTCAACCCGCAGCCCCCTCCCACACTCCAAATCCCTCGGCCCCACCCCCCAGCCTGGAGCCCCCTCCTGCACCCAAAACACTTCATCCCCATCCCCATCCCCATCCCAGAGCCTTACCCCCAGCCAGGAGCCCTCACCCCTTCCCACATCTCTGCCCCAGCCCGGAGCCCCCTCCTGCACCCCTCATCCCTGGCCCCAGCCCAGAGCCAGCACTCCAAGTCCAGAGCCCTCACCCTCTCCCACCCCCCTGCCTCAACACGCAGCTCCCTCCCACATTCTGAATCCCTCGGCCCCACACCCCAGCCTGGAGCCCCCTCCTGCACCATAACCCCCTCATTCCCAGCCCCTCCCTAGAGCCCACACCCCCAGCTGGAGCCCTCACCCCCTCTTGCACCCCTGCCCCAGTCCAGTGAAAGTGAGTAAGGATGGGGGACAATGAGCCACTGAGGGAGGGGGAATGTAGTGAGTGGGGGAGGGGCCTCAGAGAAGGGGTGGGGTATGGCCTCGGGGAAGGGGTGGGGCTAGGGTGTTTGGTTTGGTGCAACTAGGAAGTTGGCAACCCTAATTGACATAGGTATTGCTGACTGACTTGGACAGTCTTTTAAATGAGCACATGCAAATAGATGCACTTGCAAATTTTGTGGGTGAATCCTCCCCCAAATGCGTGTTCAAAATGGCAGTTGTGTATGTTACAAACTGTTTTGTGCACCCAAATTTCAATTTGCATGGGCACATTTTGTTGCTGCTTTACTGGTGACTCTTTCACTATATGTCCCTGTCTGCCTGGATCAGGACTCCTACATTTAGGGATGTGAGAATGCAAACCCTGCTTCCTTTTCCTTGTATGTTTCATTATATATAAATACAAATGATCATCTTTTTAATTTTTTTTGTCAAGATTGCAATAGCCTCCAGTTCTCTTAGCATAAGAGATAATTATTTTGCATTAAAAATCCCTGGGCTACCAATTTATCTGTTGCCACTTACTGATGTATGTTAATTTAAGGTAATTATACTTATCACTCTAATTATCACTAAACTTGGTATGTTTTGATTACAGTTTTAAATAGAATATATTGAAAAGGCGCTCTTCCGTCCCCCACCTCCCACCACGCCCCATCCCTAAGTGATCCTGGAGTAAATTTCTATACATTAAAATGGCCGCCTCTTGAGACAGATGAGTGATAGAAGAGATGCGTTTCATTAAGGCCCTGTACTGAGAGAGATAATACTAGAGACAGCTTTAAATGCATTAATATCCTTGAATGAGTTTAGGAGGTTCCAGTTTCTGATTATGAACCCTCTGAATTACCATCAGCTGCCCTTGTTGCATTTTGAGAAATTGGAATGTCCTCACATAATCTTCTGCAAACTGAGAATACCTGAGAATATTTGAGACAAAGACATAGGAAACTATTCAGACCAAGAGGTTGTACTGGAATTTAGGAACAGATTAGGGATATTAGGTATTCCGGTTAGACACTCTGCAAAGCTCAGATCTTGAGCAGAGCTAAACCAAGGATATCAGCGTGATTAGAGCTGAGGCTTTGATTTTGGTGAGATAGGTGAGAGTTAGGCTCTGCCTCTGAACTTCACTAAAATTCAATGGTGTTTGGATCCTGAGATTTTGTTTGCACTTATCTGTGGTTTCAGTAAAAGAAATTTGTTTGAATGGCTTTTGAGGGAAGGGGAAGCAGGTATTGTTTTTATGTTCAACTTACTGTTTCCAATGAATTAAGAGAACAATATAATAATTAATTCTCAAAACACAAGTTACTTTGGATTTGTGACTTGTACATTGGCACTAATATCAGAATAACAATAAACATGTATTATTGAATTCAGCCAAACAGAATTATCTATCTTGTTATTGCATACATTTGGCAATTAAATTATTACTATGTCTATGTACCCTCTGCAGGATAGAATCACGACTGCTTAACTAAGTGTCATAGGCTGTATACTCCAACAGCTAATGGAGATTTTTTTCACCACTAATGGAGTGGGTGAAAGGTGTGTGTGTGTGTGCTTTTGCAGTAGGAAGCTCTGAATTCTTTCGTATTAGTCACTGTGAAGTTCCAACTGGCCAATGTGTGAAGTACAGCGACAACCATGAAGTGCAAATGGTCACAGATTGGTTACAACAATAAGTATCTTAAATTGGCACTCTAATATTACATCAATAGTTTTAGTGTCTGAGACACACTTTTTATTAAATTCTGTTCTCAACATGTAAATTGTTTAGATTGCAAGCTCATTGGGGCAAGGACTGTAATTTATTATTATTATTTGTATTACCATGGCAAGCTAGCGTACTAACAGTATTAATCTGTGGCCTGGAAGCAGCAGCATTAAGTGAAACAGACATCAAAAGGCTGGAGAAGGTAGAGATAAGAATTGTTTTTTGAAAGATGGCATTCTTAAAGTGGAATGATTTTAAGACAAATGAGAAAGGTAGGAGAGTAGGATGTAAAATCAGAGTATGGGATTAGCTACAGTTGAAAAGGTTATGATGATGCAGAAGACAAACAGATGATAAGATGCCAAAGAAAATAATGTGCACACAATCAAGGTCAGTCCAACCTAGAGGCTGACTATTGACTAAATGGCAGGACATTGTACGCAGGGGCAGGACCATGGGCTTAATGGAGGAACAGGCCAGGGACAGGAATGAATGGTGTTGCTGTACTGCTCCCGTTGTCTTCAAAGACGGTCCACAATAAAAAGAAGAAGAGGATTACTCTAATGCCTAGGACCCCATTGTGCTAGGCGCAGTGCAAACAGAGAACAAAAATGGTCCCTGCTCCAAGGGGCTTACAGTCAAGTATTGTGTGTTTGTACAGTGCATAGAAAAATGGGGCCCTACCTGCCTAAGGCTCCTAGGCACTTCCAGCAATAAAAACTCCCACTGAATTTAGTGGGCACTACATACATGTATCTGATTGCAGATTGGGCCTCAGTGAAAGACCCATAATAGAGAGATCATAGCAGTTGGGGGGAAAAAAAGATTCCCAGAACAAAGAGAAGAAAAAATCTAAAGAGAAGAAGGCAAAATGCTTACTACATAGTCAGACTCTAACAAGTATTTCTAAGCCTCTGAGAGTTGGTTGCTGGTGGAAGGAAAAGGGCAGCCAATTAAAAATGCAGTATCCTCTCCACACAACATACTAAGAGTTCGCCAAAAGCCTGTTGGTTGCGTGGCTGAAATTAAACAGCATGAAATTCATTTCAACAATACAGTAACAGCACGTCACAACTCTTTACCTTTCACTACACAATGTGAATGGCTTAAACAAAGTAATTTTCCTGTAATTACCTAGAAGGTGTAAGTCTGTTTTGATTTTTGGTTTCTGTGCCTTGGTGAGGCCTTTAGAAAAACCCACAGGAGGTGGGCAAAAGCAGAGCAGACAGCTCTTGGAAGTCATTGCTGCCTAAATATAACTTGTCATTGCAGAAAGTTACAGTCCTCTATGTAACAAACGGAATTGGCTGCCCACCAGGTTTCTTCAGTGAAGGATTACAAAAAGTGTGTGCTATTTGGAACTTGCTTTCAGTGAAAGTAAGTGGCCTGGTATAGAGCTGGGATGTATGGCACTTCTCAAAATTCAGGGTACTCTTTGCATTTGTTTCAAAGTGGAATGGAGGAGATTGCAGTGATATTTTACTAACTAGTGGATAATTCTGAAAGCCACCCAACTGCTGCACACATTTGGTGAATGTTTTATGTCAAGTTGTTAAAAAGTTCAGCATGTTCTAAACTAGGTGGATTGAACCCCTCCCCATTACTTAGTGTGGTTGTGGTTCCAGTAAATATGATGATCTAGAAAAAATAATTAATAATAATTGAAGTAATGAAAATCTTTTTCTGGGTGGTTGTTCTTGAGTCAGTTTTTTTTTAATGTAACTGTTCAGATTAGGAAAAATATATGCACCCACAAAATATCAATATTATGGCACCCAGAACATAATTTAGTATAGATTGTCATTAAAGTTTTCTATTGTAGTTAAGACAACCTAGAGAATTTCAACCTTCTGTGTTCACATTGTCCTCTTGGTCTCAGTCTAAAGGAGGACTCCCCCCCCCCCTTTTTTTTTAAGGCTGAAGAAAATCCTGCCAGCCAGTTTTTTGGATTATTGATCAGGGAAGCAGAAGGGGCTATTCAGATTCCTTTTTGTAAAAAAAACTGTCCATTAATACTAAACAATGTGACCAAAAGAAGAGATGGCCAGGAGGGTAACCTTGTAGTGGTGACTCTACCATTCCTGTGTGCATCTTCTGTGTATTGAGCCACAGAGATAGGGTCGCCAGGTGTCTGGTTGCCGGTCCTAGCTCCGCACTGAGCCCTGGAAGCGGCCAGCAGGTCCGGCTCCTATGCAGGGGGTGGGCCAGGAGGCTCCGTTCACTGCTCCTGCCCCAAGCACTGGCTCTGCACTGCCATTGGCTGGGAACCACAGCCAATGGGAGCCAGGGGGCGGTGTCTGTGGGTGAGAGCAGTGCGCGGAGCCTCCTGGCCCCCACGCCTAAGACCTGGCGCTGCTGGCCGCTTCTGGGGCTCAGTGCGGAGCCAGGGCAGGCCAGGGCCGGCTCTGGCTTTTTTGCAGCCCCAGGCAAAAAAGCCTCCCGCCGCCGCCCCCCCCACCCCCCGCCCCCCAGCGCGGC